>NC_044041.1:193284936-193595591 GCF_901765095.1 Microcaecilia unicolor
GGCTGATCGTCCTCTTTGCTGCATTATCTTTTTCTTCTATCACACTTAGCAGGTATTTTTTTAAATTCTTCATTGTCAGTGGAAACCCACCTTGCTCTAGCAAATCTCTTTCATGTATATTCATGGTGGCTTTCCTGAAAACCTGACTGGCAAGGGGTGCTTCAGGACTGGACTTGGGAAACACTGAAGTAGATACCATTAATGTTTAATGTGCTCACAGCATCCTGTTTCACTGAATACAGATTAAAACCCTTTAGTGTCCAATGTTCCCATCAATCTGTTCCCATGTGCCTTATTACAGGAACATTGGTCACTAAAGGGTTAACCCAGCTATTGCTTTGCAATATGTATATGTATTAATATATAAAGATGGACGGACATACTTGGTGATTGTAATAGATACTTTTTCAGCAGTTCTAAAACATTCTTTGAGAGAAATTGCAATGATTTTGCTGTAGATTCAAATAATCACCTTAAGGAAACATATTTATTGAGTGCACTTGCTTTGAATATTGAGTACAAATGTGCATAGACTTCTTTCTCTGTCTCCCTGCGGCTTCTCTCCTGGGCTGTCGGGCTCTGCCACTGAGCAGCAGCTGACTGTCATGTGATGGTAGCAAATCCCAGCTCAGTTTTCCCCATGGCCCTGTTTCAGCATGAGGATGAAAAACACTGAAAACAGGTGGCACAGAAACGAGATGAGGAGCTGGCACAGCGGGCAAAAAAAAAAAAACACCTTTCACAAGAGTTTTAAACTGGCTGTTTGTGCTGTGCTGTAGAGAGTGGTAATGACCGATTATAGATCCATATCCTTATTGACTTATCTGGAATGTTTTTGTCATTAAAAAAAGATTTTTTTATTCTATATTTATTTATTTATTTATTTCATTTGTATCCCACGTTTTCCCACCTCTTTGCAGGCTCAATGTGGCTTACAATACATCATGAATAGTGGAATGAGAAGAGAATAGATAATTAGTATTGCAGAAGGATTTTGGGTACAATGGTAATGGAATATTATAACAGAAGGCATTATTAACATTTCTGGATGTATGTGGGAGTTTCACATACTTTGATCTTTGTGGTATATCTTGTCGAAGAGATGGGTCTTTAGTAGTTTACGGAAGTTGGTCAGTTCATAGGTCGCTTTTAGGTTACGTGGCAATGCGTTCCAGAATTGTGTGCTCATATATATGGTTAATGCGTGCATTACTTTGTATTTTAGACCTTTACAGTTGGGGAAATGAAGATTAAGGAATGTACGAGATGATTTTTTAGCATTCCTGGGTGGTAGGTCTATCAGGTCTGACATGTAGGCTGGGGCCTCGCCATGGATGATTTTATGTACTAGGGTACATACTTTGAACGTGATGCGTTCTTTGAGTGGGAGCCAGTGTAGCTTCTCTCGTAGGGGTTTTTCACTTTCGTCTTTTGATTTTCCAAATATGAGTCTGGCTGCCGTGTTCTGGGCTGTTTGGAGTTTTTTGAGTATTTGTTCTTTGCAGCCAGCGTAGAGTGAGTTGCAGTAGTCTAGATGACTGAGTAGTAATGATTGTACCAGATTGCGGAAGACGGTCCTTTAACAGGAACCAAATATGATTCTTCAGAGCTTTTTAAAGGTTTCAAACTGGCTCCCTTTCTAATCCCTAGTTAAGTAGGGTCTAGTTCTGCTGTAGCCCTGTTGTCTTGGTCTTCCAGTTTTCAGGGGCTGACCACACGCCAAGTTGTCAGGATATTCATCTCTCTCTCGTCCATATTCATGAATCCTACCCTATAAATAACAGTACAGCGATTTTAACAGCCTTTCTAATGTCATCAAAAATAGTTTATTTAATTTATTATAATTTTGAACTCGTAACTTTACAAAACTCCTGTCCAAGATTCCACGCACTCCACACGCTCACACATACGTTCTACAAGCTATTGCACTGTGGAACAAACCTTATTACAAAAAATTGTGGAATTTCACACGAGCACCACAAGTTATAATACAGGAATAAACACTTTTACTTGCAGTGCTCACCCAAACTGGCGGGGATCACTGTTGAGCGAACGTGCTGAAGGTTTCAAGTTCTTCAGGATACAATTTTGTTTTTCTAATTGGAGAGACATATGGACTGCAATTTATATGCAAGTAATTCACTTTGGAGGACTTTGGAGGCAGCGCCCAGTTTGGGTGAGCACTGCAAGCAAAAATGTTTGTTGCTGTATTGTAACTTGTGGTGCTTGTGTGAAATTCTACAATTTTTTGTAATAAGGTTTGTTCCACAGTGCAATAGCTTGTAGAACGTATGTGTGAGCGTGTGGAGTGCGTGGAATCTTGGACAGGAGTTTGTGAAGTTACGAGTTCAAAATTATAATAAACTAGTAAAAAAAAGCCCCGTTTCTGATGCAAATGAAACGGGGGCTAGCAAGGTTTTCTTCAGAGTGTGCATGTGGGAGTGTGTGTCCCTGCCCTCTCTCCCTCCCCCTCCCCCCTCCGAGTCCAGTCCTTCAGTGTTAAGTTTCCTGCTGTTCTGTGTTTTTGTTATAGAGAGAGTGAGGGCATCTCTCTCCCCTCCCCCCTCTGAGTCCTTCACTGTGTGAGATTTCGTGCTGTGCTGTTTTCCTTCACTCATGGGGAAACCGGATATCTCTGGCGCTTCACACTTCCGGCTGGAGGCTTCATAGAACGTTGGTCTTGCCTTTTATATATATAGATTAAATAAACTATTTTTGATGACATTAGAGAGGCTGTTAAAATCGCTGTACTGTTATTTATAGGGTAGGATTGTAGTAAATCATAACAGGATTAATATCTTCACTCTACGGGGAGGGTTCCATATTCATTAGAGAGATCCTGAAAACCTGGTCTGGTGTGAGCCCTCCAGAACTAGAAGTGGGATGGAATTCCACTGCCCTATTGCAGCTGTAGTTCTGTGTTAAGATAAAACCGGGACTGGAGTCCCCAGGGTGATATCCTTCATGGGCTGTGAATCCCAATATCGGTAGCAGAAGCCCCAGTACCAGTTATTTCTACAAAATACAACTACCTCTAATTATTATTATTAATTACATTTGTACCCCGCGCTTTCCCACACATAGCAGGTTCAATGCAGCTTACATAGTAAATAGAATTACAAAGTCTTAATGTAGATAATATTTAATAAACTTAGATCATAGAACCCAATCAGCCAGTGTTTATCATAGTCTAAGCCAGTCATTCTCAAACACACAACCAGCCCATCCAGGATATTCATAATGACTATGCTGGAGAGAGATTTGAAGTCATTGCTTTCTCTGTAGACAAATCCATCACACATAGTTACGGTAGATATCTTGAAAATCCATCAGAATGGGTGTGTCCTAAGGTCTGTGTTGAAAACCATGAGTCCTAAGGTAAGGGGCACGGGGTCCTGCCAACAAGGAGTGGCCTAGTGGTTAGGGTGGTGGACTTTGGTCCTGGGGAACTGAGGAACTGAGTTTGATTCCCACTTCAGGCACAGGCAGCTCCTTGTGACTCTGGGCAAGTCACTTAACCCTCCATTGCCCCATGTAAGCCACACTGAGCCAGCCATGAGTGGGAAAGCGTGGGGTACAAATGTAACAAAAATAAAATAGATACCATTGGAGATTCTACATGGAATGTTGCTACTATTGGAGATTCTACATGGAATATTCCACTAGCAACATTCCATGTAGAAGCCTGCGTGGCCACATTGGTGATCTGCAAGGGCCGACTTCTACATGGAATGTTGCTAGTGGAGGAGTAGCCTAGTGGTTAGTGCAGTGGACTTTGATCCCGGGGAACTGAGTTCAATTCCCACTGCAGCTCCTTGTGACTCTGGGCAAGTCACTTAACCCTCCATTGCCCCATGTAAGCCGCATTGAGCCTGCCATGAGTGGGAAAGCGCGGGGTACAAATGTAACAAAAAAAACCCAGTAGGTATGTGCTAGTCCCACATCTTGTAGGAGCTGCTGCTGGCCTGAGTGGTTTCAACCACAAGGTGGCAGGAGCACACCCGTTGTTAACAGCCTTTTGCATTTATAGTCATGGCTGAGCTTCGTGGAGCAGCGATCAATGCTCAAAGGAAAGCGCATGCAAATGGGGATGCACGGAAAGTCTGCATGCAGTTTGGTAGGGAAAGCACCTAGCATATGCGCAAAATGGTCTCATAGGAAGCATTGGTGTTCTGTGCATGTCGCTTCTTTCTCTATAACATCAGCAAAATTCGCCCTTTCCTCTCTGAGCACACCACCCGAACTCTCATCCACTCTCTCATTACCTCTCGCCTTGACTACTGCAACCTACTCCTCACTGGCCTCCCACTTAACCATCTATCCCCCCTTCAATCCGTTCAGAACTCTGCTGCCCATCTTATCTTCCGCCTAGACCGATATGCTCATATCAGCCCTCTCCTCAAGTCACTTCACTGGCTTCCGATCAGGTACTGCATACAGTTCAAGCTTCTCCTACTTACCTACAAATGCACTCGATCTGTAGCCCCTCATTACCTCTCTACCCTCATCTCCCCTTACGCTCCTACCCATAACCTCCGCTCACAGGACAAATCCCTCCTCTCAGTACCCTTCTCCACCACCGTCAACTCCAGACTCTGACCTTTCTGCCTCGCCTCACCCTAAGCTTTGAATAAACTCCCTGAGCCCATATGCCAAGCCCCCTCCCTACCCATCTTCAAATCCTTGCTCAAAGCCCACCTCTTCAATGTCGCTTTCGGCACCTAACCATTGTACCTCTATCCAGGAAATCTAGACTGCCTCAATCTGGATTGACTGCACTTTTTTCCTTTAGATTGTAACCTCCTTTGAGCAGGGACTGTCCTTCTTTGCTAATTGTACAGCGCTGCGCAACCCTGGTAGTGCTTTAGAAATGTTAAATAGTAGTAGTAGTAGCATGCCAGGACAAAAAAAAGCTGAAATGGGAACAATCACGTCATAGGCTTCTATTGCAGCAAAGTTTTTATAGTGAGAGAAGCCTGCTGTAAAACAGACTGTTTTTCCTGTGCGTCATAGACGGACTTCATGTACATTCACGGAGGATTGGTACCTTTTTTTTTTATCTAATTTTTTTTTTGTTTTTTTTTCTATGCTACATTATACTCTTTTCTTTTTTTACATTACTATTCCGGGCAGAAAACACACACACATGCACATGAAAAGTGCAGATAATATTAAATTGCAAACAGACTACTCCACCGAGAAGCTGCCCTTTCACATTCAAAGCCACCTCAGACCTGCTAGAAAATTTTGAACATTGCAGGTAGATGCTCCCTTCTGTGCATTGCATTGAATGCTCATTTTAATACTAATGAGCTTGTTTTAATACATCTGTAAAGCGTTTTCAGTCACACTTTCCGCAAATGGTAAAAGTAGGGACGAAACCCTGTGCGCTTTAGATGCACAATAACATACAGGCAAAACTGGCTAAAACTGGTCTAAAGAAAACATTACAAGTCCGGTATGTTTTGAGCATTGGGCCCCCAGTGATTACACAGATATCAGTAAGGACCCTTCTGTGCCTTTGAAGGAACATTGTCCTCCTGGTGACTGACACTCTTTTCTCTGTCCTCGGTCGGCTGGAGCCATAGGCGTAGGGATTATGGCACAGGATTGATAGATGGTGGTCTCTTTTCATGATGAGCTAGAAAGGTCCTTTGATATCCTCCCATACTGTAGTTCAGAACTCTAGCAGCTGTACTGGTCCAGCTTGTGTGTGGGTTTTGAAAACCTGCCAGATCTGAATGAGTGTGTGAGTTAGCCAAAACACAGACTCCCTGGTCAAGGATGGTCCTACCATTGAGCAAATGTGTTCTTTGCACAGGGCTCTGCTTTTGAGCCCCTACTGACGTACGTAAATGAGGCAAGTCGCTATGGTCTATTAATCGGACCTGACGCGGTCCGTGTTTCTGTGAAACTGCCTGCGTGGGAGGTCTAGTGGTAGTATCGGAATACAAAAGTACCCTTCCGTTGGATGATTGATACGATCTTGCCTTGAAAAGAGCAAGTCTTGTGTCACCAAAGCAGATGCTGATACACGACAGATTTGATTCACGCAGGCAGCGTTCCTGAAGCTCGTTTGCATTCCCGTGCTGTTTTTCGGCATCTGTTAGTGACACAAGACTCGCTTTTTTCAAGGCAAGAAAATATCCTTCCATTGGATGATTGATACATTTTGGATTCTGATACTATCACTAGACCCCTGAAGTAAGCAGTTTTGCAGAACACAGACCATGTCGGGTCTGATTAATAAAGTATAGTTGACGCCCCCCACTTGAAGGCTCCTTATGCTTTTTTGGCTACTTGCTTGTGTGCTTTTGGGATTCTCTCTCCTTTGTGCTTGATATGTAAATAAGACCCCACAATGGTCCTGCATCCCTTGCAGGCCACCCCTCTCCACAAAGGCCTATATGAAGAAGGGACCAGTGCAATGGTTCCCAAACCCGGTCCTGGAGGTACCCCAGCCAGTCAGGTTTTCAGGATACCGACGACGAATATTCATGGGAGAGATTTGCATGCACTCCATGGCATGCAAATCTATCTCATAAATAATCATTGTGAATATACTGAAAACCTGACTGACTGGGGTATCTCCAGGACTAGGTTTGGGGTCCACTGGACCAGTGTGGGCTCAGACATTCTCAGAAAAAACTCTCATGTTGGTGCAATAAGAAATGCCACAGTCTGTTGGATTCAAGAAGACAGCTACATTGTTTCAACTACAAACTACTTTTTATGGTTGTTGCAACTTTCAGGGCTTCCTTCTTGCCTTCTATCATGTGTCACGTGAAAGTGTTAATCAAATATTCCTCTTTTGCCCAATCTTTCAACCTAAGTTGCCACGTGACTTCCTTGTACTTCCAGGAAACTCAATGGACCAATCGGAACCACAAGACCATACATGTAATAAGGTAAAACCAAGACTGCGTTCTCTGTTCCATATGACAGAGAACTGGGCCTGAATCCTACATTCAACAGATCGAAAAGTATGGGTATTTCTCTTAAATTAGGAAGTGTCTTACAAATCTTGATTGGTAGGCCAATCAAAAAACAATTTTTCTCATATAGGCCATCAGTGTTTCTAAGTGTATAAAAAATGTGTTCATATAATTTTACCTATAATCCTGGATCTGACTGGGTTTTTTTCGTTTTTTCCTCAGGGGAAAGCAACTGCGTTGTGATAGGAGAACCTGTCAGAGAGAGCTGTACAATCTATAATTCAACTGCTATGTGCGAAGGTAAACGGGTCATGGAAGCGGCAGCAGTGGCAGACCTGCTATGCTCATACAGTACATGTTCTAAATGATTAGTCATCGGTGTTGATTACAAGCAGAAGCTGGCAACTTCCTCACAGTTTCAGTCGCAGCTTCTCTCTGTAGCAGGCACTGTAGAGCATCCGGGGCCCCTGGTTTGGCTGGCGGGGGTCCTCAACCCCTGCGTATGTTCAGTTCCACTAAAACTCAGCATGCACGTGACGTGAGGGGAAGCAGGGCAGGCAATGCGCAGAAAACAGCGCCAGAGATGGCTTCAGCTGGTGGGGTTTGGGGACCCCCGCCAGCCAAGATAGGTGGGGTTGCGGCAGGGAAGCGGGCCAAATTGTACCCCCCCCACACACACTTTGGGCTCTGCCCCCCCCTGCTGTAGAGAATGGTGTGGAAGCACTGGGGGGGGGGGGAAGCAAACAGCTCCTATCTTTTCCCAGCAGGAATTGTGGTAGGGAATGGTATGACACACTGAGGGAAATTCACAGGAATTACATACGCATTTCAGTGGTGTAGCTGGGGGGGGGGGGGCGCCAGGGGAGCAGCCGCTCCCCCCAAAAGGAGTTCTGCCGGCGCCTATTTTTTTTCTCAACGTGTTGCATTGAAACTGTGCGCCGGTGCTGGCAGAAGTCCGCTCTTGCGCCGCTTTCGCTCCCCACGTGCCGTCAACCTGGCTCCGCTTCTGACGCATTTGTGTTACAAGTATAGGATAATGTCTTTCACAAGGTCTGACTTCTCTGCTTTATTTCTCTACCATTTTTCGCTCTAGCTCCTCATACAACCACCAAAGAGCCAAGGATAATCACCTCGGGTAAGAACCTTCTGTAAATGTGAGATGTCTTTTAGTGCCTCATTGGAAGTTAGGCGGAGGGACAGATGAAATTACTGTAATTGTAGCCTCCTTGGGATTTTGTGCCACCACTTGCACGGAGGCAAAATTCCCTTTCCATGATGTCTCTCTTTTGGAGTGGAGGAGTAGCCTAGTGGTTAGTGCAGTGGGCTTTGATCCTGGGGAACTGGGTTTGATTCCCACTGCAGCTCCTTGTGATTCCATTGCCCCAGGTACAAATAGGTACATGAATATATGTAAACCGCTTTGAATGTAGTTGCAAAAAACCTCAGAAAGGAGGTATGTCAAGTCCCATTTTCCTTTCCCTATTTGAGATTCTACATGGAATGTTGAAACTATTTGTAGATTCTACATGGAATGTTGCTACTATTGGAGATTCTAGATGGAATGTTGCTACTATTGAGATTCTGTTGCTACTATTTGAGATTCTACATGGAATGTTGCTATTCCACTAGCAACATTCCATGTAGAAGCTTGCCCTTGCTGATCAGCAATGCGGCCGCACAGGCTTCTGTTTCTGTGAGTCTGATGTCCTGCACTTACGTGCAGGACGTCAGACTCACAGAAACAGAAGCCTGCGCGGCCGCGTTGCTAATCTGCAAGGGCAGGCTTCTACATGGAATGATGCTAGTGGAGGAGTAGCCTAGTGGTTAGTGCAGTAGGAAATAGAAATAGAAAGTGCAGGAAATAGAAAGGGAAAGGGAAATGGGACTTTGATATACTGCCTTTTGGAGGTTTTTGCAACTACATTCAAAGCGGTTTACATATATTCAGGTACTTATTTTGTACCTGGGGCAATGGAGGGTTAAGTGACTTGCCCAGAGTCACAAGGAGCTGCAGTGGGAATTGAACTCAGTTCCCCAGGATCAAAGTCCCATTTCCCTTTCCCTTTCTATTTCCTGATAGACAGTAAAGGACATGCATGTCACATCAGGGAGTCAACTCTGAAGCTCCTGTGTTTGTAATAAATTACATGGCGTTGTAGACATAGGGATTTAAAGTTCTTTCACCCGTGGGTTCCATGTGAAAGTAAAGAACTGGACCCTCAGAAATGCTTTGTTTCAGGAGTGAAACAGTGGGAAAGCTGGGGGGGGGAGGGGCAGGGGTAGAGGGAGGAGTCTAGTGACTGAGTTGCAGAGTGCTGCATGCTGCCATGTGGAGAACTTAGATTTCATTCCCAGGCTGGGTCTCTGTTGTTCAGGTTGGCTAGAGATGCTATAAAAGCAGCAGTCACGGCCCCGGAAGTGATCCAGCCACCAGTCAATCACTAAAATTGATAATGAGGAATGCGTTAATATGGAATTGTTGACTGGCCTCTTAAAGATCTTATAAAACTGAATATATGAACGAGAAACTCTTCCATGCCCACAAGGTCATTTTTAAGACTTGCCATATGCCAGGCCTGAGCCAAACAAGAAATGGGCCTCATAGATATAAATTATACTTACAGAGCTACTATCATAGGCCTCCAGGCTTACTTAACATGATCATCATTTATGTACAGGAAGAAAGCCTTTTTCAAATGGAGAGCTCTGGAATGAGGGGGCATACGACAAAGTTAAGAGGGAAAAGGCTTAGGAGTAACCTAAGGAAGTATTATTTCACAGAAAGGGTGGTGGAGGCGTGGAATAGCCTCCCGGTGGAGGTGGTGGAGTCGAGGACTATTCCAGAACTTAAAAAGGCATGGGATAAGCACGTGGGATCGCTTAGGAACAGGAAGAATTAGGGGTTACAGAGGATGGGCAGACTGGATGGGTCATGTGGCCTTTGTCTGCTGTCATGTTTCTATGCTTCTATTCCACCAATGCCTAAGAGCCAACCTCATCAGTGATGTCACAATGGCTCAATTGTCCTATTCTTGGCTTACTTTCCTCCCTTAGTGTGAAGAGTTTCAGTCTCTGGTAACCAGAGCTCATATTGTGATATCATAATGGGAATAGGTTTAGGAGTAACCTAAGGAAGTATTATTTCACAGAAAGGGTGGTGGAGGCGTGGAATGGCCTCCCGGTGGAGGTGGTGGAGTCGAGGACTGTTCATGGGATAAGCATGTGGGATCGCTTAGGAACAGGAAGAATTAGGGGTTACAGAGGATGGGCAGACTGGATGGGTCATATGGCCTTTGTCTGCCGTCATGTTTCTATGTTTCTATCAGATCCAGATATGCAAAAGGTGTTAGAATATGAAAGTAAGCATCCAAGCTTTGTCTTGATCATTAACCTTGGACAGATGTTCCAATGAGTAGAAGGAATGAGAGAAAATCCACTGGTATACGTAGAGAAGGAAGCAACAGAATTTGTAAAAAAGATTTAAAAACCCTTCAAAGAATTAAATCAGCAAATGAGATAAAACAACAATTTGTTGATCAAAACCACACACATGAATGCTTAAGGGAGAGGTGAATTGAAACCTATGGATGAGAGAACGAAGGCTCATGATGCCAGATCCCAGCTTTAGTGCTGATTTGGTCTGGAAGTCCACAGGGCAGAAGGAAAATATCAGTCTAAAAATGAATAGCTTATGTAAAGACAGAAAAAGAGAATCTGTGGGAATCGGATCCTGGGAAAGCCAGGCTTGCTGCACATCAGAGCTGAGGTTCTCATGCTGGAGCAGCAGGGGGTGCACTAGCAAAGGTCTGGAAGCTTCCAGGCCTCCAACAGTGGAGGATGCTGGTCAAAGTTCAGGCACTGCATTGTAAATAAAGTGAAGCGAGAGAGGCAAGACAAACAGGGGGAAGAGAAATGGAGAGGGGTAGGTAATGAGAGGCGGTAGAGTTAAGTGATGAATGGGTGAACTTTGTGCTCCTGGTTTTACAGTGAATTCTTTTCAGCTAGAGGCAGCAGCAGACAGAGTGCTTTCACTAATTAAAACGAGTAACTCTACCAGTGAATGCTTTCAATTATTGATCCAGCTCGTTTCCTGACAGAGTATCTTTTAGCACTGTTCAGCCCTTCCTTTGCATGTTAATGCTTTTCTCACCAGCACAGAAATTCCCAGCTTGAAGTGAAACTGTTTTTGGAGTAATTATTTCAGTTCAATTAGGGGAAAATACTAGAATATATATTCCTGCCAAAAAGTACCTCATGCTTCTGTGCATGGAGCAGTTGCTTCTGTCATCTGAGTCCACGAGGGTTATTTCTGTGGTGATACCATTTAACAGTTCTCTTACAGTCTCACATTTTCTGTTTTCTGAAGGAAAAGCATCATCTGGGGATGTGACTGGAAGCTTTAGAGGTGGTATGTGGTTAGTTATGGTTAGGAGAGAGGGCTATTCAGCACCAAGGACAGTGGCTTTTTCAATAGCCCTCCTAGTTCAATTCCACGATTTCAGAAACAAATCATACTGGAGTCCTATTACTAAGGTGCGCTGAAAAATGGCCTGCGGTAGTGTAGACGTGTTTTGGGCGCACACAGAATTATTTTTTTAGCGCATCTACAAAAAAATGCCTTTTTTTTGCCGAAAATGGACATGCGGCAAAATGAAAATTGCCGCGTGTCCATTTTGGGTCTCAGACCTTACCGCAAGCCATTGACCTAGCGGTAAGGTCTCACGCGGTAACCAGGTGGTAATGGTCTACGTGCGTCAAATTCCACGTGACGCACATAGCTGCCGCACGTCAGAAAATAAAGGGCCATGTGGTAACCAGGTGGTAACTCCAATTGGGTGCACCTGGACACCTACGCGGCTTAGTAAAAGGGTCCCACTATGTTCTAGCAAAGGATTCGGGCCATGAGCAAATAATGGGGGACTAAAACCTGGAAGCAAGGAGATTTTAGAAGGGGAGAAACTTGTAGAGGTGTACAGATTATTTGAACCATTGAATCTAACACAAGTCTCTGTCTCTTCAGAGATAATCCATCCCCACCCGACAGTTTCACCAGAGATACAACCACCAGGCTTTGACGTGTCCAGTTTCATCGGAGGGATAGTGCTGGTGCTTAGTTGTCAGGCCGTCTTCTTCTTCATCATGAAATTCATCAAATCCAAGGACAGCTCCTACCAAACACTGTAAGAATCCTCATCTCTCCCTCCCTCTCTCTCTCTCTCTCTCTCTCTCTCTCTCCATGCTTTCTTTCTCTTGCTCTTTCATCATGTCTCTTTCTTTTAGCTTTTATTTTGAGTATCACCCTTTTGGAGAGGCTTAGATTAACATTATGAGCTGGACAGGGAATCAAAAGGGCACCAACCATGAAAGAACCCGAGTGTTGAATGAGAAAGGGAGCTGGGAAGGAATAGAGTGATAAGGTGGGTCAGGTAGGATGGAAAATTGCTTGACCCTTCTAACATATTGACATAGTAAATGACAGCAGTAAAGAGCAAAATAACATTCAGTCTATCCAGTAAAGTGTTTAAAGTTGTGACTGATGAACTATGTAGGTTATCCCTTCCAACTCCCCCATTGTGCTTTTTCTGGAAATTCAGTGCAATCGTTTCACTGCTGTTTTGGTGTTTCTTGCTCTGGAGTTCTACTTGGAAATGCCCATTTTCCAGTCCCCATCTTCAGGCGAGTGTCTGGTTACTGATCAGTGATTTTGCTTCTGACATGAATAAGTTACTTACAGAACACCACAGGAGGAGAATGTAGACAATGGAGGTGGCATTAGGAAGGGAATGGGCTGTCTGGATGCTTCTGTTCTTTTTCCTATATTTCAGCAATTGACCAGATGTAAGTTTGATTTTATCTTTTTGTTAATCTGCGTGCTAATAATTTTGTTTTTGGTTGGGGGGGTTATCTGCATTTGTCTCTCTCTTTTTTTTACATGCTGCATACATCAGAGAGGAGGTTCAGTAGGTCTGGCCCAGGTGAACTGTGATATCTGCACTTCACAGTGAACAATTGCACAGTCACTGCAGCACCACTTCCGTCTTCCCTAAGAGGAGAGGAGTATTGGCCTCAAACTGCTCATCCTTTCCAAAATTGTTGGGGATTTTTGTTTTAAGAGGGGGGGGGGCATATCCAATCATTCACACCAAAGAATGTGAGAGGGAAGGGGAACAGATGAATGGGGTTGTTTGTGGGGGTGGAATTGGAACATTTTTTCTCTTTCTTTTATTTTACCAACCTTTCTTTTATTTTACGTTGGCAACTGGCTGCTGACATCACCGCCTGGGGTCGGAACCTGTGTGGACTTCAGGCAGCAGCACCAGCAGAATAGAAATGTAAATAATTATTAGGGTGGTGCTTTAATAGCTACACGAGCAATTGTTTTCCATTGTCCTCTTTTGATTTTTGCACTTCTTTCCTGCAGAAATTTCTGTTTTAAATCTCCGAAAGCTCCTTGACTTAGCTACACCCATTGTAATGGAGCTTGGCAAATCAGGATGCCTTTTACAAGTACCTCAATTGTGGCACGTACTCAAAAGGAGGAGTTGGTCTAGTGACTTAGATCCTGATGCTAAAAACTTAGGCGCTGTTCTGAATAGCACTGTAAAAAATACCGCCAGAGCAGCACAGAAGAACAATGCCCTAAAGCCAGTGGCGTTCCTTGGGGGGCTGGCACCCGGGGCATATCGCCGATGCACCCCCCCCCCGGGTGCAGCGCCCCCCAGATGCAACGTGAACCCCCCCCCCCCGGCGAAAGGACACCCCCGCAAAAGAACCCCCCCCTGCCAGGGGGGGAGGTGCCAGGCGCGCCTGTCCTCCGTTGTTCCATGCTTCTTCTCTGCCCCGGAACAGGAAGTAACCTGTTCCGGGGCAGAGAAGAAGCATGGAACAACGGAGGACAGGCATGTGCAGCACCCCCTGGCGGCGTGCACCCGGGGCGGACCGCACCCACCGCCCCCCCTAGGAACGCCACTGCCTAAAGCTCAATGCTAATGAGATGCTGACCAACTCTCTTGGCTCTAATCCTCGACTTCTCTTCACCACATTGAACTCTCTCCTCAAGGTGCCCCCTCCCCCAACTCCCCCTTCATTATCTCCTCAGACCCTTGCTGAATTCTTTCACAACAAGGTTCAAAAGATAAACCTTGCTTTCTCTACCTCACCAGCTCTCCCTCCACTAGTCCGTTCCCCTCTCTCTCCTTCCCCTCATTCCCTTTCCTCCTTTCCTGAAGTTACTATTGAGGAAACTACACTTCTCCTTTCTTCCTCAAAATGTACCACCTGTTCCTCTGATCCCATTCCCACCCACCTTCTTAATGCCATCTCTCCTACTCTTATTCCTTTTATCTGTCACATTCTCAACCTCTCACTTTCCACTGCGACTGTCCCTGCTTCCTTTAAACATGCTGTGGTCACACCTCTCCTTAAGAAGCCTTCACTTGACCCTACTTGTCCCTCTAATTACCGACCCATCTCCCTCCTTCCTTTTCTCTCCAAATTACTTGAGCGTGCTGTTCACCGCCGCTGCCTTGATTTTCTCTCCTCACATGCTATTCTTGACCCATTACAATCTGGTTTTCGCCCTCTCCACTCAACTGAAACTGCGCTTACTAAAGTCTCCAATGACCTATTACTGGCTAAATCCAGAGGTCAATATTCCATCCTCATTCTTCTTGATCTTTCCGCTGCTTTTGACACTGTCGATCACAGCATACTTCTCGATATCCTGTCCTCACTTGGATTCCAGGGCTCTGTCCTTTCCTGGTTCTCTTCCTACCTCTCCCTCCGCACCTTTAGTGTTCACTCTGGTGGATCCTCTTCTACTTCTATCCCTCTGCCTGTCGGTGTACCTCAGGGTTCTGTTCTTGGTCCCCTCCTCTTTTCTATCTACACTTCTTCCCTTGGTTCATTAATCTCATCCCATGGCTTTTCCTACCACCTCTATGCTGATGACTCCCAAATCTACCTTTCTACCCCTGATATCTCACCTTGCATCCAAACCAAAGTTTCAGCGTGCTTGTCTGACATTGCTGCCTGGATGTCTCAACGCCACCTGAAATTAAATATGACCAAAACCGAGCTTCTCATTTTCCCCCCCAAACCCACCTCCCCGCTCCCCCCGTTTTCTATTTCTGTTGATGGCTCTCTCATTCTCCCTGTCTCCTCAGCTCGAAACCTTGGGGTCATCTTTGACTCTTCTCTCTCCTTCTCTGCTCATATCCAGCAGACCGCCAAGACCTGTCGTTTCTTTCTTTACAACATCCGTAAAATCCGCCCCTTTCTTTCCGAGCACTCTACCAAAACCCTCATCCACACCCTTGTCACCTCTCGTTTAGACTACTGCAATCTGCTTCTTGCTGGCCTCCCACTTAGTCACCTCTCCCCTCTCCAGTCGGTTCAAAACTCTGCTGCCCGTCTCATCTTCCGCCAGGGTCGCTTTACTCATACTACCCCTCTCCTCAAGACCCTTCACTGGCTCCCTATCCGTTTTCGCATCCTGTTCAAACTTCTTCTACTAACCTATAAATGTATTCACTCTGCTGCTCCCCAGTATCTCTCCACACTCGTCCTTCCCTACACCCCTTCCCGTGCACTCCGCTCCATGGATAAATCCTTCTTATCTGTTCCCTTCTCCACTACTGCCAACTCCAGACTTCGCGCCTTCTATCTCGCTGCACCCTACGCCTGGAATAAACTTCCTGAGCCCCTACGTCTTGCCCCATCCTTGGCCACCTTTAAATCTAGACTGAAAACCCACCTCTTTAACATTGCTTTTGACTCGTAACCACTTGTAACCACTCGCCTCCACCTACCCTCCTCTCTTCCTTCCCGTTCACATTAATTGATTTGATTTGCTTACTTTATTTATTTTTTGTCTATTAGATTGTAAGCTCTTTGAGCAGGGACTGTCTTTCTTCTATGTTTGTACAGCGCTGCGTATGCCTTGTAGCGCTATAGAAATGCTAAATAGTAGTAGTAGTAGTAGTAGTAGATGCAAGTGTAAGCACTCGTAGCGTTGAGCATTAGGGAGTTTGGCGGGAGGATTGTGTTGGTGCATGCCCAGAAGAGTTCTGAGGTAAACTCAGCGCCTGGGAAAACCTAAACATGAAGTACACATTGGTGGTATCTGTTTTCTGTGGCCTAAATAGAAGCGTTTTTAAATTTTTTATTTTTTTTATTTTTTATTTTTTAGCTTGGATGCTTATATTAAGATGCAGAAAACAAGCACCAGTGTGTGCTTTCACTAGGAGTTAAAATTTTTTTTTTATTTTTAGCATGGATGCTTTAAATTTAGATGCAGAAAACAAGACACCAATCTGTCCTTTCGTTTGAGTCTACTGTTTCTCACGACCAGCGCTTAAAGGCTTGCATGGGCTTCTTTCTGCTTCCAAAAGCAATCAAAACTGGCAGATTTTGCAGAAAGAAGCATGAGAATCGTGAGAAATCCTCTCTTCCAACACCCTAATGCCTGCTCCAACCTGGCATTTATTTTTTTGCAGCTGTCAGGGCAGTTTTGTTTCAGGCGCTCTTTTCTGAGCATTGGGGAGGAATACAAAATGACCTCAGTTACATAGCGCTAGACCCCTCTGAACATTCTGCGCGGGTAAATGCAGGCGCTAGTATGGCTCTAATAGCTTCTAGCACCTGCAATGTCCTTGAGTTGGAACTTCTGCTTCCTGGGTCAGCTGAGGGAGGTCATGTTCACATACCCCAGGCAAGAGAGTCAAGTCAATGCTTCATGGTGACATCTAGTGGCCAGATCTAGAGTTCATGCTTGCAGGTTTCCCGAAGGAGCCCTAACCCAGGTCTATCGCTGTAATGACCTGAACAGATTTAGTGGGAAGAAGGGGGATATCAAACAAAATGTGAGAAAAATGTCTCTGGGTAGTTGTAAATGAAGATTTATGATGTCACAATTCCAGTATTTACAATCCAATTATGATGTCACAATTCCGACTTTGGTTCCAACTGAGCATGATGAAACTAAAGAGGGAAAGGCAAATTTGCAGTTGTGCTAAAAAGTGCACACCTTACTTCTGTCCAAAAATGTGTGAAAATATGAGTAATAGAAATTTCACTTAACCAAAAACACGATGATTTAGACACAAAATCTAAAGGGAGAACCATAGGATATTAAACCCAGCAAGAGAGCTCACTGAATAATTTCACTGCTATTGGTTTCTCTAGAAGACCTCAGAGCATTTCTGCATTGACTCTCTGGGGGTTGGAGAGCACAGCAAAGGAAGAATGATGTATGAGGCAATGAGACTGAGGGAAGGAAAGGAATTGTGTATATATATATATATTTTTTTTTTTTTGCCTGTACCTTTGGTGGTTTGTTTTTTGTATTTTTAATAAGGAAGGGATACAGTGGTGAGTTTGCTGGCTGTATGTGCATGGGGGCTTGCTGTGTCCGTCTCACTCAAGGCTTCCCAGACATGCTTATCAAATCTTCAGTACCTTGTCCACCCACAGCAGGCTAAAGCCATGGTGGGGGAGGTGGTTAATTTTAGAACAATGCAAATTCATAAATAGTAGCATGGACCTTTCCCTGTGCAGGTACCAGTGTATTTTCAGAACAGTATATAAATGCCACTGCTTTGAAAATTTACCCCTGCAAATCCCTGTGCATATATTTACTTCTGTTCTTTGGCCAACACAGATTTCTCAGTGCCGACACAGCCCAATGTGAATGGGCTGTGTCGGCAATAATGTGGCTTAATAAACAGGGGGCGAAGTTAAGACACATGGGAATGAATTCAGTAAATGGAGCTGAATCTAGGTGCCAAGTGCAAATTCTATAACTGCAGTTCTGCGTAGAGCTGCCCTTAAGTTCGCAGTTTTGCGCCTAACCGTTGGCGCAAGCACTGATGCCATGTCAAAGGCTGGTGTAAAGAGCTCACGCCTAATTCTTGGCAGTTAGGCGCGTATCTCTTAGTATTCTATAACTTAACTCGCAAACACACCCTGACCCGCCCATGCCCCTCCCACAGCTACACCCCCTAGAACTTGTCCATGACAAATCGTGTGTAGAGTTTCTAGAATAGTGACTAAGGTCGGTTGATAATGCAGCTGCCAACTGCTGCCAATTAACACCAGTTTATCCCATAATTGGCTGATAACTCCAATTAACAGCCAGTTATCACATTAAGTTGCACACGCAGCTGACTTCTATAACTTGGATATCCCAACTTTGTATGCATATCCACAGATTATGTAAACGGTGACTAAAGTTGAATGCACAAATTGGTGTATTTAACTGATTTGGGCGTGCACCTTGATTAATGAGCTAATCAACACCATTAATTGGCTAACAACCAATTGGCATTAATTGGCCTTAGGATTTATACACCGATCATATTCTATAACGATCCACATGTAAATTTTAACCCATAGAAGATAAAACAACAAGGCAGCCCTTTTCCTTTGGCGCTGACATCTCAATTGTCTGTGAGCGAGCTTTTCCGAAAAAAGGTCTTTCTAAAGACCAACCTTATTGATCACCACACCAAGCACTTCTAAACGCTTATATTAACCTCTCTCCGTCGATTGAGACTCCTGATGCAGGCCTAACGGCCGAAACACAACGTTTGTGTCGAGTCTTTTTTTCATCAATAAACAACTGTTTTTAAGAGTTCATTTGTCCAGTCTTTGGTTTTCCATGGTCAAACATCCCACTTTTCTTTTATACCTTTTAGCCCTTGTAAGAAACACAGTCTTTTTATTAATAGATTTAAAGCTCCCAGAATTTCAACATAAAATGGCCGACATGGCCATGTTTCACCAGTGCAAATGGCCGCGTCAGGGGCAGTAGGTCACTGTAAATGAAAATAAAATCATTCAGTATTTAGTCAAGAAATTCCTTGTAAAAATTTTGTTTTTAATAAATAAGCTTTAAAAACACAAGAGGAACTCTCAAAAAAAATAAAAACTTTAACAATAGCACCATGCTAAAAACCTAATGTCTGGGTGCTAAAACAATGTTCAAGAGTAAAGCAGCAAAAATAGCCAGAGAATTTAGCTGAACCATGCCTAATTTACACCAGCTTTTAGGTATAATTGCCGGCACCTAAAGTTAGGCGTAGCTTATGCCCTCGGCGCTATTCTATAGGACACGTACTTTATCATTTTCGTCGCCCTTCTCTGCACCTTTTCTAATTCCACTATATCTTTTTTTGAGATGCGGTGACCAGAGTTGCACACAGTATTCGAGGTGCGGTCGCACCACGGAGTGATACAAAGGCATTATAAAGTCTCATTTTTGTTTTCCATTCCTTGCCTAATAATACCTAACATTCTATTTGTTTACTTAGCCACCATTGCACACTGAGCAGAGGGTTTCAACCAGGGGCATAGCCAGACCTCGGCGGGAGGGGGGGGCCAGAGCCAGAGGTGGGGGGCACTGTTTAACCGCCGACCCCGCCACCGCAACCCCAACCCCCCCGCCACCATCACCACTTTGGACCGCCGCCGCCACCACCGCCTGCCCGCCCCCCGCCACCGCATCAGGTACCTTGTTTGCTGGTGGGGGTCCCCAATTCCTGCCAGCCAAAGAGTCTTCTTCAGCGCCGGTCGACTCCGGCGCCTTCGTTGTGGGATCATCTGTTTCTGACGCCTTACGTCCTGCACGGGGCTACATGTTTACAGACACGCTAACCACCGGTGGCTGTATATCACCCCGCCCCTGCCATTGTTAATGACTCTTCCCTGCCCGCCTCTCCCCCCCCCCCCCCACCTCAAAAGAAGTGTAAGCTTTGTGGTTTTAAATGGAAGACCTCTGCTTTTTCAGTGCCAGTCATGGGGACCCTGCCGGTGCTGTAGTTGTGACTGAGAAGCCTTGGGCTGATACCCAGTTTCGTGATGTTAATAAGGTGTGCAGTGTTTTTTGTGTGGGGGGGGGGGGGAGGGGAGAAGTTGCCTCTGTAATACTCTGGTATCTTCTAGAATTAAAGGCACAACAACATTTACATTCTCCGAGACAGATTGTGAATGTTTTTTTTTCCACTCGGGATATAAAACCCTATTTGGTAAGGTGGGGGGGGGGGGGTTAGAGTGTATACTTCTGATGTGTAAAGGCAGATGCTTCAAATGTGAGAGGGGTGCAGGATGGTGTAAATGCTATACAGGGGAGAGGGTATTTTGCCACCTGCCTTTAAATATTTCTGCAGGAGAAAGGGCTTCAGCATTTCAGGGAACTACACTAAGGTCTGAACTGAGAGAACTGTCATTTCCATCTCCTCCCTTGCTTCTGTACTGCTTAACACAGGTTTTAAATCCCAGTGGGTGACTATATTATGTGAGAAAGAAACCTGCTTAGAGTTGGAAGAGATTTTCCATGCATAGGCTTTGTTACATATTTTCAAATCATCTAATATCTGTAGATATAGGATGACACAGCAGGTGCCATCCATTGGAATTGTTTATTTTGATGGTCTCCCGTGATTCAGAACTAGAGAAGCACCTTCTGTTCTTGTATTCCCACTTTTGAGCTGTGTGCGTAAGGTGGGTAACAAATCTCTCAACTAGAGAAACATAAGCTGTATCATATTTGGTCAGACCCAAGGCTCTGTGCATCCAATATCCTATTTCCATCACTGATAGGAACCATTCCAGCTCATATGTTCCCATAGCATCCCAAAGAGTAGATCCAATCATGCAGGTATGAGAAACCTCCAGTCCTTGATGGCTGCATACTAGTTGGATTTTCATGATATCACCAGCTCAGTATATATGAGAGAGATTTGCATAAACCTGAGGCATAGGTTACAATTAGACACTGAAATACATAAAAGGAGATTCATAACTATACAATACCTAAGTAAGACTAATCTCAAAGAGCCATGTTTTCAAACTCTTCCTGGAACATGAAAACTCTTCCTAAAAATACTATACCATTGATTCTGATGAATATACAGGGATAATCTACTACTACTACTACTACTACTACTACTACTTAACATTTCTAAAACGCTACTAGGGTTACGCAGCGCTGTACAATTTAACTTAGAGGGACAGTCCCTGCTCAAAGAGCTTACAATCTAAAAGACAAGTGAACAGTCAGTCCGATAGGGGCAGTCAAATTGGGGCAGTCTGGATTTACTGAACGGTAAGAGTTAGGTGCCAAACGCAGCATTGAAGAGGTGGGATTTAAGCAAAGACTTGAAGATGGGCAGGGAGGGGGCTTGGCGTAAGGGCTCAGGAAGGTTGTTCCAAGCATAGGGTGAGGCGAGGCAGAATGAGCGGAGCCTGGAGTTGGCAGTGGTGAAGAAGGGTACTGAGAGGAGGGATTTGTCCTGTGAACTGAGGTTTCGGGCAGGAACGTAAGGGGAGATGAGGGTAGAAAGATAGTAAGGGGCAGCAGACTGAGTGCATTTGTAGGTAAGAAGGAGAAGCTTGAATTGAATGCGGTATCTGATTGGAAGCCAATGAAGTGACCTGAGGAGAGGGGTGATATGAGTATATCGGTTCTAGCAGAATATAAGACGTGCAGCAGAGTTCTGAACAGATTGAAGGGGGGATAGATGGCTAAGTGGGAGGCCGGTCAGGAGTAAGTTGCAGTAGTCAAGGCGAGAGGTAATGAGAGCGTGGACGAGAGTTCGGGTGGTGTGTTCAGAGAGGAAAGGGCGAATTTTGTTGATGTTAAAGAGGAAGAAGCGACAGGTCTTGGCTATCTGCTGGATATGCGCAGAGAAGGAGAGGGAGGAGTCAAAGATGACTCCGAGGTTGTGGGCAGATGAGACGGGGAGGATGAGGGTGTTATCAACTGAGATAGAAAGTAGAGGAAGAGGAGAAGTGGGTTTTGGTGGAAAGACGATGAGCTCGGTCTTGGACATGTTCAGTTTCAGGTGGCGGTTGGACATCCAGGCAGCAATGTCGGATAAGCAGGCTGATAATCGATTTCATTATTCAACTGCAAAATAACAATAGGACTCTGAAAGTATTCTCTTATATTTAATACCCTTAACCGATGGAAAAGACAGCATCGGACACTCCTGACTACGGGTTCTAGATTAACCCGTGCTTTTACTGGCAACCAATGCAATTCTCTAAACAAAGGGGTCGCATGGCCATATCTAGATTTATGATCAATCAATCTTGCTGCTGTATTTGGAATTAGATTTAACTTCTTCATAAACTTTGATGATAACCTGGTATACAAAGCATTGCAATAATCTAGCATGGAGAGAGTAACAGACTGAACCAACACCCTAAAGTGTTCTGAGTAAAACTTTGTCTGAATAAGCCATAACTGTTTCAGTTTGAAGAAAGGTTAATTTGATCGTTAAGAAGTCTGAGGTTCAAAAGTTAATGACGAATCTAAAAGAATGCCTAGTACTCTAGAAACAGTGTCAGTGACAGCATCAGAGATAAATTCATACAATTTCAAACTCGTTTAACCATGAGCCAGGATGTCTATAAACTAACAACAACCCTATTGGTTGAATTGTTGTAGCTCCCTTAAAATGGCAATATAATTGTTCCAACCAGGTTCAGAACAAGAATTGACTTTTTCACAATATCTAAAAACAAAACAAAATTTGTAAATTAACGCCAATCCCCCGCCCTTCCACTTGCTATTCATATTAATAATTTTTATAGCCTGGAGGATGCAATTCTACTAAAACAGATTCTGACCCCATCTGTAACTAAGTTTCTACAATAAAAGCAAAACCCATATCAGAATCCCCAATCGTATTTTTACTGCTGTAATTGTCTATTGCTTATGTTTGATTTATTCTTACTGTACAGTGCCTGAGTGAATTCTTTCAAAAAGGTGGTAAATAAATCCTAATAAATAAATATCCTGCATAAGTATAATCTTATCATAGACTGATCTAGTGTTCACATAGCATAGAATGGGGGTTGACATATCAACAGACAGTGAGTTCAATGCTATCACTCTTCATCTGTCCCTTACAGTTAGTAGTCTATTTCCTGTAACCACTTCAATAGATCGAGACATCTGATCTGAACAATCCAATAAGCATCTCTCTTGATACGTACCAGGTGTGATGTGGTCAAACTTCCTCATACCCATAATTAAGCAAGCTACGGTATTTTGAACTAGTTGTAATCTCTTTAAACTGACGAGTCAAACCATATAACTCGAACTTGTATGGGTAAATATGAGAAAGAAAGAAAGAATTACGATAGTCCAATCTTCTGGTAACCACCGCATCTGTGATCTTTACCAAATTTGCTTTGGTCAAAATAGGCCACAGTTGGCGTATCAACCTAAGATGAAAGTAACGAGCCTTAACCACTCTTCTGTCCTGAAGTGTAAATTTCATTTGATCATCATAGTGAAAACCTAATGTTACAAAATCGTGAAGAACAAGAAACTCCTTACCCTGAAGAAAAGGCTTAAAATTCAAGTAATTGGACTTCCGAAAAATCCACATTTTTCCATGTTTAATACCAACTTTTCTTTAGTCAGCCATTCCCTCCCCCACAACTACCAGTTTCTGATTAAGACTTACAATAAGTGGGCACACCTAAATGTTGCCGAGAATCCCAAACTACTGTGTTAAGTGCTAATTAGCAACTGTTGCAACACCTTAAAAATTTATGTGAAACAAATGTGCTCATAAAGTTGACTATCACAGACTAACTGGTCTTAATTCAGTCCGCATGATCTAATCATAGCACATTTCTAGAAAGTTTGCAATTTCACGGTGCCTACCAGTGCTTCAGTGTTGAAAAAAACTATATAAGCTATATAAAAATCAAAACTTAGCTTTTCAATATGAATTGTCCTGGGTCCCGACATGGATCATGTTTTGCAATGGAGCTTTCTCAAGAGACCCAATGATTCATTCTTAAAGCTGGCTGTTCAGGTCCTTCATGTGTCGTCTTCTACAATGTAAGGACACCAGACGGGCACAGTAAAATTGCAAAATGTTTTGTACATTTTTGGGATCTTGCTGGGTATTTGTGACCTGGATTGGCCACTGTTGGAAACAGGATGCTGGGCTCGATGGACCTTTGGTCTTTCCCAGTATGGCAATACTTATGTACTTGGGATTCTGAATGGAATCTTGTTACTCTTTGGGGTTCTACGTGGAATGTTGCTACACTTTGATATTCTGCATGGAATCTTGTTATTCTTTAGAATTCTAGAATCTTGCTACTCTTTGGGGTTCTACATGGAATGTTGCTATTCTTTGTTTTTCTGCCAGGTATTTGTGACCTGGATTGGCCACTGTTGGAAACAGGATGCTGGGCTCGATGGACCTTTGGTCTTTCCCAGTATGGCAATACTTATGTACTTAAATAGTGTTATGATTAGATCAAGTGGATTGAGTTAAGTCCTGTTGGTCTGTGGTAGTCCTCGGAAAGTTTATGAAGTACCTTGATGCCACAAATTTTTGAGGTGTTGCAATAGTTGCTAATTAGCAATTCGCACAGATTCTCAGAGTTTGTACATTTATTGAATTTTCCCAAACATATTTACAAGTATTTTATCTCCTCCATTTGTAATGCCATGTAAATGCTGACTTAAGCTAGAATTCTATAAGGGACACTGGCTGCTCAGATCCTGTTATATATTATGCATAACACCTGGCATTTTCATACCTAACCTTTTGTGCACTGTATAGAATTGACCCCTAAACATATAAGGTCTTTCAAATATAGATTCACTTGACCCATTTGTCTTTCTGAATCCAGCCAGTCACAGGCTGAATGTCACCACACCAAGCCTTTTGACTCTTGAGACTGAACCAACCTGTTTAGATCATTCTTATCTCCAGCAAACATGTCCTGCAGCTCTCTCCTATCAATGCTGGTCTGCTGCCTTTCTCTCTTTCCTCCAGTGGTGGTTTTCTGGCAGGTTACTGACCTGGAACCTTTTGTCACCAACCAAAAATCTTTATGAATTTGCTTCCTTTTCCCCATTGCAGCAGGCACTGTCCCGACACCTTTTGAGAAAGGTTCTGCCCCCAATATCTCTCATTCCAGGTTGCGGCCTCCAGGGAAGCGCAAGTGCCTTTCTTGCATTCTCTGTCCTTTGCTGCCCCCTGGTGTTTGATGCTGAGCAGGTCTGCTCAGGAGCTGTTGAGACCA
Source organism: Microcaecilia unicolor (assembly GCF_901765095.1). Lineage (NCBI taxonomy): Eukaryota > Metazoa > Chordata > Amphibia > Gymnophiona > Siphonopidae > Microcaecilia > Microcaecilia unicolor. Next base: position 193,309,935 of record NC_044041.1, read on the forward strand.
GGCGGAGAGAGGCTGTTACCTGGAAAGACTATTTCTCTAGCTGAAAAACGTTGCTGAGCGTGCAGTTTTATCTCTCTACTCAGCAGTCACCAGAACAGTAAATGCTGACTTTATAAACCTCAAATTTGGGATCGGAAGCTGATAAACAACATATTATTTCTACCTTTCCTTCCTCCCTCCCTCCCCTCATGGCATTTATTTTACGGTTTGGCCCTTGTAGGCTCTTCAGATACAAAATGAGCCAGTCAGTATTTCAGTTCAACTCATTCTATGCAAATGTTAGCAGCATCTTGTGGGCTTACAATCTGCATTGTACTTTAGGCATTGGAGAGTGAAGTGACTTGGCCAAGGTCACAAGGATAGACAGCAGGAGAAGCAGGAGTTCTCCTCCCTCTCCTTTTCTGCGCATATCCAGCAGATAGCCAAGACCTGTCGCTTCTTCCTCTATAACATTAGCAAAATTCGCCCCTTCCTCTCCGAGCACACCACCCGAACTCTCATCCACTCTCTCATTACCTCTCGCCTTGACTACTGCAACCTACTCCTGACCGGCCTCCCACGTAGCCATCTATCCCTCCTTCAGTCCATCCAGAACTCTGCCGCACGTCTTATCTTCCGCCTTAACCGATATACTCATATCACCCCTCTCCTCAAGTCACTCCACTGGCTCCCAATCAGATACCGCATACAGTTCAAGCTTCTCTTACTCACCTACAAATGCACTCGATCTGCGGCCCCTCCTTACCTCTCTACCCTCATCTCCCCTTACGTCCCTACCCGTAACCTCCGCTCTCAAGACAAATCCCTTCTCCACCACCTCCAACTCCAGGCTCCGCCCCTTCTGCCTCGCCTCACCCCATGCCTGGAACAAACTCCCTGAGCCCATACGCCGTGCCCCCTCCCTACCCAAATCAATGCTCAAAGCCCACCTCTTCAATGTCGCCTTTGGCACCTAATCACTACACCTCTTCTCAGGAAATCTTAACTACCCCAACTTGACATTTCGTCCTTTAGATTGTAAGCTCTTCCGAGCAGGGACCGTCCTTAATTGTTAATTTGTACAGCGCTGCGTAACCCTAGTAGCGCTCTAGAAATGTTAAGTAGTAGTAGTAGTAGAGTTGAACCCCATTTCTCTGTTTAATGCTTTAAGCATTTGGCTACTTCTCTAATATTATTTGAGCATATCTCTTGGTAGAGTTAGGGGGGATTGGAAAAAGTTTAAGAAGTGAAAGTTCTGTTTATCCTTTACATTGCATTACTACCTGTCATGAACGGACTGATCGAATATCTGTAGCTTAACCCAGGGGCATAGCCAGACAACAGATTTTGGGTGGGTCTAGGCAAGAATTGGGTGGGCACCAAGTGTTCTCCCCCCCCCCCAAAAAAAAAAAAATTAATCTCAGCTGGTGGGAAAACGCTTCTTTCCACCTTGGCAGCAGGAATGCACTGAAAACTGAGCATGCGCGGGTGCCGGTGTCGTGGAGAGTAGCGTTTTTGTTACCATCAGGGGAAAACCTTCAGCTGGCGGACCTTGGGATTCCCACCAGTTACCAATAAACATGTGCTACTGTTGGGTGGGCCTGAGCCATAAATGGGTGGGCCCTGGCCCACCCAAGCCCACCTGTGGCTACGCCACTGGCTTAACCCCAGGTTCTTATAGCTCCTAGAAGTTCTCATTCTGTCCTGTTCCTTGTGTCTGCAGGACCCACAGGGCTGGCGTTAGGGGAGGTACAAACAGGGCAGTTGCCCTGGGCCCCCATGTTGCAGGTGGTCCCCAAGTCTGCCTAAAGTTGAAAGAGATGCAGCCTGTTGGGGGGGGGGAGGGGGGAACGTTCCAAATTTCTGCTCTGGCCCCATGGCATGTTTAACACTAGGCATGTTCTGGACCGCTACTTCAGCAGCGGTTGTTCTAGTGCTGTAAAAGCAGTCCACAGCATAGGAGCCAACTCTGTGGGTGCTTGAGCACCTCCCCCCCCCCCCAATATTGAACAACCTTCTTGAATATGTCCAGGGAGAGGTAATTTCCATTGGGTTCAGCACCCCCGGTAATTTTGAAAAGTTGGTCCACAGTGACTCAAGGTTTACGACAGAAGGTCAGAGTTAAGTGTCCCAGTGCTAGGTGTGAGCTTGGAGTTACACTAGGTTTCATACCATTAACTGTTACACCCTCGTCGATCACTGTGCCCCTTCTTTCACCACTCAGCAATATACTCATACAGTCCATGGCCAGATGTTCTGCTTCGGCTAGGAAAGCAAATAGAATGTTGGGTATCATTAGGAAAGGGATTGAAAACAAAAATAAGGATATTATTCTGCCATTGTATCACTCCGTGGTGCGACCGCACCTCGAGTATTGTGTTCAATTCTGGTTGCCGCACCTCAAAAAAGACATAGTGGAATTGGAAAAGGTGCAGAGAAGGGCGACAAAGATGATACAGGGGATGGGACAGCTTCCCTATCAGGATAGATTGAAGAGGCTGGGGTTCTTCAGCTTGGAGAAGAGGCGGCTGAGGGGAGATATGATAGAAGTCTATAAGATAATGAGTGGAATGGAACGGGTCGATGTGGAGCGTCTGTTTATGCTTTCCAAAAATACTAGGACAAGGGGGCATGCGATGAAGCTGCAGTGTGGTAAATTTAAAATGAATCGGAGGAAATGTTTCTTCACTCAATGCATAGTTAGACTCTGGAGTTCGCTGCCAGAAAAGGTGGTTAAGGTGGTTAACTTAGCGGACTTCAAAAAAGGGTTGGATGGCTTCCTGGAGGAAAAGGCCATAGAATGTTATTGAATGGACGAGGGAATAATACAGTATTTCTAGGATGGACGGGACAAATTGCTTGTTCTTTTGGCCGCTGTTGGTGACAGGGTGCTGGGCTCAATGGACCCTTGGTCTAGACCTGTTTTCAGAATGAATAACTCATTCAATGGCTAATTCAAAAGCATTTCACATAAATCCCAGTCGGGTAAAGCAAAAATATACCTCCTAAGGGATCCAGTAAACGTTCATAGACAAAATCTCTCTTCTGAACATCAAATCCTTATATCAAAATATTCACTTATATTCTTCCTTATATATATTTTTTTGTATTTTTAAACCAATTTTGGTGAGCTCAGTGGTGTTCACTGCCAAAGATATAAATATGGCAATGTAATTAACACCAACTTTCAATAAGGGTTTGAGCCTGATAACTAATAGCAGAGGTCAAGGGGAGGTCCTTGATACAGCTCGTATTCAAGCGAAACATGCATGTCGGTCAATAGAGCCCCTGGGTCTGATATTAAAAGATAAGTACAAAAAAAGAAATATATATATATATATATGAAAAATATACAAAATTTGTAAAAATCAGGTGTGCCGATGAAGATGTTGGTGTTAATTACATTGCCATATTTATATCTTTGGCAGTGAACACCGCTGAGCTCACCAAAATTGGTTTAAAAATACAAAAAAAAGATATAAGGAAGAATATAAGTGAATATTTTGATATAAGGATTTGATGTTCAGAAGAGAGATTTTGTCTATGAACGTTTACTGGATCCTTTAGGAGGTATATTTTTGCTTCAGAATGAATAAGGCACATAATGGTGCCCTAAATGACCAGATGACCACTGGAGGGAAGCAGGGGTGACCCCCCCCCCCTACCAGCCCCCCCAAAATGTGAATAAAAATATGACTTACCAGCCTCTATGACAACTGCAGATATTGAAGTCAGGTCTATTAGGGCAGCCTGCAGGTCCCTGGGGTAGTGGGTGCAGTACACAGTGGGGGACCCAGGTCCCTATCGTTCTCTACCTGTCACACTTGTGGTGAAAACTGTGACCCCTCCTCCCAAGGTCATCAAAACCCTACTGGACCCACATATAGGTGCCCCATTCACCAATAAGGGCTATTGCAGTGGGTGTTGGAGGGCTCAGGGGGGCAAGATAAGGGAGCAAAGGTGAGATATGTACCTGGGAGCATTTTTATGAAGTGCACACAAGTGCCTTCTAGGGTTCCCCATTGCTCTCCTGGAAGGTCTGGGGGAGACCAGTCTGCTAAAAAAAAATGTTGGCTCCTCCTACATCCCAATGACATGAATCTCTGTTTTGCACCTATTCACTTTTTTTTTTTAATGGATCAAAAAACAAAATGTCCAAATCAGAAAAGTTTGTTGGAAACAGTATTTTTGAAAAAAAAAATAGGCATCTTTTTCTTTTTTGAAAATCACATTAGATTTTGAACGTTTTGTGCAAAACAACCAAAATTGGACTTAGACGGCCTATCGAAAATGCCCCTCCATGTGCCCTTGGCACTGTTCTATCAGGTAGCACCTATGTCCCATAGTACCTAACTGTAAGGGGGGTATATGCATGGCATGAGAAGACCATGGGCGTGTCTTCCAGTTACACATATAGGCTGGATTCTAGATATTGCGCCTAAAAAATCGGCACTGAAAAAGATATGCCTAGGAGTATTCTATAAAGAACACCTCAATTTAGGCGGAATTTATAAAATATGCCTACATTTCCTTGTGGTTTATAGAATAGGCCGAGTGCCCATCTGCATGACTAAATTTAGTCACGGACAGTTATGCCAAGTAAAACCTGGTGTAATGGCTGAAGCCTAAATTAGGTGCAAAGCAGATTTATTCTATAGATTTTAGAAATATCCATGATCTGCCCAGGGCCGCCGAGAGACTGGGCCAGGCCTGGAGCAAGGCTGTCCCCGGGGCCCCGCCCCTGCCTCCCTCACCGTCCCGCCCCCCTGAGGTCATTGCCGCTCCCCCTCCCCCCCCAGGTCGCCGCCGCTCCCCCCCTCCGTCCACCACCGGGCCAGGGCCCCTGCATTGAAATCGCAGTCTCACCTCCATGAAAGCAGCGCTGCAGGCAGCAGAACGCCTCTCTTCGGCCCGCCTTCCCTCCTTGTGTCCCGCCCTCACAGAAGTTATGTCAGACGAGGGCGGGACACAGAGAGGGAAGGAGGGCTGAAGGGAGGCGTTCTGCTGCCTGCAGAGCTGCTTTCACGGAGGTGAGACTGTGATTTCAATGCAGGGGGCAGACGGTCGACGACGGAGGGCGGGTGGGACTGCGGTGCCAGGCCCCGGGGAATTTTGTCCCCCCTGCCTCCCCCTCTCGGCGGCTATGGATCTGCCCATTCCTATGCCCCCCTTTTCAACTATGCAACTTGGAATTTACATGCTTTGCGTTACAGAATACGCTTAGACAGTTGTGTGTGTAAATTCTAATTAAAGCCAATTAGTGTCAATTGCTTGTGCTGATTGGCTTGTTAACTAATTAAGTTGTGTACACAAATCCAGAATATGACCGATTTAGCATGTGCAACTTAAGTGGAACTATATGGATTTATGGAATATTATAAATGACATACCACACTTAGGCCTGCAGGTGACATGGCATAAGAGGGCACACCTAACCATGGCCAATGCGGACATATGTTAGTTTTCTATAATGGAATATTAGTGCCAAGACCCAAACCATGACTGAAATTGGGGGGGGGGGGGGGCTCACTGATGGGAATAGGAACTGTGTCCCTTTATTCCTAAATAGACTGCCAGAGCTTCTCTATACAGTGATACCTCGGTTTTCGTCGATAATCCGTCCGAAAACAATCTGCGAAATCCGAAACCGACGAAAACCGAGGCAATGTGTATGGTCATCAGGGGAAGGCTCAAACCCTTCAAAATCTCTCTCATGCACACATCCTGGGCAAAAACAATGCCACACTGAGCAGGAGAATGCGTGGGTCGCCCTTTGTTTTCGCAAAATTAGCAACGAGGTCACGTGGGCACGCTGACGAAATCCAAGACAAATGTTTTGCGAAAAAACCTAAGAAAACCGAAACCGACGATAACCGACATCAACGAAAACCGAGGTATTACTGTATTATGTTTAGAACCAGGGTTTTTCCTCTTCTCTCCCAGTTCCTATTTTTTCTTTCTTTCTTTCTTTCATTCCACTGCGCTAGGATCTGACGGCTGGGTACAGGAAAGGAGCCCTGTGTGTGTCCGGCAGAGGACCTCCTAGGCAGAACTGCTTGCTGAAAGACCATTGGGATCCTCCTGTGACACGGACTGCAGAAGAGCAGAAACTCCTGAGCTAGCTGTGTGCCCTGGAACTATGCAGGAGGTCTCGTGATTTAAAAGAAAACACATGTGAAATGATTAGAATAAATATTCAGTGGAAATAAGGAGTGAGGCAGAGGTTCCAGCAAATGCTTTTACACAATGGTCCTCAAAGTGTTTTCCCTTCTTGTAGCGCTAATTATCCGGGGCTGACAGGTTTGCAATCTGTTGCGGTGGAGATCATTGGGAGGTTTTCCACAGTGGAACAGATTCTGTCACGTGGGAAGGGAAACAGAGCCTGAAGTGGGAATTGCCAAGGGGGGGCCTTTGGGTTGCAAGACTTGGAAGAGGCGGTGGCGTGGGGGAGGATTTCTAAAAGAAAAGGGGACATAGCACTAGCATTTGTTACTCTGGGGGAGATGACGAATCCAAGTCCACCAGCTTTGCATGAGCCAAATTTAATCTGCTACAGTCATCAGCCCTGCATCAAACCCCTTCACTCCACCTCGCAGCTAAACCTCCTTTGCTGTGGGCTCAGCTGCTGCTTAACTCCCTTCCTGCCTGAATAGGTGACTCTAGGTCATCAGGAATGGGTTAGATCATTGCATCTATTTACCTATAACACTACGCTTCTTACCAGACTGTAATCGCAAGTGACTGATCCTAACTGTGTAGCTCATATGAAAAGCTGAGCCAGGACCCTGGTTCAAGCTTTGTGTGCCTGAAAGGAGTCCATTAGAGGACACTTTCCTATTTCTCTCTACATCTGTTTGTTTATCACACCTCCCGTGTGTAATTTCAAAGATCATAACAGCGGTCCACCAACCATCAAGGAAGGAACTTGTGCATGGCTTTGCTAATGTGAAACCCCAACAGAAGAAAAAGCCAGCATGTCACCGTCAATATTAAAGTCTCAGGTAACAAAAGATCTAAATGGATCTCACTAAAGCACATTCTTGGAAGCCTTACTGAAGTGATGGATCACTACTACTGCTACTTACTACTACTTAACATTTCTAGAGCGCTACTAGGGTTACACAGCGCTGTACAAATTAACAAATAAGGATGGTCCCTGCTCAGAAGAGCTTACAATCTAAAGGACGAAATGTCAAGTTGGGGTAGATGAGATTTCCTGAGAAGAGATGTAGTGATTAGGTGCCGAAGGCGACATTGAAGAGGTAGGGCTTTGAGCAATGATTTGAAGATGGGTAGGGAGGGGGCCCTGGCGTATGGGCTCAGGGAGTTTGTTCCAAGCATGGGGTGAGGCGAGGCAGAAAGGGCGAAGCCTAGAATCATGTATGAACGCTCATCTGCCCTGTTCATTTCTAAAACCATTAACCCCCAGATTGGAAACATCGCCAACCCTCTCCCGTCTGATCAAACCAAAACTCTAAGGAAAAGAATACAAGGTTCAATGATAGAAAGGAAAAACCCCAAACCACACAGAATGTTTATCCATCACTAAGAACGAAATAAAATGCATTTGACTGACTTATCGGGTCTCTTGTGTTGTGTTACTGGCGACAGGGAGTTAGGAGGTTGCACTGGGGAAACTTTGGTTCCATTTTGAAATACGGCACCCCTGAGGCAGAAATGACTGGAAATTTTCTTTCATTTCACTTAGAGAAGGAAGCAAAGCAGAAGATTCACTGGTAAACACATAGCTTGGCTTCCTTTTCTTTTTAAAGTGAAATGAAAGAAAATTTCCAGCCATTTCTGCCCCGTCGGTGCTGTATTTCAGAATGGAACCAAATTACCCAAGCACAACCGTCTAGAAAAGTACATATATCTAGGGCTTCTGTTTGTGGACGTTTATAAAATATAAACATTCGGGGGGGGGGGGGATAATATTCTGCTAGCAGTGATCAGTACTGCTGAACTGTGCCCGGATCATTAATGCTGGCACCTATCGGCGTAGTTGGGCATTCGATGGCCAGGTACCGTCAATATTAGCTAATTAACTAGTTAACTTAGGACAGTTAGTCAGCGGTGCCTGCATAACTCAAAGCTCTGAGCCCAATATCAGGCCACTACACCAAAGACCTAATCGCATGATTAGAAACTCCTAATTAAAGTAATGAAGAAAAGGTAAATGGAGAGGGAAAGCCTCAGCCCCTAGTCCGGAACTACTGGTGTTCTCACAGACATAAAAGCCTCGCCTAGAAACATATCCTCTTCTTTATTCAGGAAGTATTTCTAAGAACTTTTAAATTCAATGCATTATTCTTAATTTATTTATAAATCTCTTCATTATGAAGCATCATCTTCATAGTAATACTTTTGAAAAGAAACCGTACAGAGCAGGGTCCCACCGATGGAGGCCAGTGTTTCGCTTGAAAGATGCTTCAGGGTTAAAGGGACCAATGGAAGTTATGTTGGCAAACAGGTCACAACTTACAAACATCTAGGAGAGTTTTTTTTAAGTCTGTGAGGAGCCCTGTTAAGAGGCTGTGAGAACACCAGTAGTTCCGGACTCGGGTCTGAGGCTTCTCCTCTCTGTCTAACTTTTTTCGTTACTTTAATTATTGATTAATACTTAGGAGTTTCTAATCATGTGATTGGGTCTCTGTTGTGGTGGTCTGGTATTGAACTTGGTATCTGGTTGCAAGACCACCTTTTTTTTAATCAATTTTTTAAATTCCCTACTACTACTATAAATCACTTCTATAACGCTACCAGTCGTACGCAGCGCTTTACAATTGAACATGAAGAAGACAGTCCCTGCTCAAAAGAGCTTACAATCTAAATCAGGACAAACAGACTGTTACATGTCACTGTAAACCTAACTAAGACCTGGTCAGAACAGGAAGGTCTCCTAGCCAGTTAAGAAGCACTGAATATTGTGCCCTAAATTTTTTAAAGTATTTTTTCCTTCGCACATTTTGCGTTGCCCTCAATGTCTTAGCAGCAGCAAGGGGAAACCGTCCTTTCATAAGCAAATGCCTGCGCTTTGCAACTATGAAGCTTCAGCCTCCATCCCACTTCTACTAGGACAGGGAGGTATTTTTGGGAAGTGTTATTATACAAAGGAACCAGCACTAGAGACTTGGTGAAATGGTGGACACAACACTTATCCGTCTCACACAGGGTAAACATGTTCATTCTTCAGCATCCCACAATCTAAAATATTCAACAGCCCAAAAGAGGCACATTACAAAAATGGACAATGCCAATCCACACGTCACCTCAAGAGTCTGAAGAACTGCCTGCAGCCAAGTAATCAAGAGGTTTAGTTTAAATAACTTTATTGTCAATAAAGCGTTTGTGTTTTGTGTACTTTCTGAGCTTGTATCTCATGTGTTGGGAAGTACTGTGTAGGGTAGCAATAAAGAGGAGGAATGAAGACCAAATTGATGTGTTGGGTGTGAGTGATGTATATCAACAAGTGAAATATAAAATTGATGCAACTGTGAGAAAATATTCCAAAGATATCTTACCCTCCCCAAAAGGATGAAAGGGAAGGAGGTGGTGAAGGATGAAAGGGAAGGAGGTGTTACCCTCACAAGTTACATCAAAAGCGCATTTACATTGTGTAAAGCATCAGGGATTCAGGAAGGGACTGGGCTAGACTGACCATAATCCACCTCGTTCTATAATCTTGCACAAACATTTTTGCTCTTACTGCACAAATTTGTGCATTCAAATTATAGAATTGAGTCAGTTATGCATGTAATTTACGTGATAAATTAGGTGCTAATTGGAACTACCAATAATCAACTATAATTGGAATTAATTGGTACCAGTAGATACTAATTTGCAGTTACACATGTAACATCATTTAGTTGTCATTCTATAATCTTAATTTAGTGCATAACTGCTATGGGAGTGTGAATGTGGGAGGGGCATGGATGGTTAAGGGGCGTGTCCAGAACTTATGCACTAAGGTTACTGTGTAACTGCTATGGGGGTGTGGATGTGGGAGGGGTACTTAGGCTCTAAGGTTATAGAATACTGTCAGTTGTATGGGTAACTGCTATGGGGATATGGGAGGGGCATGGGCGGGTCAGGGGCGTGTCCAGCACTTATGCACTAGGTAATAAAACACTGTCAGTTGTGTGTGTAACTGCTATGGGGGTGTGGATATGGGAGGAGCATGGGCAGGTCAGAGGTGTGCCCAGCACTTATGCACTAGGTAATAGAACACTGTCAGTTACATGTGTAACTGCTATGGGGGTGTGGATATGGGAGGGGCATGGGCGGGTCAGGGGCATGCCCAGCACTTATGCACTAATGTTATAGAACACTGTCAATTGTGTGTATAACTGCTTTGGGGTGTGGATGTGGGAGGGGCATGTGCAGCTCAGGGGCGTGCCCAGCACTTATGCACTAGGTAATAGAACACTGTCAGTTGTGTGTGTAACTGCTATGGGGGTATGGATGTGGGAGGGGCATGGGCGGGTCAGAGGCGTGTCCAGCACTTATGAACTAAGGTTATAGAATACTGTCAGTTACACACACAACTGCAACATTTAGTTGCGGACATTTACACCTGCCATTGACATGGTGTACGCAGCCGAGCCTAAATGTTGCTGTGTAACCACCGACTTACTCTGGTATTCTATAATTGCGGATATAGAATTTGTGCTTAGCAGGCAAAATCCCTGTACTGATGTGTACCGAATTATCCCTATGGCTCCTGGTTATCCCCATACTTATGTACAGGACTGGACTTACCTCAGACACTCCTGGGTACAGGAACAGGAAAGAGGGACAACATTCTGAGAATGTGGAAATGGGGCGGGTCATCACCCTCCAGAAATTTTCTGTGGTGGAAGCGGCATCACTTCCTCTCTCCAGTTCGTCCTCAGCATTCAACCTGTACCACAGTGTTTCATTGCATCTCTTTGCTTAACGGGGTGGGTGCAGGCTACTGGTGATTCTATTTCGCAGTACTCCGAGTGCTACTAAACCACACTGTACCCACAAAAGAATTTTCTAGCACTTTACCCTACTGGAAAATCTGTCACCCGGGTCAAGTCATTTTCACTAGGAAAGGTGTCAAGGGCTTGGTCCTCCTTCTCCCCCAAGCTTGGACTCTATTGGTGAATATTCACTAAACCTATCAAATGGTTGTTGATTTATAGGGATCAAACACAGCTCAGATTACCCTCAGGGATGGAACAGGAGCTGAAACACTAGGATAGCCTTATGGAGGTGGGCAGTCGCCCTGTAAAAGGAAGAGACAGTGATAAGGTCAGAGTCCTGAACCCTGAGGTCCCAGGTGGGACTGTCTTCAGGCTATTTATCCTGTGACTTTCACTTCACATCTGTTTCATTTCCGCATATATGATGGTGTCCATAGAAACTCACAGCAGTCTTTGCTGAGATCAGCACAGGGCGGCCGAGGAAAGTGTACTCAGATCAGCAGTGAATATTTCAGCGACCTTATGACGTTCTGATGCCTCCTCGTTGTTCTGTTCTGTTTTCACATCAGATCATCAACAGATGTGACTTCAGCTCTGTGTTGGAAAGATGAACATTGTTGACTTGGTTTAAAAAAAAAAAAGTCAGCCTTATCGTAAACAATGAGCTCTTTCCACCCTCTCCATTTCTGATTTGGAGCAGGTCAGAAATAATAGCTAGCGATAACTTTGGATGACTTATTTATTTTTTGACATTTTTACCCCCACACATTATCCCAAACATACTTGAGTTCAATGCAGCTTACAATAAATAAAACAAAAGTCAAGGTTTTGAATACCATAAACAAAATATCAAGAAAGATCAGAGTAGCACAAATAAGAACTAAATAATAAACCATTGATGGCCAGTTACAATGTAACACACTCCATCAATGGGTAGAAACCTCTCAAATAGGAAAGTTTCAGTCATTTGTGAAATGCCAAGTAACCAGGCTGACCACTGATTGCCAATGGCAGTGAGTTCCATCACTTAGCACCTTGGTATCTAAAGTCCGCAGAGTGAACTGACTTATAACGCACTGTCTCGCAATCTGGAAGATGAAGTCTAAGGAACCAGAGGTTATATTGTGTAGGGGAATAGCTATTAAGGGCTGCAAGTAATCTGGTGTCATGCCATATAATATTTGAAAGACAACACCATATAATTTAAAAATAATCCTGGCTTTCTTTAATGGGCAGCCAGAGCAACTTGCATAATAATGGAGTGGATCTATCAACATGCGATACCTTGAGGACAAGCCTAGCTGCTGTGCTTTGGACCATATGCAGCGTTTTTAGGACACCCTCCTTACATCGCACAGTAATCGAATCGAGTTAAAACCAGGGATTGAACAAGCAGTCTAAAGATGTCAGGTGAGAAATATGATCTGATTCTCCTCAGCTTCCAAAGAGACCTGAAGGATTTTTTTCACTACTTCCAATGGTGGTGAGAGCTGAGACAGGGTCCCTCTAGCCAGGGCCGCTGAGAGGGGGACAGGGGGGACAAAATTCCCCGGGCCTCCAAGGGGAGCCTGGCACCACAGTCCCTGGTCTCACCCACCCGCCCTCGGCTCCGTCGACAGCTCCTCTCCGTCTGCCACCGGGCTCCCTGCATTCAAATTGGCAGCGCCTCACCTCCGTGTGAAAGCTTAGCGGCAGATCACCTCCCTCCGGACCTTCCCTCCCTGTGTCCCGCCCTCGTCTGATGTAACTTCCTGTTTCCACGAGGGCGGGACACAGGGAGGGAAGGCTCGAAGGGAGGCAATCTGCCGCTGCGCTTTCACACAGAGGTGAGGCGCTGACGATTTGAATGCAGGGGGCCCGGTGGCAGACAGAGGGGAGCTGTCAACGGGGCTGAGGGTGTGCGTGTGGAGTAGCGATTGGGGGGGCAGACTCAGGGGGCGGCGGCCTTGCCCCGGGCCCGGCTCAGTCTCTCGACGGCCCTGCCTCCAGCGTGGCAGCTTGAGATCTGTAGCACACCCCTTCTCTTTCACTGTGGAAAGCACTCAGCCTCCTTCTATGTGCTTTGGTTGTATAACAAGCAGGTGTACATCAACCTTATTCCCACTGCCCTCTTCATCTCCCTTCAAGCTCGGGATGCACACCACATTACAGGCTTTTTTTTTAGTGACCAGGAGATAAAGACTTCCTTGAATTTTCTCAACACAGAAAACGGATATGGGGCCCATAAGTAACCCAGAAGAAAAGGGGCAAGTTATTATGTATACACCAGAAGTAGCACATATGAGTTTATCTTGTTGGGCAGACTAGATGGCCCGTGCAGGTCTTTTTCTGCCGTCATCTACTATGTATGTTCTCAGAAGAGACAGATGGACAGAAGGGGAGAGGTTCAAAGAGCCTCTGGAACTGACTGCCTGAGCCCATACGTCTAGCTCCATCTCTACCTGTTTTAAATCTATGCTGAAAACCAGTGGCGTTCCTAGGGGGGCGGACACCCGGGGCGGCGCCCCGCCCCCGGGTGCAGCGCCCCCCCCCCCCCCCCGATGCAGCGCGGACCCCCCCAGGCGAAAGAACCCCCCCGCGAAAGAACCCCCCCGGGTACATGCCGCTGGGGGGGGGGGTGCCGCAGCGCGCGCCTGCTGTGAGTTTACTAACTTTGCTCGTTCACTGCAGCTCCCTCTGCCCCGGAACAGGAAGTAACCTGTTCCGGGGCAGAGGGAGCTGCAGCGAACGAGAGAAGTTAGCAAACTCTCGCAGCAGGCGTGCGCCGCAGCACCCCCCAGCGGCGTGCACCCGGGGCGGACCGCCCCCACTGCCCCCCCTTGGTATGCCACTGCTGAAAACCCACCTTTTCACTACTGCCTTTGGCTCCTAACCCTACTCATTTGCCCTCCTTCTCTCCTGTTCCTCTTTACCAGTAATTCCCTTGCCCGTAAATGTCTTGTCTGTCTGTCTTTACCTAGATTGTAAGCTCTGTGAGCAGGGACTCTCTCTCTCTCTGTGTTTCATGTTCAGCGCTGCGTACGCCTGGTAGCGCTATACAAATGTTATTATTAGTAGTAGCGTGAGTGATTACATTTTTACCTGTGTGTGTGTGTGCTTGTAAATTCAAGCATCCACACTGCATCAGACAGAAAAGATTTCCCTCTGCTTCTGCCTGAACTACAAGCTCTAATAGCTGTCTGCAGCAGCTGAAGAGAAAGGACTATCTGGCTGTCTGGTTGGTCATCTATCTGCGAGACATTGAGGGTCTTCTGCAACATGGACAGTGATGCAGGAGGGTGACTGGTGAGTCCTGGGGTCCAAGACTATAACTAAGCCCCGTATGCGGTGGACTGGATTTGAGGGAGGTGGAAGTAAGACCCTATTTTCTGGGATGTATGTCCAAGCACTGCGGTTATTGCTAGACATAGAGGGGCATAATTGAACAAAAATGTCTATCTCCATGGGCGTTTATCTCCGAGAACGGGTCCGTGAAGGGGCAGACCGAACCGTATTTTCGAAAAAAATAGACGTCCATGTTTTATTCGACAATTTGTGAGCTGGGCGTTTTTGTTTTTCTGCGATAATGGAAAATGAAAGCGCCCAGCTCAAAAACGAATAAATCCAAGGCATTTGTTCGTGGGAGGGGCCAGGAGTCGTAGTGCACTGGTCCCCCTCACATGCCAGGACACCAACCGGGCACCCTAGGGGGCACTTTTACAAAAACAAAAAAAAAGGTAAAAGAGCTCCCAGGTGCATAGCACCCTTCCCTTGTGTGTTGAGCCCCCCAAATCCCCCTCAAAACCCACCGCCCACAAGTCTACACCATTACTATAGCCCTAAGGGGTGAAGGGGGGCACCTACATGTGGGTACAGTGGGTTTGGGGGGCGGTTTGGAGGGCTCCCATTTACCAGCACAAGTGTAACAGGTGGGGGGGGGATGGGCCTGGGTCCACCTGCCTGAAGTCCACTGCACCCCCTAACAACTGCTCCAGGGACCTGCATACTGCTGCCAGGGAGGTGGGTATGACATTTGAGGGTGAAAATAAAAAGTTGTGAAACATCATTTTTTGTGGTGGGAGGGGGTTAGTGACCACTGAGGGAGTCAGGGGAGGTCATCCCCGATTCCCTCTGGGGGTAATCTGGTCATTTAGGGCACTTTTTGGGGCCTTATTCGTGAAAAAACAGGGTCCAGGAAAAGTGCCCTAAATTCTAGCTACAAACGCATACTTTTTTTCCATTATCGGCGAAAGGCGCCCATCTCTCCTCGGCCGATAACCACGCCCCAGTTCCACCTTCGCCACACCTCCGACACGCCCCCATCAACTTTGTAAGCTTCCGCGATGGAGTGCAGTTGAAAACATCCAAAATCGGCTTTCCATTATACCGATTTATTCGTTTTTGTCAGATAAATAAATGTCTATCTCCCGATTTGGGTCGAAATCTAGGCGTTTTTCTCTTTCAATTATAAGGTGGAAAATCCCCCAAATTCTATAAATGGGGCTAAAAATTGCGTGCGCAAATTTGGGCACGCCCCCAATTTGCGCATGTAATTTAATTGACTAACAAGACAATTAGTGCTTACAATTGGGTCATAGCAATCAATTATTGGTGCAGATTGGCATTATTTAAAATTTACATGGGTAAATTTACGCAGCCGAATCTGCGTGTAAAAAGGGGCACAGCCATGGGAGGGTCAGGGGCAGATCGGGGGTATTTGCACAATTGATGTGCGCTGTTTATTCTGTCGATTTAGTTCGTAAACTGCTCTGTTTTGTCCTCAAATATAACAGTATAGCAAGTATGAATAAAGAATAAAGGGGTTGGCGCAGGATTTACACCAAGGTATGGTCGGTGTGAATGGTCACACCTAAAATTAGTTGGGGTTCCTGGCGCTAACGTCATTTTATAAACAGTGCCTAACTTTGAGCACCATTTATAGAATAGTGCTAAGTTGCTATTTTTTCAGCACTGATTTTTTTTAGGCGCTATTTATTGAATTTAGTCCATTATATAACTATGCCGGTAATCTGGAGGATAAATCATTTATGAAGTCTGTAAAAATATAAAGGCCTAAAATCAAGCTTTCTCCTCCCCCTCCACACGCACACATTTGCACCATCCAGGGGTGTAAAACACACTCCAACATGGAGTGGAGGAATGGCCTAGTGGTTAGAGCACTGGTCTTGCAATCCAGAGGTGGTCGGTTCAAATCCCACTGCTGCTCCTTGTGATCTTGGGCAAGTCACTTAACCCTCCGTTGCCTCAGGTACAAACTTAGCTTGTGAGCCCTCCCGGGACAGAGACATATCCAGAGTACCTGAATGCAACTCACCTTGAGATTCTACATGGAATGTTGCTACTATAGGAGATTCTACATGGAATGTTAATGTTGCTATTCCAACAGGATGTCTGACTCACAGAAACAGAAGCCTACGTGGCCGCATTGCTGATCTGCGAGGGCAGGGTTCTATATGGAATGTTACTAGTGACTAGTGGAGGAGTAGCCTAGTGGTTAGTGCACCGATCTTGCAATCCAGAGGTGGCCAGTTCAAATCCCACTGCTGCTCCTTGTGACCTTGGTCAAGTCACTTAACCCTCCATTGCCTCAGGTACAAACTTAGATTGTGAGCCCTCCCGGGACAGAGAAATATCCAGAGTATCTGAATGTAACTCACCTTGAGGTGTGAGCAAAATCTAAATAAATATTTGAGATTGTACATGGAATGAGCTCCTGGACTGGTTGGGAACTGCCAAGTACCTATCCACGTTAGACTTGACCAAGGGATACTGGCAGATCCCTTTGACAGCTGAGACCAGGCCCAAGACAGCTTTATCCACTCCTATGGGACTTTATCAGTTTAAGAGAATACCGTTTGGCCTCAATTCAGCGGCGGCCTCCTGTCAGCGGCTCCTGGACGGGGTGTTAAGGCCGCATCAGGAGTACACGGCAGCGTATTTAGATGATGTTGTCATCTTCCAAAGCCCTCACATGTATTAAGGGTGAGAGCAGTGTTGGGAGCTTTCCGACAAGCGGGGTTGACCTCGAACCCTCAAAAATGCTGTTTCGAGCAGTAGAAGGTAAAATATCTAGGATACTGGGTGGGCAGATAACCCCCCTTTGGGATAAGGTGGAGAGTATCCGGGAGTTTCCTTGTCCCAGAAATAAGAAGGAGTTGAGGAGTTTCTTGGGCTTGATGGAGTACTATGGGAGATGCATACCTCATTTTGCATCCGTGGCCACTCCCCTCACAAACAAACTTCAGAAGGGGGCACCGAATAGTCTTCGGTGGGAGGAAGAGGGGCTAGAGGTATTCAATAAATTGAGGCTAGCCCTATGCCAAGAACCCTTGTTAAGAGCAGTTGATTTCGCTAAGCCCTTTGTGCTACAAGCTGATGCCTCGGGAGTAGGATTGGGGGCAGTGTTGTCATAGGTACACGAGGGCCAGGAGCATCACGTATCTGAGTAGGAAACTGCTGCTACATGAGACACGGTACTCTACCATAGAAAGGGAATGTTTGCCCACTAAATGGGCGATCCAGATGTGTCATTTCTATTTGGATGGGCGCGTTTTTACCCTGGTGACGGATCATGCTCCCCTTGGGTGGTTAGGGCAAATGAAGAATAGCAATGCCCGACTCACCAGGTGGTACCTAGCCTTACAGCCCTATCAGTTTCAGGTGGAACATAGGTCGGGGAAGCTTCTAACGAAGGCGGATGCCTTATCTCGAATTGCTAGTGAAAAGCAAGAGAGGACTAGCAATTGTTTAGGCGGCGGGGGGGGGAGGGGTGTGAGCACTCTGCAGTGCTAGGGCAAGAGCAAGGGGGGAGCTTTTTCTTTGAAAGTCAGCGTCCTTCCTCTGTCATCCCCTCTAGACCAGCAGGTCGCCCTCTGGTGGCCAAAATGCCGGTGAAGTCTTTAGTTCAGGGAAAGAACTACTTCCCCCAGAAGCCACTCATTCAGGGAAGGAACTACCCTCTACCAGAAGCCACTGCGGTTCCAGCAGGACTCTCAGGAAGGGGAGGGAGGAATGAATGATTGGGAAATGAGTTCTGATTCAGAGAATGAGCATCAGCTGGGGGAGCTCAGGGTGGAGGAGGACATGGAATGCCATAAAGAGGAAGTAGGGGAAGAAGAAGGGGTAGAGCGTGTGGAGGTGTCTGGTTTTGCTCAAACTCAAGGAGGAAAGGTAAAAAGCTTTGGTGGCTTCTGTATTACCTAGATTGTGGAGGATGGGGGAAGCCAAAGTGAGCCAGTGGGGAAGAAACTGGTGGAAGCAATTAACCCAGAAACTGTCTGCTTATAAAAGATAGTGCTGACGAGGGTTATGATATGTTTCTGAGCGAGACCAGCAGTTGCTGTTTGGAAATAGAACTGAACTGTGTTGAGGAAGTAATTGTAAATGTTAAGCTGAATCCTCCAGGTGAAGGAGGTGATCAAATGAAGACTAACGCTGTGATGAAAGAGCTTGAGCAATATAAAGCCTAGCGTTTTTCTAAGAAGAGTGTGCTGGAGTCCATGGGGTCGTAAGATGAGTGAGCATGAAGGGTGCTGACTAACAGAAGGAGCCACAGAACGGGAAGGAGCAGGTTCCGGTCAAGAGTTGGGCCAGTGGCGTTCCTAGGGGGGCTTATGGGAGGAGATCCGCCGGCAAGCGGAGAACTCAAACACCCCACGGTAAAAACAGAAGAATGCAAAGAGTGGGAGAGCGACCAAGGATGCCAGAAACTGGAGGATGTTCGTTAATAAAGAATTTTATTAAAAGTTTTGAAGACTTTTAATAAAATTCTTTATTAACGAACATCCTCCAGTTTCTGGCATCCTTGGTCGCTCTCCCACTCTTTGCATTGTTCCTAGGGGGGCTGACACCCGGGGCGGATCGCCGATGCGCCCTGCCACCCGGGTGCAGCATGACACCCCCCCGGTGAAAGAACCCCCCCCCCCCGGGTGTACGCCGCTGGGGGGGGGGTGCCGCGCACCTATCCGCTTCGTTCGTTTCCATGGTCCCTCTGCCCCGGAACAGGAAGTAACCTGTTCCGGGGCAGAGGGAGCACAGAATGAACGTAGCGGACAGGCGCGTGGCACCCCCCTAGCGGCGTGCACCCGGGGCGGACCGCACCCACCTCCCCCCCCCTTGGTACACCACTGAGTTGAGCTGGTTTATCCAGCCAGGAAGAGTCAGTTGAAGCTAAGCAGGAACAGCCTCAGCTTCACCTGGAAGGGTGACCTGGTTACAGTCTATAAGGTCTGACATGTAGACTGGGGCTTCACCGCAGTGGTGTAGCCACAGGTGGGCTTTGGTGGGCCAGGGCCCACCCATTTATGGCTCAGGCCCACCCAACAGTAGCACATGTTTAGTGGTAATTGATGGGAATCCCAAGCTCCGCCAGCTGAAGATTTTCCCCTGATGGTAACGAAAACGCTACTCTCCACGACACCGGCACCTGCGCATGCTCAGTTTTCAGTGCATTCCTGCTGCCAAGGTGGAAAGAAGCGTTTTCCCACCAGCTGAGATATTTTTTTTTTGGAGGGGGGGGGGGGGGGGGAGAACACTTGGTGCCCACCCAAAATCTGTTGTCTGGCTATGCCCCTGCTTCACCGTGTATGATTTTATGTACCAGAGTGCAGATTTTGAACGTAATCCATTCTTTAAGTGGGAGCCAATTAAGTTTTTCTCTTATTATACTGACACGGCCACTGAAGCTGCTTTCAGTGACAGGGTGGGCTTTTAGTGACAGGCAGCCATCCTTAGTCATTGTCTACTCTGCCTATTGGGAAGCTCCCCCTGGTACTAGAAAGTGCTCAGTACAGCTTTAGGAGAAGAGATGGGTATAATGCTGAGAAATTGGCTCAGCCTAATCTTAAGAGACGCAGTAATGAAACCACTCTATAACAGTTCCTCCGGTCCTCTGCAAAGGCAGTTCTCAATGCAGTCCTTAGGGATCCCTCGACCAGACTGTTTTTCAGGAAATCCAAAATGAATGTGCATTTCTATTGTAATTGCCTGGATTAGATTGATTTGTATTCCATGTTAGCGGCTATTTGGATTCTTTAGATGGAATTGATGGCGCTTTTTTTTTTAACATTAAGTGCTTTTGGTTTTGATGTTGTATCTCATTTAGCAAGTAATAAGTCATTTTAAAGGAAAAGCTATGAGGCCCTTTTTACTAAGCCGCGGCAAAAGTGGCCTGCGGCAGTGCGAGCGTGTCTTTCGGGTGTGCCGGGCCAGTTTTTGCCGCATCCTGGAAAAAGAACCTTTTTTTAAGGGGCCGGAAAATGGACGTGCGGCACAATAAAAACCAGCGCCCGACCATTTTCGGCTTGAGACCTTACCGCCACCCATTGACTTAGCGGTAAGGTCTCACACGCTACCCAGGCGGGAGTCAAGCAGGGCACGTCCACTGCTGTTTACCGCTGGGTAAACACCACGTGGTAGAAAATAGAAAATATTTTTCTACAGTGTGTTTTTGGTGCGCACCAAATTCAGAATTACTGCCCGGGGCACACGGTAGCTGGGCGGTAATGCCGATTTGGCACACGCTAGATGCGAGTAGGCCATGGTGCTTCTTTGTAAAAGGGCCCCTAAATTTGCAATGCGCTGTTTCCACTCTGTCTCATGCACGTTCATCCCCTAATCCAAAAAACTGTCAAAAGTTATGTGCCCCATTTAATTAAATAACAAGCCAATTAGCGCCAATAATTGTCTTTTTAACCAGCAATAATTGGCCTAAATTTTATGCATGTCCCAGAAAAGGGGGCAAGGAAATGGGAGGCTCCTGAGCACTTCAGGGTGGAGCATGGGCATGGATTCCAGTTACACTCACAATTAAAGGGGTCGCATGCGTAAATTGAGACGGGGGCATTTGCACCGTGTTTTTGTGTGTGCAAACGGATGTGCCTAAATTTACGTGTGACCCCTGCACTTAAGTGC
Source organism: Microcaecilia unicolor (assembly GCF_901765095.1). NCBI lineage: Eukaryota > Metazoa > Chordata > Amphibia > Gymnophiona > Siphonopidae > Microcaecilia > Microcaecilia unicolor. The sequence goes on from NC_044041.1 coordinate 193,330,775, forward strand.
TATTCTAAAAACCATGTCTAACTTTAGATGTGGCTTATAGAATAGCATTTAAGCTGGGGGGTTTTCGCACCAATTTTGTAGACACAGTTTATAGAATTCACCCCTTAGCACACAAAGTTGCACAGGGCAAGTTATAGAATGATGCCAGTTGTGCATTTAATGTAATGGCATACTGGTAACTGACATTAACAACCAATTATTAGCTATAATTGGCCTTAATTGTTATGTGTGCAACTGCCGTTAGACTATACTCCAGAAATTGCACGCATGAAGTCCAGTGTGCAAGGGGGTGTGGATCTGGGAGGGGCAGGTCAGGGGCGTGCCTAACATGCCTGTGGGTTCTAGAACACTAGTGGTTATGGACTAGATTCCGTACATGAAAAATGAGTGCTAAGCGCTATTCTATACGCGGTGCTCTGAGTTGGGCACTGTTTATAGAATAGTGCATAGTGCCGGGCAGTGACGGCCCTACCATTAGCCCCCCGCCCTTCCTTTCCAAACCCCTTCCTTGCACTTACCTTTTCTTTTCTTGTTTTTCAAAAGCAACAGCGGTAGCAGCGATTCCCATAGGCTACCCTGATGCCTATCCCGGCCCCTTCTCTCTACTGTGGCCCACTTCTCTGATGTAACTTCCTGTTTCATCAGAGGAGGTCCACAATAGAGAGAAGAGGTTGGGACCGGCAGCAGGCCAGCCTATGGGAATCGCTGCCACCACCTCCACCTTTTGAAAAACAAGAAAAGGTAAATTCAGGGAAGGAAGTTAGGAAGGAAGGAAGGGGGAAATATGTACTTGGGATTTTGAATGGAATCTTGCTACTCTTTGGGGTTCTACATGGAATGTTGCTACACATTGAAATTCTGCATGGAATCTTGGTATTCTTTAGAATTCTAGAATCTTGCTACTCTTTGGGGTTCTACATGGAATGTTGCTATTCTTTGTTTTTCTGCCAGGTACTTGTGACCTGGATTGGCCACTGTTGGAAACAGGATGCTGGGCTTGATGGACCTTTGGTCTGTCCCAGTATGGCAATACTTATGTACTTATGATCCAGTGATCAATCATATCATTTTGGCTCTTGTCCGTATTGCTTGAGAGTCTATCTGCTGCACGGGCTTTTAGATCTGCCAGCTCAAATTCACGTATTGAATTAAAAATATCTTAGCCTACGTTTCCCTAATTGCAAGAATGTGACATACACACAACAATTCATACTGCTAATTTTTCATATCAAGGAACCAAAATTTGGAATACTTTATCAAAAAATATCAAATGCACCACTGTTTGTCTTTCCGAAACCTACTGAAAACCCATCTATTCAGCTTAAGCTTTAAAGATACAAGAATCCCTATGCAATAATACCCACTCGCATCACCTTACTCCATCTGCCACTATTCCATCTGATCTCAATTAACTACATTCTTACCTAATACCTCAAGTTATAACTTGAACACCCAATTTACTTTTCATTTATATCTACTCTTATCAAGTTTATTGTCATACCACTTCATGCCATATTTTGTGAATTAACATGTATATATTTACTCTCTTTTTTTTTCTAATTTGTCATGTAAGCCACATTGAACCTGAGTACTTCTCAGGCTAATGTGGGATATAAACTTCATAAATAAATTAATAAATGGCTTGTCTGGTCTTTACATTTCTCCATGGTATAAATCCAGAGACTTTAACACATATGATTACTAACTGTACAAACTGGAATACTTCTAGAGATCAACATAATTGGAAGATTTCCTTTCCTTCAATGAAAAATATTTTGAATAAAAAAACCAACTCAATTCAATTCAAATCAATTCTTGTATACCGCTAATATCCCCTTTCCAGGGTTCAGTGCGCAGTTTACTTTCTAGGTGAGACAAAATCTGCTAATGTTAGTGTGAGGTACGAGAACAATTAGAGACCATTGGTGTAATGCATGAGACCAAAGTACAAAACAGGAAAAATCCTCTACGATGACGAATCACAGCAGATAAAAGTAGAGGCTGAACAAAGACGATTCACCACTGGAGACTTGAATCCAACAGTCTTTATTGATATAACTGAAAAAATGACCAAAAACATTATAGGAAAGGATAACGGATGATACTACGAGGTAGAAGTCAATGGATTGTTATGAAGCAGTCTTTGGGAAGAGAACGGTTTTTAGCCTCTTCCTGAAGCTAAGGTAGCTGTTTTCGGTTCTGATGGCAATAGGTAGAGAGTTCCATATTGATTTTGAATTCTTTTGAAACGGTGACGTTAGTATCAGTCATTTTTCATTTCAAGGAGTAAAAATATGGAATCAATTACTTATCTAGATTAGACAGTTTTCATCTTATTATTTATTTCAAAAGGCTTTGAAAACATTTTTATTTTTACGATAGGTCATTGTTAAACTTTTTTTGTAAGCATGTAATTACATTGATTGGAGGATCTTTCTTCTATCAAGGGTGTCTTTAGCTGATAACATGCCTTGAATCTTTGGTGTTCTAGGCAGAAGAGAAATATTTTATAGTATAGGATAGTACAGAAAAGCAGTAAATCAAGTGCACCACCCACACCGTTAGTATCAGTAATTAAAACCAAGTTCTAGGGAATAGCTTGAATGCTGTTTATGACAGTCTCTGCTTACCTTAGATATATTTAGTGGTATTTTTCTACAGGACTAGTGTGTTTGAATTCATTATATCTGAGTTTCCAAGGTGAATGATCTTATTTAATGGCATTAAATCAGGTTTTTCTGGAACTGAAGAACTAATTTTATCTCTCTCTTGTATAAACCTGGCAAGAGAATATAACACACCCCACACACTCCATCTTACGTGCTTGTGTTACCAAGTGCTTAAAGACCTTGTAACTATAAACACTCTACATATAAATAAGTCAGACTTTAGAGCTAAATGTCCCACCTTTCTGGCTCAGACTCATGTATTTAATGATTTCTTTTTTTCCATTGATACCAGACTCAAGAGTGAGGATAAGTTTGTCAAGTTTACATTTTAAAAAAACACTTATTAACCTAGTGCAGCTTTATTGAACAAGTTAAAGGTTTAATCAGAGGCTTCGAAAGTTGGGATGAAAAGAATCGATCATACAAACCAGTCCCAGCAAAGACTGCTGACATTGGATTGATCTGAGGTAACGCTGCATAGGAGTAGATATTTAAAAGGATTTAACCAGATAGGAAGGTTCCTGCTCGGTTAAATCCCATTGGCCGGCTTTGCCATTGATATTCTAGGTGCCTAGATGCGCCCAACGTGCATCACTTTGGAGTTACCGCCCAGCTACCATGAGGCCCTTGCGGTAATTTGGAAATGCTTCTGTGGCTGCTCGATCCTACCTCAATTTACACTACCCAAGTTGCAAGCACCTTAAATATAAATTGCTTTTCGCATCAACCTTTTCATACGTCAGCCCGAAATATTGGAATGTTCTACCACGGCAGCTGAAAGAGACTGTTGACCACCAGCTCTTCAAGACATCCTTAAAGACATTTTTATTCAAGATTGCTTATCCCTCTGACAATTCTAAGACCTAGGCTTCCTCATCCCCTCTCTTATCCACATATACTTACCCCTCCCTTTGACTTTATTGAATCTGTACTCTCCCTGAATTGTAACCATCTGTAATTTTGTAAGCCACATTGAGCCCGCTCTTGTGGAATAATGCAAGGTATAAATGTACCAAAATAAATAAATAAATAAATATTCAGGGGCCCTTTTACTAAGCTATGTAGGTGCATACGCACGTGCTAAGCGCGTCGATTCTGAACTACTGCCCGGCTACCGCACGGCCCGGGCGGTAATTTCAGTTTCTAAGTGCGCCCACTACGCACCCTGGAAACTTTCTGGTTCGCGGTGCTAGCCAGGCGGTAATCAGCATTGTACGTGCGCTGACAATTACTGCCCAGTTAATGCGTGAGACTTTACCGCTAGGTCAATGGGTGGCGCGGTAAGGTCTCAGGCCCAAAATGGATGCGCACCAATTTTTATTTTGACGCACGTCCATTTTCGGCTAAAAAAAAGACCTTTATTGCAGGTGCGCTGAAAAATGGATCTGCGCGCGTCCAATACATGCGTCTACACCAGCGCAAGCCACTTTTTGGTGCACCTTAGTAAAAGGACCCCTAAGTGACGCTTAACCAGATGGTGCTGCTGAATATCAGCTCAGACCACCATGGCACTATCTGGTTAGTGAAAAATAATCCAAACCATTAAACCACCCAAAGGGGGGAATTCTATATACGCCCCCGGATTCTATATGGAGCGCCATATTGAATTCCAAACGTACTCTATAACAACACGCGTAACTTCATTGGCTAAGGTGCCCTTTTACTAAGCCGCGTGGAGGGGCATAATCGAACTGGGTGCCCATCTTTAAGGGCGCCCATCTCTAAGGACGCCCTGGCGAAGGGGTGGGGCATCCCCTATTATCTAAACAAGATGGGCATCCATCTTTCATTTCGATAATACGGTCGGGGACACCCAAATCTCAACATTTGGGTTGACCTAAATGTTGAGATCGCCGACCTTAGAGATAGGCGACCTCGGTTTTTGCTGATAATGGAAACCAAGGACGCCCATCTCAAAAGCGACCAAATCCAAGCCGTTTGGTCGTGGGAGAAGTCAGCATTCCTAGTGCACTGGTCCCCCTCACATGCCAGGACACCAACCGGGCACCCTAGGGGGCACTGCAGTGGACTTCAAAAATTGCTCCCAGGTGCATACTGTAGCTCCCTTACCTTGTGTGCTGAGCCCCACAAAACCCACTCGCCACAACTGTACACCACTACCATAGCCCTTAGGGATGAAGGGGGGCATCTAGATGTGGGTACAGTGGGTTTGTGGTGGGTTTGGGAGGACTTACATTTACCACCACAAGTGTAACAGATAGGAGGCGGATGGGCCTGGGTCCGCCTGTCTGAAGTGCACTGCACCCACTAAAAAGTGTTCCAGGGACCTGCATACTGCTGTGATGGAGCTGGGTATGACATTTCAGGCTGGCATAGAGGCTGGAAAAAAATGTGTTTTATTTTTTTTTTGGGTGGGAGGGGGTTGGAGACCACTGGGGAAGTAAGGGGAGGTCATCCCCGATTCCCTCCTGTGGTCCTCTGGTCAGTTCGGGCACCTTTTCGAGGCTTGGTCTTGAAAAAAAAGGGACCAAGTAAAGTCGACCAAGTGTGCGTCAGGGACGCCCTTCTATTTTCCATTATCGGCCGAGGACGCCCATCTCTTAACCACGCCCCGTCCCGCCTTTAGTACACTGCCGACACGCCCCCTTGAACTTTGGTCATCCCTGCAACGGAAAGCAGTTGAGGATGCCCAAAATCGGCTTTCCATTATGCCGATTTGGGCGACCTTAGGAGAAGGATGCCCATCTCCCGATTTGTGGCGGAAGATGGGCGCCCTTCTCCTTTGAAAATGAGCTGAATAGGCACCTATGCCCGCCCAACACATGCCAATTTAGAGTTCTCGCTCAGCTACCGTGTGACTCTTGCAGTAATTTCATTTTTGGTGTGCATCGGCTACGCATGTCCGAAAAATAATTTTTATTTTCTGATGCACGTCAGCTACGTGCGACATGTGGCATTTGATGTGCATAGGTCATTACCGCCCGGTTAACGCATGAGACCTTACCGCTAAGTCAATGGCTATCGGTAAGGTCTCAGACCCAAAATGGACACGTGCTAATTTTTATTTTGGCGCAAGTCCATTTTCGGCAAACTTTTGAAAAAAGACTATTTTACATGCGCGCTGAAAAATGGATCTGTGCGTGCCCAAAACCCACGCCTACACTACCGCAGGCCATTTTTCAGCACACTTTAGTAAAAGGCCCCTTAACAAGTCAATCAGCGTTGTTAAGACCACTTAACAAGAAATAATGAGCGCTAATTGGCAATAATTAGAATTTATGTGCACAACTCCCTAAGTGTATTCTATAAAGCACTGTGACTAAATTTTAATGCATGCAGGCAAAAAGGGGCGTGGTTATGGGTGGGGAAATGGGCATTCCAAAATGTATGCACATTGTTATAGAATATGGCCTTCTGTGCCTAAATCTGTGCACCAGGATTTACGCCACATTTTCATTGGTGTAAATGGATGCATGTACTTTTAGGGGCTAGGATATCAACTAAGAGTATTCTATATACCGTGCCTAAATCTAGGCCCAGCTTATAGATTATGCTTAGGCAGAAATGTTTTCCACGTGGTTTTTTTAAGCACCATATATAGAATCTGTCCCATGGTGAATAAAAAATTGCTCGTGAAAATTTGTAAATGTGGCCACATTGGGGGAAATTCTATATATGGTGTCTTAAAAATTGGCGCAGTAAAACCAGGCAGTTAGCATGATTCTATAAACTAAGCCTAAAGTTGGGCATAATTTATAGAATATGCTGACATGTCGTTCTTGTGCCTAATATTTAGGCACATCCATTTAGGCCAACTAAAACCAGGCCTAAATACCTGTGCCTAAGTTAGGCGCAGATCGGGTGTATTCTATAATAGTGCACATAGTTTTTGAAACGCCCACAACCTGCCCATTCCACACCCATAGCCACACCCCTTTTTGACTGTGCAAATTAGAATTTACGCACACCATGTTATAGAATATGCCTAGAAAGTTGTGTGCGTAAATTCTAATTAAAGCCAATTAGTGCTGCTAATTGATTGTTAAGTACCAATTATCGGCGCTGACTGGCTTGTTAATCAATTAAGTTGTGTGTGCAATTTGTCTGTGCAGCCAAATTCGTGCACACAACTTAAGGTGCCATATATAGAATTGGGGGATTGCATACACAATGTAATTGGCTAACAAGTCAATCAGCGCCAATTACAAGCGATTGGCACTAATTGGCACTAATTAGAATTTATGTGTACAACTTTCTAAGCGCATTCTGTAAAATAGTATGTGTAAATTCTAATGTACGGATCTCAAAAGGGGGCGTGGTCAGGCCGTGGGCATTCTTAAAATTACACACAGTGTTTTAGAATATGCCTGATCCACACCTAAGTTAGGCATGGGCATTTACGCCAGGTTTTAGCTGACGTAAATGGCTGCACCTAAATTTTGGTTGCGAGGACAGTGCTACACGTATTCTATAAACTGTGCCTAACTTTAGGTGAGGTTTATACAATAGCGCTGTGTGTTTTTTTTTCCATGATGAGTTTTTTGGTGACATATATAAAATTCCTGCCTAAGGGCAAAATTCTATATAAGGCACCTAAAAATCCACACGGTAAACATTTCTGCCTAAGCATATTCTAAAAGCGGCACCTAGATTTAGTCGCAGTATTATAGAATATGTGGTATCCCAGTGCCTAAAACTACTTGCCTCCATTTACACCAACAAAAACGTAGCGTAGATTTAAACACAGTTAGCCATATTCTATAATTCAGGGGCATAGCTATGTGGGGCCACGGGGGCACGGGCCCCCATAGATTAGGCCCTGGCCCCCCGCCGCCAACCCCTTCGACCCCCCTCCCGCAGCCAACCCTCCCCTGCCACCGCCATCGGGTACCTTTGCTGGCGGGGGTCCCATGCAGGACGTCAGACTCACAGAAACAGAAGCCTGCCCTTGTAGATCAGCAGCGCGGCCGCAGCAGAGAAGAAGACTTGGCTGGCGGGGGTTGGGGACCCCCACCAGCAAAGGTACCTGATGGTGGCGGGGGGAGGGTTGGCGGCGGTGGGAAGAGGGGGTCAAAAGGGTTGGCGCTGGGGGGGGGGTCAAAGGTGGTGGTGGTGGCGGGGAGGTCAAAAATGGCGAGGGGGGGTAAAAATGGCAGAGGGGGTCAGCTGATCTGCAAAGTTTTGTTCTGTGAGTCTGACATCATCAGAAGGAAGCCTTTTGCGAGGAGAGGACCTCGGCTGGCGGGGGTTGGGGTCCCCCGCCAGCATAGGTAGGCGACGGCAGGTTGGCGGTGGGAGGGGGTTGAGAGAGTCATCAGCAGGGGGGGGCAAAGTTGGTGGTGGCGGCGGTGGCAATGGTGGGGGGGGGTGTCAGCAATGGCGGGGGGGTCAGCGGCACCGGAGGGCCAAAAATGTGCCCACTCACCTCGGGCTCTGGACCCCCCTCCCGCCGAAGTCTGGCTACGCCCCTGCCGCGGGAGGCAGGCACAACTAACTCCTGTGGTTGGTGCTGAGGCTGGAGATTCAATGCCGGGCTATTTTCGGTGCCCGGCATTGAATAACTGGTTTATTTTTGGTCGGTTTCAACTTAACTGGCCAAGTCAATATTCAGCACTGGCCGATTAATTTGAAAACAGCGAAAGATAAGCCTGCTATTTCGATGGCCAAACTTAGCCGGCGAGGTACTGAATACATAGCCAGTTATCCACTAAGTGCTGACCGCAAATATTCAGTGGGAGATAGCCGGTTACGTTTTCATTAACAAATGTTTCTTCCTACGTGCGTTTTTGTTTCATAAAAGGTAAAAGTAGCAGTTTCTTTTTTCGTTTACATTTTCCCCTCAGCTTCCTGATTGCTCTTATCACTCCGCTTTCCTTTATACTTTATGGCATAAAGGAGATAAAGGATTAAAGGTTGATGCCGAGAGATGAATTCCACATTCGCACTGATACTGCTGTTTTTCTCTCTCATGTCTTCCCTGCAGGGGAGCAAAGTGCTGTCTTTGAGGTATGGCATTGCCCAGTTCAAATACATTACAAAAAGGCCGGGGCTTGCAGGATTTCTCTTTGTAGTGGCCACTGCTGATAAACTCACATTTAACAAACCTGTCACAAGATGCTACTCTATATGACCGGAATATCAAGTGGAATGACTAAAGGTACATTATTACAGGGCCCCCAAATCTACTAGAACTATCCATGATGAGACCTATCTGCATGTACCAATTTTCCAATGTGTGCAAATGTATCTCATGCCTGGGGAGGAGAAGTAGCCTAGTGGTTAGGGCACCAGACTAAAACTCTATATCTGATCTTCAAGACCCTTAAAGGAAATTCCCCCCCCCCCCAAGTACTTGAAGAACAGGATGACCCTCTACACACCTCCAAGGACACTAAGGTCCTCCCAAGGGGTATCCCTAACCACACCCTCTCCAAAAGACCTTACAGGATGTGATACCAGCAAGCGAGCCTTCTCCGGAATAGCCCCCACACTCTGGAATGCACTGCCTGGAAGGCTCCGCTTAACACAAGACTATCTCTATTTCAGGAAGCAGTTGAAAGCTTGGCTCTTGGATCAGGCCTTTAATGAAAGAAGTAACTAACCTGTTAGTCTCACACTCATACACAGAAGGAGTGACACAGGCTGCACATACTGCAGCAGGACATATTTATCCACTCCTACCCTAGCTGAGATAACATTTAATCATCTCTCTGACCTCATGTGCAATTTTCTTTAAACTAGTTACCTTATTTTCTAACGCCTCTTACTCTCTTACCTATCTATATCATAGAGGAGGTGGAGACTGCTTTAGTGATGGCCGGGTCTCAGAGGAGAAGAGGCAGGAGGCAATGGGTGAGGTTAGAGAATGATAAGGGGGACAGGGATGGGGACAGAGCCTGCAGGGGGGGGGGAGAGGGGGACGACGACAAACTTTGTCCCTTGTCATTTTCTACTTTGAAGCCTGTTAATGAACTGGACTGTTATTTATGTTTCAGTGATATAGATAACCCTATTTTGATTTTTTTTTGGGAAAAACAAGCAAACCTGCTGGCTACAACTAGCAAAATTTGCACAGGGAGTGGGGATCCTGTACATTCTTGCTTCCAGCACATGGTCTGAGAAGACAAATTGCTCATTTTTGTTATTGTTTTCTATGTGTGATTTATAAACAACAGTTGCACAACATAACAAAATGTGGGATACAAATGTAACAAATAAATAAATAAATTGTTGCAAAGCTGGGAGAAGCGATGGGCGGGGTGTCGATGAGCCCAAAGGGGCGGGGCCTTCGCGGAGATGCGGTGGGCGGGTCCGAGAGAAGTGTGCTCCCTGATACGCTGGGGGAAGAGAAGTGGGCGGTCTCAGCTCAGATCGAGAAATGGGCGGGGCCGGAATGTGCTCGCTGATACGCTGGGGGAAGAGAAGTGGGCGGTCTCAGCTCAGATCGAGAAATGGGCGGGGCCGGAATGTGCTCGCTGATACGCTGGAAAGGGGTGGGGCCTGCCCAGATGGCTGACGGGCGGGGTTCTCAGCTTCACGTGGGTGGTGTTGGGGAGCTGCAGCCACCGCGGGCAGTGGCTCACTGGAAGTTCCGTTCTCTCGGTCTCCCTGATTTGCAGGCTGGCATGGAGAGCGAGAGCGACCCGGCGGAATCCGCGGGCAGTTACTGGCAGGATCCGTTAGCGATCGCGCTGAGCTGCCGCAGGTCCCCGTCGGTGGCCGGATCGGGGTCCGCGTCCGCTGGAGGGGGGTGCGGATCGCGAACGGGCAGAGGCCGGCCCCTGTCTGTGGTGTACGTGCTGAAGGAGGGACCCGAAGAGCCACAGGCTCTACGCTGCTTGCGGGAGGCGTGCGCCGGGCTGCAGGCCCAGCTTCGGACTCTGCCCTTCGGACCCCTGGCGCTGGGGGACACTCGCACCCTGGACTCGTTCTACAATGCAGGTGAGCGAGTGCAATGGGATGCGGCCCTGGATTTACCTCGTTGCACGGAAGGAGTTGCAGCTCACTTAAGAACCATCAATGGAGCTCCATCCATGTGTGCAACGGGTTAAAATCAGGGCTCTCTTGCTTAGTCGACCTGGACTGGTTGTCATTAGCCTGCGGCAGAAGGATCGGATCGTGGCATGTTTGCGCGTGTTACCCAACCCATTGGAGACACGATTTTAAAAAGAAATCAGTCAGAGCTGCAAATCATACATGCTGTGAGTTGAATCCAGTACCAGAACAGTTGTTTGCTGGACCTGGCTAAGTGGCAAGTGTCTGGTAAATTTGGCCTGCATCTCTCTTGTCTCTTTCTGGGTATTGCTGGATTCTTCATTTTAGTAGAGCAGCATAACATATATCCGAAGTAATAGGAGCCTGCTGTGTGTGCTTGAGCACCCCCCCCCCCCATATTGAAGAAACTCCTTTACTGTGTTCAGATAGAGAGAGGTAATTTCTGTTTGTTTCAGCACCCCCCCCCCCCCAATAATTTTGAAAAGTTGACTCCTGTGGAAGGCGATAGATGGCACAGGTGTCCCTTTTCATATGCATGGTCTTGTCTATTAAGTTCATGGGTAATGTTCTCTCTGCCATGTCCCACACACATGCTTCAGAATGTGAGGTTTTTGCCAAAATCAGGAGGGGTTCCCCCCCCTCTCATTTGTCAGATTCAGACGCTGTAGCTCATGGAGGACATGATGAATGGTCCCCTTGCTTAAAAAAGGGAAGGCTTAGCGGTATTCCAGAGGTGCAAACAATAGTCTTTATTTACTTTAATTTTTGGACGTGATGGCAAAGAATGTGTTAAGGTATTTAACGTATTTGAAGAATGTCTTGTGGAGAAGCTGTTACCTGCCCAAACACTGCCGACTGTCTGCAAGGAGTTCTCTCTTGACCTTCCTTGTAAGCCACTAATGGGGCAGTGTTGGGCGCCTCAGTGCCCAGAGGGTGCGGTAAGAGCCTTTTTTGAACACAGGGGTTCTTAACTTTTATTAGTTCCTGTACCCTTTAACTGATCAATGAAATCCTCCTACCCCCTTCCTAAACCAGATGTCCGTTAGTGACTATTGACAGTTACATATGTCACTAACTTTTAACTGCAAACGTGTCACTAAATTTACAGTATTCCACAGTTATACTACTACTACTTAACATTTCTAAAGCGCTACTAGGGTTACGCAGCGCTGTACATTTTAACATAGAAGGACAGTCCCTGCTCAAAGAGCTTACAATCTAAAGGACACGTGAACAGTGCCATTAACTATCCTAGTAACTATCTAGAAAGTTTCAATAAATTGCCTCAGATTTCAAAATCCTTCTCCCCACCCCATTTGACTTCTTCCTGCATCCCCGATTAAAAACCCCTGTTATAATGGAACCAACACACCTAGGGCCAGATGCACTAAACTTTACGAGCCATTAATGAGCCAGTAGTAAACCCTGGCATGCACTAAATACTAAATACCCCACCCCACCCCCACCCCCCCCCCCCGACGACGGTAGCAGCTAAGGCAAACGGAATGCAGATGAGCAAATTGTGTAGAAACCCTATTGAAATGAGATGCACTAAGCTTTTCCGCTTGCCCTAACGCTGGGAAATCTAACAAGAGGTCTGTACCTCTCGTTGGGGGGTGCGTGGGCTTGGAAAAGTTATAAAATGTTTTTAAAAAATCGGGGGTCGCCCCCCGCCCCCCCTCCCCCTTGCATTGAGCCAGTGTAAGTGCAAACAGCAAAGTTCAGTAGGGACATGTGTAACTGGAAGTCCCACAAATATATAACCGTCTCTATACCCTATGCAACAGTGAGTGAAGCTAATAATACTTGACATGAAAAGCTCCAGAACCCTGCTGCAAACGCAGAAGGATTTCAGTTAGGAGGCTCAATTCTTATCATAGGCCCACAATGCTGAGAGAAAAGAGCAGGAGAAAAAGAGAAAAGTCCAGTTCCAAAAAAACTAGGTGAAGCAAAAAAAAAAACCAAAAACACCCAAATACTAGGTTGAAACACCCACATCTTTGCAAGGGGTATTCAGTTCTACTACCAAAAAAATACCAGTGTCCACAGTGAAAAAATGCTTGAGCAAACAAAAACTTTTCTTAGTTACAGCACCAGTGTCCCAGATCATCATCAGTGATTCAAAAGGCATGTCTTGCATCAGCCGACGTTTTGAATCATAAGAAATCCTGGAAATCCCATCCATGCTCTGTTCCTGCGTAAACCCCACCCCCCACACAAATACACTCTTAAGTTAAGCACTTAGGTACCATGTTAATATTTACACATGTAAGTGTGTACATAAATGCTAGTGTTTTGAAATATTTACTTATGTAAGTGTGAGCCCTTTGATTATAGAATTACCCTTTAACTCCTCTATATAAGGCTCCTAAATTTGATTCACACCCAAAAAGTGTGCACAAGTTAATGAGCCCTTAACTAGCAATAATTGGGTGCTAACAACCGATTATTGCAGTTAATTGGCATTAGTGGGAAATTGTTAGTGCTTCTGGCATCATGCTGAGGCAGGGTGGCTAAATCCCACAGCAGGTATCTGGAAAGGGGGCATGACCAGGGGCAATTACAGAATACTGCCTGAGCGCACCTAACTTCTGCGCCAGTATGTACACCTGGTTTCAGCAGGCGTAAGTCTGACATCCAAAGTTAGGCGTGAGATTGGCGCTTAACCTGGATTCCATAAAGGGCCCGTTTTTGAGTTCCATTTACTCAATCTAACCCTGGATGACCGAAAGAGCACATTCAGGTAATTCTCTCTCTGTCTTAGCCAATGACGACACACCTTCCATTCTTTCTTTGGCTTTCATAGGGCAGCACCATAATGACATCATCACGTGACACTCTGCTCTGTTGGGGATCAGGGGTTTGGTTGTAGAGTTTTAATATTACTTTGAACGTTCAGCTCTGACTCCGGAGCCACGCGGACTTTCCAGGAATAGGCTAGAAATAACTCGGTTTCTTTATGAGTGGGGGAACTTGGGATAAAGTCGAGAGTATAAGAAATTGCTCTTCTCTGCCTAGGTCTGTCAGGAAACAGGAAATAATGTGGAAACAGTTTCTTCAGAGTAATTTGAGCTTCCTGATGTAACACTGGCACCAGTTTCCTCAGGCCTTGTTTAGTAATATGATTTTAATTTTTTCTTCAGTTGTGGTTTTATTAATAGGTTGTAATGTATTTTATTTATTTATTTGTTGCATTTGTAGCCCACATTTTCCCACCTATTTTCAGGCTCAATGTGGCTTACATAGTACCGTCAAAGGCGTTTACCTAGTCCGTGGTTAACAAATACAAAGTTGTATAGTGATCGTATGAGGTATAAGTGGAGGGTCGGAATGGATGAAGATTGCGTGTTGTCCTGTTCGATCATAGTCATGCTGTGTTGGTAGGTGAAGAGGGTTACGTGGGGTCGTTGGCGTAGGCCTTTTTGAAGAGGTTGGTTTTTAGTGATTTCCTGAAGTTCAAGTGGTCGTGGATTGTTTTCACAGCTTTTGGGAGCCCATTCCATAGTTGTGCGCTTATGTAGGAGAAGCCGGCTGCGTAAGTTGTTCTATATTTCGGTCCTTTGCAATTTGGGTAGTGTAGGTTTCGGTAGGATCTTGACGATCTGACTTTGTTTCTTATTGGTAAGTCTATGAGGTCTGTCATGTATTCTGGGACTACGCCGTATATGATTTTGTGGACTAAGGTGCAGATTTTGAAGATGATCCGTTCTTTGATTGGGAGCCAATGCAACTTTTCTCGGAGGGGGTTTGGCACTTTCGAAGCGTGTTTTGCTGAATATCAACCTGGCTGCTGTATTTTGGGCGGTCTGGAGTTTTTTTATGAGTTCTTTGCAGCCTGCGTAGATTCCGTTGCAATAATCTGCATGGCTTAGGGCCATTGATTGTATTAGGTAATGATAGGACTACCATGAAACAAGATCAAAAATAGTCACATTTATCAGTACTACAGGACAACCATGTAACAGAAATATGATAAATGTCGATACAATACCACGATAGACAGCATGGAAGAACATTCAAATGCTGTAACAAATATAATACGATCTGAGCATAACATCAATGAAACACATTAGAACATTCAACTAACGTACTGTGTTTTTCGGACTATAAGACGCACCTAGGTTTTAGAGGAGGAAAATAGGGGAAAATATTTTGAAGCAAAAAGTGTGGCGGAGATCTGCTGGAGGACCACAGGTTGTGCAATACTCTTGTATGTGGACAGCAGTTTTGCACAACCTGTGTGGCTCTGCAGCGGTGGCGTTCCTAGCCTGGATGACACCCGGGGCGGATCGCCGATGCGTTCCCCCCCCCCCCCACCCCGGGTGCAGTGCGCCCCCCCTGCGAAATGAGACCCACCCCCTGGCAAAATGACACCCCCCCCCCGGGTGCACGCCGCTGGGGGGGGGGGTGCCGCAGTGCACGCCTGTCGGCTCCGAGTTCGAAGTGACCTGTTCCGGGGCAGAGGGAGCTGCAGCGAACGAGCGAAGTTAGCGAACTCGGAGCCGACAGGCGCGCGCTACGGCACCCACCAGCGGCGTGCACCCGGGGCGGACCGCCCCCACCGCCCCCCCCCTTGGTACGCCACTGCTCTTTGTCCTCCCCTGCCATCCATGTCCAGTGATTCTCCTCTCTCCCCTGCCCTCCCCTCCCCTTCATGTCCAGCAATTCTCCTCCCCTCCCCATGTCCAGCGATTCGTTCAAACCCCTGCCCGCCCACCTGCCTGTCCGCCCTCAGCTCTCCGACTTTCCATTCGTGCAACCGTGCTCCCTGCCTTGAAATCTTTAATTTACATACCCGAAGTCGCGGCGACCCAGTAGTAAGTAAAAGCAGCAGGCAGGCTCGCCTCCTCGTTGCTTCCCTTCCCTCTCAGGGCATCCTGCCCTCGTGGAAAGGAAGTTACATCAGAGGAAGGCGGGGCGCACTGAGAGGGAAGGGAAGCGATGAGAAGGCGAGCCTGCCTGCTGCTTTTATTGCTGGTTCGCCGCGTCCGAGTAAATGAAAGATTTCAAAACAGGGAGCACGGGTGCACGAACGGAAGGGAGCGGGCAGGGGAGCCGGACCTCAGAAAAAAAGCACTGGGCGGAGTTGAGGCGCGCCGCGCTGGGCCCCTTTGAGCACGAGGCCCTATGCGGTCGCAACGCTCGCCTCAGCCTAAGACCGGCCCATGTCCGCCCCCCCAGCAAGCAGGTACACTACATTCGGACTATAAGACGCACCCACATTTTCCTCCCAAATTTGGGGGGGAAAAGTGTGTCTTATAGTCCGAAAAATATGGTAGATATGATGCTAATGATTTTGTGTAATACAGCTTACAATGTAGCCAAGGGGCCAAGTGCAGATATATATAGATGGGGACGGATGGTACAGAGTCAGTTGGGATAACTAGAGGGGTGGCCAAACTCGAGGCAAGTTCTTTGTACAGTTAAAATGTGGGGAGCTGGTTTAAGCTACAGTGTGTTAGGAATATGAGGACTGACCTGGAAGACTAATACAGTAGAAATGGTGCCAAAGAGTCAGAAAAGCGATCCTCACCTTATCTATGTTGAACTGGTCATCATTTAGAGCAAGAAAAGGATAAAGTGGGTCATTTAATGCACGCGTCTCTGTAGATATACCGACATGTTCAACGTCAACTTGATTTGATAGATTGCAAACCTGAAAGAACCCTAAGCAGTTTACATAATTAAAATTCCATATATACATGAAAACTAAATAAGTTATATAAAAATTAAGTAAAACTGAAAGCATGAAAATTGACCTAGTGTCCTGCATCAATTCTTCCCCCAACCGTACATTTGTTTATTTATTTAGATTTTGCTTACACATTTTTCAGTAGTAGCTCAAGGTGAGTTACATTCAGGTACTCTGGATAGTTCTCTGTCCCAGGAGGGCTCACAATCTAAGTTAGTACCTGAGGCAATGGAGGGTTAAATGACTTGCCCAAGATCACAAGGAGCAACGGTGGGATTTGAACCGGCCACCTCTGGATTGCAAGACCGGTGCTCTAACCACTAGGCCACTCCAGAAGCTTGCTGTTCTTTGGGGTTCTACATGGAATGTTGCTACTCTTTGAGATTCTGCGTGGAATCTTGTCACTCTTTAAGATTCTAGAATCTTATTTAGATTTTGCTCACACCTTTTTCAGTAGTAGCTCAAGCTGAGTTACATTCAGGTGCTCTGGATATTTCTCTGTCCCAGGAGGGCTCACAATCTAAGTTTGTACATGCGTGTGTATGGAGAGACGTACGTAGGCCATCACCATGGTAGATCTTGGGGGTGTTTAAAATGGAAGTGGAGAGATAAGGAGTGCAGAGTAGAACAAGCAGAGGGGATTGGGGGGGAGGAGAACAGACTTGCTGTTCAGTTGCATAGGGGAGCTTTCTTTATCTGCCGTCATTGAATGTGTGCTACTGTGCTGAATGTGGAAACCATTGAGCATCAGGGAGGAATTAGAAGCTGATCAGTAGTACTGTGGTAGTCGGCTTTCTTATGATGTTCTGAAAATGCTGATGTGCGAACTCTCCTTTTCCAGATGTGGCTGTCGTGGAAGCGAGTGGTTCACTGTGCCAGACCTCGCTTTTCTACCACCTGGGGGTGAGGGAAAGTTTCAGCATGACCAACAACATCCTGCTGTACTGCCACAGTGACCTTCATGACGTGCAGGCTGTCGGGGTAGGTGCTGGGGAAAAAAAAACCCATACAGGAATTGCTTCAGTCCAAAATAATGCAAACTAAGCCAGAATACACTGATTTGGAGCCAAAACTGAGCCATGGAAATCTAAAACAGCAATGTCTAGTTAAGAAAAGCTCCTTGAAACACAGCTAGAATGTCCACCGTGTTGTCTTCACCGATCCCCAGATATCTGGTGGCTGGATCGTCAGATAATGCTTTGTAAACGTCACAAGATGAGGGGTGGCCGTTCTTGCGTTCTATGGGACTGGGTTTGGAGAACTGGAAAGACTACTGTAGGTTTTCCATCCTGTGTTTTTTTTTTCTAAACCCTCAGCTGTTCTCTCCTTGGCTGTTTAGTTTATGGACTAGCCGTTAAGCCCGTTAAGGGCGAGATTTCCAGCTACCCTCCTCGCCGCCGCTCCCTCCCCCCTCCGTGCCGGGCCCCCTGCACTGACCTGACAGTGCCTCTCACCTCCGTGTGGAAACGCCGCAGGCAGCAGCAGATCGCTTTGCTGCTGCCTGCAGCGCTTCCACACGGAGGTGAGAGGCGCTGTCAGGTCAGTGCAGGGGGCCCGATACGGAGGGGGGCGGGAGCGGCGGTGGGGAGGGTGGAGGTTGGTGCACACGATGTTCGTTTCCAGGCTCCAGCGGCAGAGTCCAACAGTCCGACTCAGTTTCCCTCTCTGTTCCGCCCTCTGACGTCATCACGTCTTGATGCGAGGGCGGGACAGAGAGGGAAGTCTCTACTGCGCATTTGCAGGTGAGTCGGTCACTTGCCATTTATATGTTTGATGGTTGCAAGAAGAGGCTGTTGGAACCATAACTGGAATAGAGGCCGGGTGCTGATTGAGCTGGAAGTCCAAAGGGGCAGGAGAACACTACCAGGCCGCAAAATAAAAAAGGGGTCCTTTTACTAAGGTGCACTGAAAAATGGCCTGCAGTAATGTAGACGTGTGTTTAGGGCGCGCAAAGAATTATTTTTTTTTTTAGCACACCTACAAAAAAAATGCCCTTTTTTTGTTTTTTGCCGAAAACGGACGTGCGGCAAAATGAAAATTGCCGCGCATCCATTTTGGGTCTGAGACCTTACTGCAAGCCATTGACCTAGCGGTTAAGGTCTCATGCGATAACTTGGCTGTAATGGTCTACGCGCGTCAAATGCCACTTGACGCACGTAGCTGCCGCGCACCAGAAAATAAACTTATATTTTTCAAGACGCGTGCCAAAATTGAAATTACCACAAAGGGCCACGTGGTAACCGGGCAGTAACTGCAGTTGGGCACGTAGGTGCCTACACAGCTTAGTCAAAGGGCCCCCGAATGTTCTCGGATAGATGAGCCATTGCTGCTGGGAATTGCTCTGTACACCAGCCATGCGGTGCAGACCAGTGTCGGGAAACTGCTTGTCATAAATGATTTCAACCCATTTTTTTTTCCTTCTATATTTTTTTACAGGAGGACTTTTGCCAGAAGAACTCTGTAAGTTTGTTATTTGTCTCTGTCTTCTCTGGCTTCCCTGGTGCTTATAACGTTTATTTCTGGGAATGTCCAGGGCGGCGTGGGGAGGGTCTGAAGTCTGTTCTGTTTATTTTTCCATCCTGTCCAGTTTCTCTTTGCTGTGGCCGGGATTGACTCTCACTCTTGGCAGTCACTCCTCCGTCTCTGTTGTGTGTGGGTGTCTTGGGGACTGGTACACAGTGCACTGGGTAGGAGGGTCCTTTTCTGATGAGGGTGGGTATGGATCACACCTACGTCCTGACTGCTTAATGTCCTTCTCGGTCCCAAATTAATAGAGGGACACTTTGCCAGCAACCTCTTTTCTGAGACACAAACTCCCATCAGTCATTGGCTGATGGGACATTTGTGTTTACGGAGATCAGATTGTGCAGCCTCTTGGGAGGTTCAGGCTGTGAACTGCTACCTGAATCGTCATAAGTTATGAAATACCAGATGTTTCCTATGCCTCTGTGCTCCAGCCCCTCCCCCACACCCCACTATAAAATTTTTCTCTCCCCAGACTTGTTCCAAGAGCAGGCTTAGAAAATGAGTTTATATTTGGCTGGCCAAAGCCACAGAAGAGGGAATGGGAAAGGAGTGGGGGGTGGATAACATGAGGAAGGGTTATCCAAAACGAATGAAGCTTTACAGATGCCTTCCTCCCCCACAGGAGCGTATGCCTGTCACTGATGGGGTGGGGGAAAGAATTGAAGGAGGGGGAAAGAGAGAGAAAAAGAAAGACTATAGGACCTTAACCCCTTCTTGCTGCTTTCTCAGGATTGCTGTGGAAACTACACCTTTGTCCCGTACGTGATGACGGCACAAGGTAAAGTGCTGTGTTGTGATGCAGGAAAGATGAAATGCCTGACGGAGCTCTTCCAACCCAACTACAACGTGGAGCCTCTCTTTACTCCCTTGGTGGGGCGCCTCACCAAGCTTCTAGAGAGCACCCCCACCAACTCCTGGTATGATACGGCTTCCTGCTTTCACAGAATCACTAATCTCCTTGGTGTGAGAGGACCTGGCAAACCATAACTCGGCGATAAGATCAGACATACGGAGGAATGGTCTTGCTGGGTCTGTAGGGGTAGGATTTAAATGTCAAATGGTTACAGGTAGCTGCCCGTTCCTTGTCACAGACTTGCTGTATTTAGATTCAGGCAAGACTGTCTCACGGGAACATTTCCATCCTCCTCCTGTCAGCTCTCAGTTGATTAAGAGCGTTTATTTTTATTTATTTTTTAATCCTTGCCTTTCTGAATGATTTGTGCAAGACTTGAGTCCGCAGCTCTGGTCCTTGGGTCTCACAAACAGGACTGGTTTCCAGAGTCACCTGAAGTTTGCTCGTTAACTTGTCAGCGCCTAATGAATATCCCAGTGGGCCTGTAGATTGAGAATCATTCCCGTTAATTGTATTTACAAAGTATCTGATTTTATCTTACATCAGTTTTGCAGTTTGATTGCCTTTTAAACTACCTATCTGATTTGTAATTCAGTCATATGTACATAAGCGTATTAGTAATGGGTAATTATGCGTCTCTACTGCCCTGCTGGCAGCCTGTTTGCAGCTCTTCAGGGCAAATACATTATCTAGACCCAGTTGTTCTTTGACTTGGGGGGGGGGGGGGGCTGGTTTTGTAGCTTTGGATGCTAATTGCAAGGTGTCTGGAAGCTATACGATGTAATTGTACATTTACAAATTCTTTTATATCCCCCCTCATCCCCCTCAATACCCCCCGTCCCCTCCCCCTCTCTTGCCTCTGTACTAGAAGGGAGAGTTGGATGGTTTATGAACAGCACCCTCTACTGGAAGGGAATAGTAGTTCATGCTTCATAGTGGAGAAGTTGCCCAAGGTGGGACCCCTAGGATTGACAAAGGGGGGGGGGGGAGATAGCATATTGACTGCCTGGACTGCCACGCTACCCTCTTGGCCAGTGTGAGACTTCAAGAATGCAAACTTGTAAAACTGTGCTTTGGTTACCAGGTGTGGGTCTAATTTTCTATCCAGAAAACGTCCAGTCCTCAAACATTTCCCTCTAGCCTTCCAGTGGTCTGCTTCAGTTTAATTGATAGGAAGTTTCAGACTTGCGTTTTTCCACAGTGAATATTTCCGGGAGACCATCCGGCGAGATATTCGCAAGGCACGGGAGATGTACAGCGGGGAGCAATTCAGCCAAGAGCTGGCCAGGATTCAGCAGCGGCTCGACAGTGTGGAGTTCCTGAGCCCTGATATCGTCATGAATTTCTTGCTCTCGTACCGGGATGTGCAGGTGGGTGTGGGGGAGGGGAACTGCTCAAACTTGGACAGGAGGTGTCCGATGGACGCCGGTGACAGATAAGGGCCTTGGGAGATGTCGGCGGTACTGTTGTAGCACAAACAGATTCTTTGGGGATCCTGGCAAATATCGTTGGATCGGGATAAGAAATATCCAGAAGATTTTCATACACTGTTGGCACTTTTTCTTTTCACATTGCTGTGGTCCAAGAAATGCCTTGAAATTCAGGCACCTCTTGAATAACTGTTGCCCCTGTGGTACAGGATAATTCTGACGATCAAGAATGTGCCGTGTTGTGTTAAGTTATGTGTTATGGTTTTTTTTTTTTTAATGAATTTATTCACAGCCTTTCTAGGACTGAGGAGAAGCCCAAGGTGGTTTACAACAATTACATCAAATTAAACAAAACAACCAAATACATGAAGTAAACTTCTGAATACATAAGAAATACTGGAATCCTAAATTGACCCTACTTCACACTCGGGGCCTGATGCAGAAAACTGCTTCAGCGGACAGTTAACGAACAGTTTACCTGTTCAGTATTGGCCGCTGTGTGCTAAAAGGGTTTCGGCACTGAGGTTTACTCCTGCATAGCTTATTAAAATGCATGCTAAAGAGCCTGTCAGCCTACCCCGCTGCAGTGAGTGGAGGAGTGGCCTAACCATTAGGCCACCTCTCTGTGAGCAAATGGCATTAACAACCGATTATTGACGCAAATTGGCACCAGTAAGGATTTGCGCACACATCTGGCTGCAATTCTGTAACGGCAGGTGCCCAAATCCCATAGCACCTCAGAAGGGGGCGTGGTCACGGGAGGGGTGTTCCAAAAAGTCGCAGAATACTTGGCAGGGGTGGACTGACCGTACAGGCAACTGGGCAGTGCCTGAGGGCCAAGAGGCTCTAAGGGCTCTTCCCCCCCCCCCCCGAGCCATGGTTGACCCTCCCTGGTCCCACCTTGAAGGGCCCTGGTGGTCTAGTGGCCTCTGCAGGGGCAGAAAAGAACTCACTTTCCTGGCCACTGCCGCGACTGTGCCCAGCTCTGCCGTGTTTTAAGAGACTACCGCAGCAACTCTCGGCAGGCATTTTTGAAACACGGCGGCGCCAGGCAGAGTAGCAGCAGCGGGCAGGAAAGAGTGGGGCGCTTTCCTGCCCCTGAAGAAGCCACTAGACCACCAGGGCCCACTGAGGCACAGGGGGAGTAGTGTGCGTTGGGGGGGGGGGGCTGTAGTATGCAGAAAGGGGGCAGCAGCGGTGGGTGGTGGGGGAGGGGGGTCGGCAATGGTGGGGGATGATCGGCAGCGCCGGGGGGGGGCTAAAATGTGCCCCCTCACCTCGGGCTCTGGATCCCCCTCCCGCCGAAGTCTGGCTACGCCCCTGCTAAGCACTAGTTTACAAAGGGCACTTGCCTTTTATCGAAGCGCCAGTCTTTTTTCCATCGCCATTAAGAGACTCCAGGCCATAACGTACGCCATTCTTAAACAGATTGCACTATTTGCACACGGTGCGCATTCCTTCCTTGATGGTACACTTACGCACGATGGCTCGCACATCCGCGTACTATCGGGGGGAGAGTGTGCTTGCTCTTTTAAGAAAAGTGCACACTGCGGATGACTCTGCAGAGGAGGTGCCGGGACGATGCGCACCAAGTGCGAATTCTATAGCGTCCGATATGCGAGTTTGTCCCACAGTGTGTAAATGAGTAACTTCAAGTATTCTGTAGCTCACGTGTGTAAAAGTGCCGTCAACCCCCCCCCCCCCCCCCCCCACACACACACACACACTTGCAGGTGCACACTGGATTTGCACAGAATTTGCGAAATCCTCACTAAGAACAGTTAACGTATGAAACTGCTGATTAGTGGCTGTTAACACCATTTATAGCCAATAATTGGTTAATGCCAATTAGATAATTAAGCTACTAACACTATTTTATAACTTGCACATGCAGTATTGTGCACTAAGAATAAAATTATGCACACAAGTTTGTAGAATTAAGACTATGCACTATACACACAAACCCCCCTAACAGCGAACGACTAATATAAACCCCATTCCCTTGGTTGCTTGAAAAGAGGCAACCAACCCCTTTAGGGTCCTTATTTTAAGAGTAACCTTTCTGGGACAAGTCGCCCCCCCCCCCCCCCATTGCAGGGCTCAATACCTAGATGATATCATCAGAGAGGGGGCTTAAATGGGTCACAAGCACACAGGCAATCAGAATTTTTAAAGCCTTACCGAGAGTGGCTGCCATTTTTAAGATATTCAAATGGGCCTTTGTGTTTCCACTGCATGGATTTGAGCAGCCGTCCGCTGAGGGATCTGGTAGCTGTTAATGCTGATGCTTTTTCCCCATTGTTCAGGATTATGATGGCATTGTTACTCTTGTGGAGACCCTGCAGGCTCTTCCCACCTGTGATGTCGCAGATCAGCCGAACATCAAGTTTCACTATACGTTTGCTTTGAACAGGTGAGGCTGTTAACCTTCTACCTCCATCCCAGATTAGCAGGGTTTAAAAAAGGTGCCGTACGCCACCCAGTTACCACCAGCTTAACGCGGGAGCCCTTACAGCCACCTCGACGGGTGGCGATAAGGGCTCCCCCCCCCCCCGGAAATGTCCGCGCGGCAAGTGATTTACTTGCCACGTGGCTATTTCCTGCAGGAAGTTGAGACTTCCCTTTTAGCAGCTGTGGTAAAAGGGGCCCTGAGTTATCAGGACCTGTCCTATTGTTTTCACTGCTGCTGCCCTTTGTTGTCACCACCTAGTTTTCCTAATGATTACACAGATTCTGAGAGGGAGGGAACTCTGCTTTCTCAAAAAGAAGAGACCCTTGTAGTGTAATTTGATGTATATCGAATATCTCAGGGCTCCTTTGAGATGACCTACAGGTGCTTTGGGAACTTAAAGATTGGAGTTTAAAGGAGGAATTGTAGGTTAGTGTTAGGCAAAATAAAAATATAAAAAGCCAATTTTATCAACTAATCTCCATAGTCTTTTCCACTTAGTTTTAAAAACTCTGTACCACAGCATTAACAGATAGAATCTAGCAGGCACTGTAGGATCTAGGCTAGGATACCAGTGCCGGAAATGGTATTCGAAGCTGACGAGTCGGAGAAACTTAATTAATTCTCTGTAAACCTGGAGGATGTAATGGGGCAGTTCTACAAACTGAAGAGTAGCAAATCTCCTGGACCGGATGGTATTCATCCCAGAGTACTGGTAGAACTGAAAAATGAGCTTGTGGAGCTATTGTTAGTAATACGTAATTTATCCTTAAAATCGAGCGTGCTACCGGAAGGTTGAAGGGTGACCAATGTAATGCCGATTTTTTTAAAAAGGTTCCAGAGGAGATCTGGGAAATTATAGACCAGTGAGTCTGATGTCTGTGCTGGGCAAAATGGTAGAGACTATTATTAAGAACAAAATTGCAGAGCATATTCAAAAGCATGGATTAATGAGACAAAGTCAACCTGGATTTAGTGAAGGGAAATCGTTCCTCACCAATCTACTACATTTCTTTGAAGGGATGAACAAACGTGGATAAAGGTGAGCCGGTTGATATTGTGTATCTGGATTTTCAGAAGGTGTTTGACAAAGTACCTCATGAAAGACTCCAGAGGAAATTGGAGAGTCATGGGATAAGAGGTAGTGTTCTGTTGTGGATTAAAAACTGGTTAAAAGATAAAAAACAGAAAGCAGGGTTAAATGGTCATTATTCTCAATGGAGAAGGGTAGTTAGTGGGGTTCCCCAGGGGTCTGTGCGGGGACCGCTGCTTTTTAACATATTTATGAAGAGATGGGAGTAACTAGTGAGGTAATTAAATTTGCCGATGACACAAAGTTATTCAAAGTCGTTTAAATCACGGGAGGATTGTGAAAAATTACAAGAGGACCTTACGAGACTGGGCGTCTAAATGGCAGATGACGTTTAATGTGAGCAAGTGCAAGGTGATGCATGTGGGAAAGAGGAACCCAAATTATAGCTATGTCATGCAAGGTTCCACGTTAGGAGTCACGAACCAAGAAAGGGATCTAGGTGTCGTCGTTGATGCGTTGAAACCTTTTGCTCAGTGTGCTGCTGCGGCAAAGAAAGCAAATAGAATGTTAGGTATTATTAGGAAAGGAATGGAAAACAAAAATGAGGATGTTTATATCGGTCCATGGTGCGACCGCACCTCGGATATTGTGTTCAATTCTGGTTGCCGCATCTCAAAATAGATATAGTGGAATTAGAAAAGGTGCAGAGAAGGGCGACGAAAATAATAAAGGGGATGGGACGACTTCCCTATGAGGAAAGGCGAAAGCGGCTAGGGCTTTTCAGCTTGGAGAAAAGGCGACTGAGGGGAGATATGATAGAGGTCTATAAAATAATGAGTGGACTGGAACGGGTAGATGTGAAGCGTCTGTTTACGCTTTCCAAAAATACTAGGAGTAGGGGGCATGCAATGAAGCTACAATGTAGTAAATTTAAAATGAATCAGAGAAAATTTTTCTTCACTCAACGTGTAATTAAACTCTGGAATTCGTTGCCAGAGAATGTGGTAAAGGCGGTTAGCTTAGCGGAGTTTAAAAAAGGTTTGGACGGCTTCCTAAAGGAAAAGTCCATAGACCATTATTAAATGGACTTGGGGAAAATCCATTATTTCTGGGGTAAGCAATATAGAATGTTTGTTTTTTTACTTTCTTGGGATCTTGCCAGGTATATCGTGACCTGGATTGGCCACTGTTGGAAAAAGGATGCTGGGCTTGATGGATCTTTGGTCTTTCCCAGTGTGGCAATACTTATGTACTTATGTGACCCATTTTTGCTTTGTACAGGAGGAACCTCCCTGGGGACAGAGAGAAGGCTCTCTCAGTGATCCTGCCCGTGGTGCAGAGCAAGGAGGAGACGGCCCCTGACCTCTACTGCCTATGTGGTCGTATCTACAAGGATATGTTTATCAGCTCAGGCTTTATGGACACGGACAAGAGAGACCAGGCCTGCTCCTGGTGAGTCCCAGGCCCAGCTCCTGCCTGTGTGAAGAGTTCTATTGCTTATACTGTTCGCATAAGAAACAATAATTGTCCAGACAGTGGAATGGAATAAATGTCCAAATGTTAAACCTTCATTTTGGACCATCATACTCTGGAGCAGTGTTTTTGTTAATTTTTTCCTAGAAAATGTAATGTGCTGGTACTGACGTATATGACCACCCTTAAGTGATAGAGTGACCACCCAGGGACCCATCGCCACGCACCCCTTGAAATTGTCTATGAAAAGGCAACACAGGGCCTGGGCTCTTTCGTTAATATGAGGACAGTGGGTCAGTTTTAGCCAGTGTGTTTTTTTTCTAGCGAAAAAGGTGCTGGTACTCAAATGCCAGGCCACCCTTCAGGGGTGGGTTGATCACTAAGAAACCCACTCCATAATAACCAGGTCCCCTGCACCCAGTCACAGAATCTATGAGAAGGCAGAATTGGTATGTAGAGCCTGAGATCTTTCATTAAAACTTGGTGTTTTAATGAAAACATGGGTCAATTTTAGCAGACAATGGAAAAGGTGCCAGTGCTCAGTACCCCCAAGTACCCCCTCAAAAAAAGCAGGCTATGAAAAATTTGCCGGTACTGAAGAAAGCCTTCACCGGAGAGTGACATTCCTAAATTCCTGCCTGAAACTAATGCTTTCTCCGATTTGGAAATGCTTTATTAACTTAAACATTTCAGACAGTTGTCTGTTCATAATATGTAAATCCATAGAAAAATGGCTGAACCAGCTTGAGTTCCCCTCAAGTTGGTTCAGAAAAGTGGAAATGCAAAATTATGTATGCAAGCGTTTGATTTATTTTCCACATTTAACTTGAAACAATTTTTATTGATGACAATACAAGGTTTAATAAGAAAATGCTCGTTCACAATTCCAAAGAACGTACATCAGCAAGGTTCAAAATGAGAATGTCAAGCTTTACCCAGGAGATACACTGTTTTGCGTCATCAGATTTTCTCCCCTCACCCCCTCCCCCACTCCCTTCAAAAATCTAAACCTTACTTAAACATTACCTCCAATTAGTTGAACAACTCCCTCATCACAACATAGTTTACAGATTCTACGCTGTAGATTGGGACTGGAAGAATATAGGTCCAATCTACCCATTTTGAGAACTAACCTATCCCCCTATGTAAGACATTTATATCCCGCTTTAACTAAAGCGAGTTACGATCAAACACACATAATATACAAGACCACATCAGTCCACATTTCTAATCTACATCTAGCAAATCAAAGGAAAATGTTTGAGTCCAGTCCGAAATTCTGTCTCCAGAAAAGCTTTCACAAAGCAGTAAGTTTTCAAATATTTTTTAAACTGTTGGACGTTCCCACAAATTCTGAAATGCCCTGGAAGCTTACTAGTATCGAAGGGAAGTGGACCTCACATACTCCAGAGACTGGGACAGTTGGATCAAATATGAGAGATTTTATTACAGACTCGACACAGATCTGTGTTTCGGCCACAGACCTGCCTCAGGAATCTTAAAAGTGAGTGCAGTAAAAATGCTGTAGTTTTGCAAACAAGCGCGTCTGAACTAGGCGGTATGTTGAGATTACCATATGGCACAATTGTTTTGCCATTTCAGATCGCAAAGATCGCCTTGGGTGATAACGTGTTCAGAAAATTAAAAAAAAAAAACACCGGTATATTAACGTAGATTTTGTTTATGAATCTTAAAAATAACGCTGTACGTTACTGATAACCAGTGAAGCTCTTTGGGAACTGGAGTAATTAGAGTATTTTTTTTTTGTTACATTTGTACCCCGCGCTTTCCCACTCATGGCAGGCTCAATGCGGCTTACATATTGTATACAGGTACTTATTTGTACCTGGGGCAATGGAGGGTCAAGTGACTTGCCCAGAGTCACAAGGAGCTGCCTGAAGTGGGAATCGAACTCAGTTCCTCAGTTCCCCAGGACCAAAGTCCACCACCCTAACCACTAGGCCACTCCCAGAATCAGACACGCTTCCTCATTCTGGACAACCTGGTCCTTTCAACATCAACTCAAGCCTTCTCCCAGTTAGCTAAATGTACATGCAAGTCGATATAAATCCACTTCCTAAAGTAAACGCAGAGGACTGGTAGATAGACAGACAGACACCTGGATTCTATATAGGGAGCTGATACAAGGTTGGCTAATGAGCCAATTAGTATCAGTAATTGGGTGGTAATTGGAACCAGCTTGAATTTGCGTACACATCTTGCTAAACACTATTCTATAACAATGTGCATCCAAAACCCATAGCGTGCAATCCCAAAGTGGGCGTGGCCATGGGAGGTGCGTGGGTGGGTCAGGGGCGTTCCTGAAATTTACATGCAGTATTGTAGAATACCAGGGATGTGCGGCCAAACTGGACGCTGGGAATTATACCTGGTTTCAGCAGAAGTCCTGGCTCCTAAATTTGGGCGATTAAAAGCAAAAGGCAAACGTAATAAGAGAAATGGTCTTTATTTAAAATCCAGAGGCTCCCAGAGATTTACACATCTGTGCCTGACATGGCCACATTTCTGAAACAGCTTTGTCACAGGCTTACGCCTCTGTTTACTAAGGTGCGTTGTGGGCGCATTAGCGTTTTTAATGCGCGTAAATGGTTTACACGCGTTAAACGCTAACACGCCCATAGAAATGTATAGGTGTGTTAGCGTTTAACGCACCTTAAATTTAAGGGCGCATTAGGAATGCTAATGCACCTCAGTAAACATACCCCTAAGTTACTAAAAAAAAAAAATCAAACAAACACACATACAATATATGTAAAATCAAATACAAAATTGAGAGACTTACAAAAAAAAATTAAAACCGTATTTCATTTGGAGATAACTCCTTAACTGTATAAGTAATTGACCACATAAAAAATAGGATGAGTGAAAAACTATACATAAATAAAAATAACAGTTAAAAAAAAAAGCTTAAAATGAAAAGAGGCAAAGGGTTACCCAAAATGACAAACTTCACCACATCTGGTTCAAAAGCTAACAAAATTAAAAGCACTGAAGTGTAGAAAACAAAAGTTCACCTCACTTACCCCACTGTTTACTAATCCGTGCTAGCGGCTTAGTAAACGGAGGATAGTTAAAACTAAAAACGACTGTGAAATACTTTGAAGCAAAAACCCAACAAACTGCTTACGTGATCCTTCCTCTGTGTGTGTTTGTATAATTGAGAAATCAAACTTGCTGTGACAACCTAGTCTGTACGTACAGCATGACATGCATACATAATGAAGGAGCCTAAAAACAAATTAAAAACTTATTTTCATTAAATAGAACTAAAACCAACTGGTATTTACATTAAGAACATACAATACTTTTCAAAAAATATTTTAAGAGTTTTAAATACAGTAAAAAAAAAATTGTGGTGACTAAAAAATGGCATGAGAAAAAAACGATCTTAAAATTCAAAACCAAAGTGCTTAAAAAATCTTGATGTTTACCATTCCATAGCTACTAAAAATATACCTAAAAAAAATCTCTCAAGTTCTCAAAACATGTTAAAAAAATTTGGTGGAATGCATTGAAAACGATACTTTGCCATTTCATTGATGTCTGTGCGTTCTTATGACGACATCAGTGCGATCCAACCACGGAAGAAAACTCAAAGTATCAAAAAAACTTTTAAAACCTTTGAGGAACATCTTAAAATACCTTAGAACATCTAAAGTCTTACTAGAAACATAAAATATGACTTCTTTATGATCATAAGATGATATAATGAGGTAACGAAAATCTCATAAAAAGGTAGGAAAGCCAGTCCTTCAAGGCAGATGCAAACAATAAAAGAATCCAGTTAGAAACAGCAAGGGAATCATACCTATCTTTTAGAAACATTGTAATAAAATCCATACAGGTACAGTGCATAAAAATGAAACCAAACAAGAAGCAGTACTAAAAAAAAATAAATAAAAAGAAACTGCTAGAAGGAAAAACAGATTATTAGAACTAAACTACCCTTCTGGCGCTTGCTTTTATACTGATTCAAATCTAAGCTACCACTGAACGCAAGCCTAACTCTCTAATATACTGATAACTTGAAAAGTATAGAGGAACAGACTTCAGAAACTCAGTACAGCTGAAAATACTTTAACTAATCCGCTGTCCGCTCTGCTCTGTGTGGCACATTTTAGGCTCACGCTGGTGAGAATCCTCATCAGTCTGCAAAAAAACCTCATGTGGCATCAAAATAATAAATGAATCTGTCATCTATATATTTTGTGCACTTAGCTGTGGTCTGTGCTGGAACGATTAAACCTATCCGCGCCCTAGAGCGAGCTCCTGTTTCGCTCGGTGCTTCTTAAGGAGCCGGACTTCATATCTCATCACAGCACCTGCAACAATAGAAATGTTATCTTTGAAAAGAGAAGAGTTATCGGGATCAACTGGCACTCTGATCTGGTAACTACCTTCCAAAGCCACAGTCTGTCTTGACTGAACTGAAATTTTAAAAAAATCACAAGAACACAGCGAAATCTGTCTTGATTTAATCCACGTGATATCATTCTATTGAACTTATAGATGAACCTTATCTTTGAGTGTCCGTTATGAAATGGGATTGAGCGCTGATATTTTTTGGTGACAGTTTTTGAATGCCATTTACCGAATCTAACCCACAATGGAGTGGAGGAGTGGCCTAGTGGTTAGTGTGGTGGACTTTGGTCCTGGGGAACTGAGGAACTGAGTTCAATTCCCACTTCAGGCACAGGCAGCTCCTTGTGACTCTGGGCAAGTCACTTAACCCTCCATTGCCCCATGTAAGCCGCATTGAGCCTGCCATGAGTGGGAAAGCGCGGGGTACAAATGTAACAAAAATGAAATAGATACTATTGGAGATTCTACATGGAATGTTTCTACTATTGGAGATTCTACATGGAATGTTGCTATTCCACTAGCAGCATTCCATGTAGAAGGCTGCGCAGGCTTCTGTTTCTGTGAGTCTGACGTCCTGCACGTACGTGCACATTGGTGATCTGCAAGGGCCGACTTCTACATGGAATGTTGCTAGTGGAATAGCAACATTCCATGTAGAATCTCAAATAGTAGCAACAGTGGAGGAGTGGCCTAGTGGTTAGGGTGGTGGACTCTGGTCCTGGGGAACTGAGGAACTGAGTTCGATTCCCACTTCAGGCACAGGCAGCTCCTTGTGACTCTGTGCAAGTCACTGACTTAACCCTCCATTGCCCCCCATGTAAGCCGCATTGAGCCTGCCTTGAGTGGGAAAGCGCAGGGTACAAATGTAACAAAAAGAAAATGGCCGTCGCCTTCAGAAAACAGAGCCTAAGGTGTTCTTCACTTATTTACATGGTTGAAGTAAATGATAAGGGTATCTCCAGCTGGGGCCTGTGTGTCTGGTTATGCAATTCCACTGTTCCTCCTTCTGCATACTGAAAGTTGAAGTATCTGGTGATCTAGTTCCTTTTTTTAGAAATAATAATGTTGCATGTTTATTTGCAGTAGATGGGCCTGGGGAGGAGGGATCCTGCCCCCTCCCCCCTCCCCCCTTTCACTCTGCCTCTCTTCTGTCACCCTCTTGCCAGCCTCTCTCTGGGTCACTGCTGAATCCTACTCTTCTGCCCTCACAGGCCTCGGTTGTGACATATATGCCTGACTTTTCCCAGGTACGGGAGAGCCTTCGACACGGAGCCGACCCTCCACTCCGGAATTAACTTTGCCGTCCTCCTCATGGCAGCTGGACACCGGTTTGAAAGTTCGGCGCAGTTACGCAAGATAGGTTAGTGACTTCACTGATGCTGCAGAATAACAAGGAAAGTTGGAGAAAAACAAGCTGGCTTTTCGAACTTCCTGTGCACGCAACGTTTTCCAACGTATAGTTTGAGTTGTCCAAGAATGGGCCAGAAAACTTTCCATTAATATAATCATTTCTAACGCCAATTAATGCAGGCTGTCTGCTGCATAGAGGCTGCTGAGGGCATTTTGCATTAGCAGGAAGTATTAATATACAGGAAATGCACGACAGAAAACAAGAGGTGTGCAGTAGTCACACTGTACACACGTGTACACGCCTGCACTTTGTAGCATGACACTGTGTGAGTGTAATGAAATTTGAGGTAA
Source organism: Microcaecilia unicolor (assembly GCF_901765095.1). Taxonomy (NCBI): domain Eukaryota; kingdom Metazoa; phylum Chordata; class Amphibia; order Gymnophiona; family Siphonopidae; genus Microcaecilia; species Microcaecilia unicolor. The sequence continues at coordinate 193,362,940 of NC_044041.1, forward strand.
AAACGTATTAAATGTGATTCCAGACCATGGTCATGTGATCCTTTTAATACATGACTACCAACCAATGGCAATGCAAGTTTAGTGGCAGAACCTGATGACATCACAATGCGCTTAGCTTGATGATATTACAACGTGGTTTGGTTCCACTGAAATTGTTAGCTAGTTGCCTTAACTAATCTCGTCTTAATTGAGATGCTTAATCCCATGAATGGTCCAAGACATAAAATAATAACAAAATGATCATTTTTGAAATTGTTACATTTTGGGCAAAGTCTTGTTGTTATTTTAATAGCAAAGTGCAGGAGTCCTTGCCAGTCCCATGATGATCTGATAAATTCATCAGGCTATTTCAGACTGGGTTGTTAAAAGGACTGCAGCTTGGTCCATGCCCTTGTGTCGCACCAGCTGCAGTGTCTGGTGTGCAAGCAACATGTCGGATACGTACGGCAGAATGCACTGTGCATGGACTTGTCTTCTGTGGGAACTCTCGTACAACTTCTGTTCCCTTCCTTGTAGTAAGGATGCTGGACAAGATGTACAGCTGATCTTGTCACAGTAGTGCTGTTAGGGCCGCCGAGAGGTTGGGGGTGGGGGGGGGGAATTCCCCAGGCCCGGCCCGGCCTCCAAGGAGGGAGGACCTAGGCCCGGTTCTGGCAAGCTTCTTGCTGCCTGCTTCCGGGTCTGTCCTCCCCTGCTCCTGCATGCCGCCCAGGACCTGAATGAAGAAAAATTTTCTCCAATTTGTTTTAAATTGTAGTAAATTTAAAACAAATTGGAGAAAATTTTTCTTCACCCAACACATAATTAAACTCTGGAATTCGTTGCCGGAGAACGTGGTGAAGGCGGTTAGCTTAGCAGAGTTTAAAAAAGGGGTTAGACAGTTTCCTAAAGAACAAGTCCATAAACCACTACTAAACGGACTTGTTATTCCAGGAATAACATGTATAGAATGTTTGTACGTTTGGGAAGCTTGCCAGGTGCCCTTGGCCTGGATTGGCCGCTGTCGTGGGCAGGATGCTGGGCTCGATGGACCTTTGGTCTTTTCCCAGTGTGGCATTACTTATGTACTTATGATTGCATTAGCTCAATATCGCATGAATGCAATCATCCGGGTCCTGACTCCTGGCACGGGACAGACTGTGGGAACAGGAAGTGGCTTGTCAGCGCCAGGCCCAGGTCCCCTCTTGGAGGCAAACACAGAAGTTATCCTGGCGGGTGGGAGTAGGGGTGTGAATTGGGGGGGGGGCAGCTTGCAGCGGTCCATTTGTGCCACGGGCATGGCTATTTCTCTTGGCGGCCCTGCTGTTGGTGCTCAGTAGTGTGGGCTGAACCTGTCTGGGGGATTCTGTGATGTTGCTTCCCAGGACCAGTAGAGAAGTCACTTTTTCTCCTATTTTGGTAAAAGGCTGCAAGGCCCATTTATTCCCTCCCCCCTCCTGCATGATTTGTCTTTACCTTCTTTTGCTATGGCTAAGATCCCCTGTTCACGTCATGCCATCTAGATTTTGTTTTGTGCAGGCCATCACGGCTGCTTGCTTCTTTACTGTTTTATATGTGCCTTTGCTAAACTGCTCCTCCTACGCAAAAATGAAAGTGGATTTGTCATCAGTTTAGCAGCCAGCTTTATAAAGAATAAAATTAGAATTAGAGAAGACAAATAGGAAAAAGTGAGATTTTGAAATACTTTTTTTTTAAATTAGTGTCTAACCCAGTGGTTCCCAAACCTGGTCCTGGAGGCACCCCAGCCAGTCAGGTTTTCAGGATATCCACAATTAATACTCACGACAGTTTTGCATGCAAATCTCTCTCATGGATATTCATTGTGGATATCCTGAAAATCGGACTGGCTGGGGAATCCCCCACGACAGATTTGGGGAACCACTGGACTAAAGATAATGACGAAGGTAATGCATTCCACAGTGCTGCTTGGATGTTATCTCTAGCGTCCTTGATCCTCAGGTCTAGAAAGTGCGTTTATTTCATGCGCCTGTCTCTCTCCACTCCCTGCAGGGGTGAAGCTGAGCTGCCTGCTGGGGCGGAAGGGGAGCCTGGAGAACATTGAGTATTACTGGGACATTGGCTTCTATCTGGGTGCTGCCATCCTGGCCAATGACCACAGCAAGGTCATACGAGCCTCTGAGAAGCTCTACAAGCTCAATGCCCCTGTCTGGTAGGTGGAGGAAGGGAAGCAGGAGAGGATATTCCTATGAAAACAGATAGTCATGCCAGATATTTTCTGTGTCTAGAGAATTGTTACTGCATTTGTCTTTTCTACCTTGGGAAGACAGCTGTTAGGGTTTAATCTGAACCGGGGCAGGGCCTCTGCCGCACCCCCCCCCCCCCCCAAGTTGTCGATCGCAGCCGCTGCTGCCCCTCATTCCCCCACTCGATCACTGCTGAAATGCCTTCACTGGTGGGGATCCCAGGCCCTGCCAGTAGAAGACTTCTCCTTCCTCCAGCGCTGACTTGACTGCTCCTGTGGCTGCTTTTCCTTTCAGCGTATGCTCGGTTTCAAAACCAAGCATGCACGCTTGAGAGGAAAAGCAGCCGCTCAGCAACGAGCAGAAGAGCAGCGCTGAAGGAAGCTCTGGGTCCTCTCCAGCCTCCAAGGGGAGGGGGTGCCGGAGTTTTCTGCTCCTGTCGGGATGTGATGACCCCAGCACTGGGCCCCCCCTTGGAGGCCCGGAGAATTTTGGCTCCCCCCCTCTCGGCGGCCTTAGTTTAATCATGGACACCATTCCAGTCCTCAGAAATTGTGTGTGTGTGTGTTTTAATGCAGTTTAAAAGTTTTGAAAACCTGATGGATTTGTTGATTGACTTCAGGATGACAGAAGTCTCCAGGGCTGCACTGACTAGTGTAGTGGGACCGTCGGGGGGGGGGGGGGGGCTGAGTGCTGACTGTTTTCAGATTCTCTGAGGACAGGCGGTTGATACCTAAACATGGGCAGGGTCGTGTTCTCATCTTACCCAGGAGACAGGGGAGGGGGGGATGATCCCAAGAGGATTGGGTTCAGGATCCTCAGTTCATCCTGGTTGACCTTGGTACATCGGAGGAGAGGGAGAGAGAGAAATACTTTAAAAGGAGAAAAGAAAAACTAAATACAGGACAGGAGGAAGATCGTCCATGTGACCACGCAGATAGAACGGACCGAGGTGGAGGGGGTGGGCACGATGATGGGGGATAATGGCACATGCTGAGAAAGCTTCTGTGAGCTTTATGAGAGTTCATCCATCCATGGCAACACCAGATGATTTCACCCTTCCCCCCCCCCCCCCCCCCAATGTATGGCTGACTCATCCTGCTTGTCCATGGAGAAATAGAACATATACAGATATATTTTAGGCATGCCTATCTTGGACCTCGTCAGAGCTGAATAATCATTTCTCCCATCTTTTTCGCTCATCCTTTTACCCTGATTTGTCTCTTTTTTTTTTTTTTTTTTTTTTTACCTCCTAGGTACCTCGTTTCCGTTATGGAGACATTTTTGATGTACAAGCACTTTAAAAATGACCCAGAGAGTGGATCGCCTCATACAGTGACTCCAGACTGTGTGGCAGCCATGACGATCCCTGAGCCACCTGTCCTCAGAAGAGGGTCTTCCCTCCTGACCAGCCCTGAGAGAGCCTCTCCTGGGATGACCAGTTTGGAGAGGGGTTATCCCTTCAGTACACCCCCCGAGAGCATGTTTCCAAAACAGCAGCTATTTGATTTCTGGATGGGCTTCCTGATGGAATCGTGTCAACCTTTCATCTCCACCGAGTGCTGCCCGGTGAGCACCCTGGGATTTGGGGGTTCTGAACATTTTCCTCTTGGGTCTCTTTGGTTTGGTTTCTGTTAGCTGTGCTTTTTCCAGAATATTTGAGGTATCCTGACTAAGTTGCATATCCTGTGGGTGCAGTGGGTAATATTGATCCATCTGCCTCTGGCTACACAACTAAGAGACAGGCCAGGTCACCCCCTCAATACTTGGGGTATGAGATCTGGGTTCCTCCTCCTCAGGGGCCAGAATCTGAGTAGGCAGTGCAAATGGAGCAAGCTTTCCTGGCTTCCCTCTCTTTCAAGGAACGGTGGAACAGATTTAGTCCTTCAGAAATTGGGGACCTCACCTTTGACTTTTTCTGGAATGAGAAGGCCTGAGGAGTTCCTGGTGGATATTATTTGATCTGGCATCATCAAATGATATACATAGCCCCTTCCCTTAGTGATTCTGCTAAATTGAAGAAGGTTTTATAATGCCTCCTCATACCATCTCTTTCTCTCTTCTGTTAAACTAGCCGTTGAGCCCGTAAAAACGGGCTGGTATTCGGGTTTTCCTTCCCTCCCTCCCCGCGAGGTCGCCACCGCTACCGTTCCCACCCCCCCAACCCCGGAGTCGCCGCCGCCGCCATCCCTCCACCCAGCCCGGGCCTTCTCTCCGCTACTAAACTTACACATCCATTCGCCGGAACGCAGCACGCACATCAGCTGAGCTGCCGTCGGCCCTTCCTTCTCTGCCTGTGTCCCGCCCTCCTGTGACGTAACGTCAGCGAGGGCGGGACACAGGCAGAGAAGGAAGGGCAGACGGCAGCTCAGCTGATGTGCGTGCTGTGTTCCGGCGAATGGATGTGTAAGTTTAGTAGCGGAGAGAGGGCCCGGGCCGGGGGGGAACGGTAGTGGCGACCTCGGGGGGGGGAGGAGCGGTATCAACCTCGGCGGTGCAGTTTCCTTCTCTGTCCCGCCCTCGTCATCACGTATTGACGCGGGGGCGGGACAGAGAGGGAAGTCTCTACTGCGCCTTTGCGAGTGAGTCTGTCACTCGGCGTTTATATGTTTGATAATTATGAGGTCTTCATGCCCGCAACCTGTTTTCTGCCTTTTAGGTTCTGATCTTGGAGCCGTCCAAAGTTCTGCAGCCGGCCCAGCTGACTGTTCGCAACAGTGAGATGGAGCGGTCCGTTTCCCTTTCTTACATTTGTCCTTCCGAGGAGGTAAATGTCCCCTCCACAGCCATCCAACCCTCAAGAATGCGCTGGTCAAGAAATCATTTTTACTACTGAGAAAACTCTGTATTTTTTTTAGTTTATTTAGATCCGTCAGCCTTTTGATCAGTAGTGCAAAGGTTGTTGCTCTCCCAACTAAACTACTGTAACGTTTGGGTGGCCTGTCATAACTATCTTCTCAAAAAATGTCAAACAATCCAAAATACAGTTGCTTGTTTGATGTATTCTTCTCATAAGTATGATAGAATCATAGTAACATAGTAGATGACGGCAGAAAAAGACCTGCATGGTCCATCCAGTCTGCCCAACAAGATAACTCATATTTGCTGCTTTTTGTGTATACCCTACTTTGATTTGTACCTGTGCTCTTCAGGGCACAGACCGTATAAGTCTGCAGACCGTATAAGTCTGCCCAGCACTATCCCCGCCTCCCAACCACCGGCTCTGGCACAGACCGTATAAGTCTGCCCAGCACTATCCCCGCCTCCCAACCACCTGCCCCTCCTCCCAACCACCGGCTCTGGCACAGACCGTATAAGTCTGCCCAGCACTATCCTCACCTCCCAACCACCAGCCCTGCCTCCCAACCACCGGCTCTGGCACAGAGCGTACAAGTCTGTCCAGCACTATCCCCGCCTCCCAACCACCAGCCCCGCCTCCCGATCTTGACTAAACTCCTGAAGATCCATTCCTTCGGCACAGGATTCCTTTATGCTTATCCCACGCATGTTTGAATTCCGTTACCGTTTTCATTTCCACCACCTCCTGCGGGAGGGCATTCCAATCATACCATTTTTTATAAGTATTGGTTATCTATCGAGGCTAGCATACTATTTAAATTGTGTACAGTAACGTTTAAAATAATATATATGAGAGCACCGTTATCTGCTGGATTCTATATAATCATGCCTTAACTAGCTAATCATTGCTGTTACAAGCAATTAGTACTAATTGGCATTAAGATTTACATTCCCAACTCGCTAAGCGTATTCTGTAATGTGGCGCGTGCAAATTCTAAGTTGCATAGTTGAAAAGGGGGTGGGGATTCTATATATGGTGCCTAGATTTGCGTGCCAAAATCCAGGTGCATTCTAAAACTACGCACGTAACTTAATTGGTTCAAGAATCCAGTCGGCCTTTTTAACGGCACTTAGCAAGCAATAATGAGCACTAATCAGTAAACGCATTCTAAAATGAACTACGCCTAAATGGTGAAGCACGCAGTTCAAAAGGGGCGTGTTTATGGACGTTTCATGGGCATTGCAAAATTTATGCATGTAGTTACAGAATACAGCCCAGTTCGCCTAAATCTGTGCGTCGGGATTTATGCCAGGTTTTCATTGGTGTAAACTAAGCATATTCTATGTACCGCGCATAAATCTTATAGAATACGCTTAGACGAAACTGATTTCCGAGCAGATTTTTTTTTTAGGCGCCATATGTAGAATCTGCACCTAATTTAGGCGTCTGGATTTACTCTTAAGTAAAATGTGGCATAAATAGCCGCGACAAAATTTGGTCGCGTGGACACGCGCTCGGCGTATTCTGTATACTGTGTGGAAATTTAAGCCAAGTCTATAAAATGTAGGTGTACCTTACAAAATACACCACCTATGCGTATTTTTTTTCCACGCGGAATTTTCAGGCGCTGTGTATAGAAACCAGCATTGTATGTGCTGTGCCAAAAGGGGATAAAACGGAACAGCTGTGAAAAGCTAGATTATTGCATTTTGCAGACCCTAAGCAGTGATATATCCTAAGAGTGTGTTTTTTTTACATTGGGTCTTTCCTATTAAGCATTTATTGTCTGGAATTCTCTTCTCACATTTAGGATGATTCATAATTATTTGGTATTTCGAAAGTTTCTGAAATGATTTTTCTTAAAAAAAAATTGAGATGAGATGTTGCGATTATTTGTACTTTATTTTATTTGTCGTTCCCAGGGATTATGTGGCTTTCTTAGTTGGAGTCCGCATAGAACTTCACGGTGATTGCGGAAAATGAGAGCGTTTGTAATGGAATGTAAAGACCTAGCGTCTCTCTAACTTTTTTGTTTCTTCCTGTAGAAAGAAACCCCCAGCTGGACTTTCCCTGCCTCCTCTATCCGTGGAGTCAGGTGACCCTGTTTATTTCTTATTTGATCAACCCCCCTTCATTACCGTATAGAAAGTGAGAAATAGTATCCCCTGTGTAGCTGTTATGGGACAAGTTAGTACAAGGTTCCTTTTGCACACTTGCTGGTTAAAAATTTCCCTCGATTAAAAGAATGAGAGGTCGGGTGAAACAAGACAGTTGATGATACTTTGAAATTCATGTGTTCGGGTGTACGTGGTCCAGCATCTCTCCCTCCCTTCCCGTACCCACCCCCAGCTCTCTTAAGTTGCCTCCCCCCCCCCCCCCCCCCAATGTACCTTTTCAAATCTGAGAAAGTTTTTGGCCTTGCAGCGGCAGCACTAATCAAAGGCCTGTTTCATCCCTTTCTGATACAACTTCTTGTTTTGAGAAGGGCGGGACAAGTCGGAGGAAAAGGTCCGGTGCAGGCCGCAGGCAACTTTCAATTAGGGCTGGCGCTGCAGGGCCAAAGACTTTCTCGGGTTTGTAAAAGATACACTGGTGGGGGAGAACCTGAGAGAGCCATGGGATGGGAAGGAGAGATGCCGGAGCAGGGAGGTGCAGGAGACAGGCAGACCTGAGAGAGTCAGATGAGCGGGGGGAAGGGAGAGATGCCAGACTGTGTGAGGGGGGAAGGGGGGGAATTGAGAGGGCCAAAAGAGGAGGGAGAGATGCTGGACTGTGCAGGTGGGGAAGAGGGAAAATAGGGAGAGAAGCCGATCTAAGGGAAAGAAGGATGGGGAGAGATGTTGGGCTCAGAGGGAGGGAGGAGAGAGATAATGGACCTAGGGTGGAGGGAAGGAAGAAAAAGAGAGGTGTTGGACTTGAGGGGGGGGGTGGTTGGGAGCGAGGGAAGAGAGAGATAATGGACCTGGGGTAGAGGAGAGGGAGGGAGAGAGAGTTGGACCTGGAGGCGGGAAAAAGGAAGATATTGAGCCTTTAGTGGCATAGCCACGGGGTGGGGGGGCCTTGGAGACCTGGGCCCCCTCCCTTGGGCTCAGTCCCCCCGCCAAAGCTGCAGTGGCTGGTGGGACAGCTGAAGCCCCCGCCAGCTGAAGAAATCCACTGCTTCAGTCACCTCGTACTACCTCAGGAATTTGGAAGTCAGAGGCACGCCTCCAGCCGCTGATGCTTGCACTCCCTAAGTTCGTGCATGAACTGAGCGTGCTCAGGGAGTGCTGACATCGGCAGCTAGAGGCACCTCGCTGACTTCCTCACGCCTGAGACAGTACCAGGAGGAAGGAGACACTTTCGCAGTGGATTTCTTCAACCTGTGGGACTTTGGTGGGGACCAGCAAAGGGAGAGGAAATGTGTGCTTTCCCCCACCCCCCCAATGGCTGTGCTCCACCTTAATCGCTATATGCAGATTTTATCTCATGCATATTCATTGTGGATTTCCTAAAAACCTGACTGGCTAGGTGTGTCCTGAGGACTGAGTTGAAAAACCTTGGCTTAGAGGGAAGAGTGAAGCTGAGCACCCCCAGTATTGAGTAGATCCTTCATTGTGTCCAGGGAGATGCCATTTGTATTGTTTGGCACCTCCAGTCACTGTGAAAAGTTGGCACACCCTGACTCGAGACCACCCCCATAACTACACAGCTGATTTCCAGCACCCCCTCTCCCATTGTTGTAATTCCATGACCTTTATACTACTGAAGTGCTATTGGGCTCATGATCTTCAGATCACAGCCTCATGGATGAGACATGGTTGGGTCCCTGCATGCAGCAGCGTGTTGTGGGGTGAAGGGGCACGCATGATGTAAGGGGGAAAGATGAGATCAACTCCTCCTTTGTTCCCCCCCCCCCCCCCACTCCCTGATGGTAATATTCCCTCCTGTCGTTCTAGCATTGCCAAGTGTGATGAGCGTTGCTGCTTTCTCTATGTGCTCCACACAGCAGAAGACTTCCAGCTTTACTTCTCTACACAGCACCATTGCTGCTGGTGAGTGTGCTGCTGCCCCCTCCTGGAGGAAGTGGGATGATCATACAGGATTGAATGTTAGTTTTGTTGGCGGTGAGGTAGAGCAGATGGGCTGCCCGATGGTCGCTGCTCCAAAATCACTCGTTGATCGGAGAGGTGGGTTTCGACCTGCCTTTTCTAGTGTGAAGGAGCCACACTGCAGTCCTTGATTTCCTTTTAAGCTTGTAGGCTAAGAACGTTTGCTTTCATGTCTTTGCACACTTTGGGGGCAGGGAGCGGAGGTGTAGCCTAATGGTTGGAGCAGGAATCCTTGGATCAGGAAAGACCTGGTACAATGTATGACTTATGGCCTTGAGCAAGCCATCTTTTAGCGGTTGTAGAGCAATGGGGGGGGGGGGGGCAGCCTGCATAGGCTGTATAGTCTGTCTGTCTTTCTGTGTTTTGAAAATGAGGTGGTGGTGTGGATCCAGGCTGAAGAGACTCAGTTGGCTTCCGTGTTGGAGATGACGCCACTGGGTCAGAACACAGAGTTGAGAGTGTGGAGAATTACAGGGACTCCTGAGGTTGAGGTACCACTAAGGAGTAGCAGAGCGCTTCACATTAAACTAAAAACAGGAAGAGAAGGAGGAGGAAGGGTCAGAAGGGCAGGGGTGAGGGGGTGAAGATTAGGACAGGTCATCGGAATAACCAAGATATTTTTCCTTCTTCTCCAGTGGCATACCACGGGTGGGGCGGTGGGGGCAGTCTGCCCCGAGTGTGTGCTGCAAGGGGGTGCAGGGAGCAGTCGCACAGCTGTCGGCTCCGCCGCTTCCCTGCTCCCTCTTACGTTACTTACTGTTTTGGGGCAGGGAACCAGTGGAGCTGCTCAACTGCTCCCTGCACCCCGAGAAGGTGATGCGCTTGGGGGGGGGGGAGGTGCGCAGCGGCAATCCACCCCGGGTGGCAGCCGACCTAGGAACGCCACTGTTCCGCTCTTCGGGAATGCTGCACAAAGGTGGGAATTCATTCCAGAGCTGGCTGCATGTGATATTTGTTGGGATAAATCTTGGAAAGATGCATTATACATACATGTGCTTGCTTTTAACTTTAGGGGTTAACTAATTTATTTTATTTATTTATTTTTTTCTTGATGCAGGTTCTGTGACGTGATTCACTCATTTACAGCGGAGCAGACCTGGGCCATCGGTGACGAGACGGGATGTTGTTCGGAACACATCCTGGAGGTAGTGTGGCAAGAGTATCTGACAGAGCTGGTCAGGATGTATACAGCTCTGTCCTTCCCAGTGGCGTAGCTATGGGGGGGCCACGGGGGCCTGCCCCCCTCAATTGGCTCTGGGTACCCTGGTTTGGCTGCTGAAGCGTTTGTCCCGCGCTGGTCTCTCTGCATTCCCCAACCCTGCTCTTCTCAGTTGCCCCGGGCACACTCGTTTTAGTGAAACAGCATGCGTGACACTTCGCGCATTCTCAGGTTCGTTAAAAACGAGCATGCATGGCGCAACTGAGAACAGGACAGGTAATGCAAGACCAGCACAAGACAAATGCTTCAGCTGGCGGGGGTTGGGAGACCCCCGCCAGTCAAATATCTTTGTGTGGCGGCGGTGGGCTCTGCTCCCCTCCTGTCGAGGTCCGGCTACGTCCCTGGTCCTTCCTGGCTGATACGAAAAAGGTTTGGTGTCAGAACATCTCTAGCTCTCGGTTGATGCAGGAGGATGACGCCCGAATTAGGACTTTGTGTTGCGCCACCGTGAGAATGTAACGTTCGATGCTTTGGGACGGGCAGAAGACAGCAGTGATCTCTCAGCGGAACTAGTGCATCAGGACACTGAAAAGTAGGGGGCACTGCCAGTCCATCCTAAAAGGGAAGAGGGCCACAACGATTACAAATTTATTTACATTTTAAAAGACAAAAAAAAAAAAAATTGTTCCTGGCACCATCGGGACGGGGAAGGGAGTGTTGTGGGAGGTCGTCCAGAGGACAGGATGTAGCTAACTTTAAGTAAATCTAAGGTTTCTCCACCCCTTCCCCCCCCCCCCCCCCCTCACCATATAGGCACAGCTCCTGGCCTTGTTCTCCTTTCTGGAAAGGGGAAGGGCACAAGTTAACAGTACCTGGAAAAATGTTGTAAACCACCTTGGCTAACATTGAACAAATAGATCAAGAAATATTTATTTTTACATTGAAACCTTTTGAAGGGGGGGAAAAAAACCTGTTTGGGCTGTCGCACTGAAAGGTCTGTGGTAGATATTATGACAGTAATTGCAGGTTTATTTCCCTATGATGTAACTGTTCCTTTATGCAGCATAATGGGCTCATGTCTGGTGTTTTACACTGTGTTTTCTTTTTTTTCTTTCTCTGTACACAGTACGACTATGAGTACACAGAGTCTGGGGACCGGGTGGTTCTGGGAAGGGGCACCTATGGGGTTGTTTATGCTGGCCGGGACCTCAGCAACCAAGTACGCATCGCTATCAAGGAGATTCCAGAACGGGACAGCAGGTATGGTGCTATCCTGGCTCTGCCCCTTGCCTCACCACAACAGGTACAGGGGGGCCACAGGGGCCTGGGCCCCCTCAAACTTTCTCTGGGCCCCTGCTTTTGCTGGCGGGGGTCCTCGACCCTTGCCAGCTGAAGCCTTTTCTTCCCCCTCACATCCTTCACGCTCCTTGTAGTGAAATTGGCTCGGTTTCAGTAAAAGGAGCAAACAGGACGTGAGGGGGAAGAGAGAGCAGTGCAGGCAACGCAGCAGCGCCAGAGACCGGCACGGGAGAAGGCTTCAGGTGGCAGGGGTTGGGGACTCCCGCCAGCCAAGGTATTTGCTGCAGCAGTGGGTGGGGAGTGGGAGGGCGGCAGCGGTGTGTCAGACCAAAATTGCCCCCCCCCCCCACCTCGGGTTCTGGCCCCCTCCCACCGCGAGGTCTGGCTATGCCCTGGTTGTAAGTACATAAGAATTGCCATACTGGGTCAGACCAAAGGCCCAAGTAGCCCAGTATCGTGTAATTTCATGACATATCCCCTAGTCTCTCTACTTTTTTTGAAATAATTGATTCATGTATAGCTGTTCCACTTCATTCAGGATTTTATAGCTCTCTGTTATATCTCCCTCAGCCGTCTATTTCCAAACTGAAGAGTCCTGACCTCTTTAGCCTTTCCTTATGAGTCGTTCCATCCCCTTGATCCTGGCTTTGCACCTTTTCTTATTCTGCTATGTTTTCTGAGAAGCGGAGCCCGTGTATTTTCCGTGGAGCAGTACAGTGGCGTCTATTCCTTTCCTAATTCCTAACATTGTTTGTTTGTTTTGGGGGGGGGGGGGGGGGGTTTGGCCACTTCCAAACGCTGAGCAGAAGATTTCAACATATTGTGTTTCAACGATTTTTATTATTGATGACAAAACAATATAATAAGATTGAACAACCATCTAGCAGAGTCCCAAATACATCCACAAAATACATCTTGAGTGCTCCTATAGCATACACGATGTCATCAAATTATAATACAACACTTATAGGGAGGAAGTCGCATAGTGCCACCAATTACAATCGATACCCAATTAGAGATCAAATTTCCAGATGCAACCAAAATGAGCCTTCCTTTAACAAAGTTCCTCCCTCCCTCTCGAAACCCCCTATCCTCTCCCCTCCCCCCAACCTAACCTTCTCACCCCATCCCCCCTTTCCCAACCTGAAGGAACTATACCAAATCAACATAGATTTCAACATATTGTTGATGATGACGCCTAAGTCCTTTTCCCTCGGCGGTGACTCCTAATGTGGAGCCGAGCATCGCTCTATTATTCTTCCCAGTGTGCATCACTTTAGAGGCATATTTTCAAAGCACTTAGCCTTCCAAAGTTCCATAGAAACCTATGGAACTTTGGAAGGCTAAGTGCTTTGAAAATATTGTACCACGTTAAAGTTCATCTGCCATTTGACAATCTCGTAACGTTCTCCTGCAATTTCTCAGTCTGCATACGCTTTAACAGTTTTGAATAATTTTGTCATCTGCAAATCCAGTCACCTCACTAATCGTTTCTCTCTTACAGAGAGATCGTGGCACCTCTGCAATAAGCAGCAGTGGCGTAGCTACGTGGGGCCTGAGGGGGCCTGGGCCCCCGTAGATTTGGCCCTGGCCCCCTCCCACCAGCAACCCGCCGTCACCGCCCGCCCCGCCGCTTCAAATACCTTGTTGTTTGCTGGTCCCGCCAGCCGAGAATCTAGTTCTTCGGCGCCGGAGTAGCGCCTTCATTCAATGCAGTTCCTGGCGTCAGAAACAGCTGATCACGCCAGGAACTGCTTTGAATGAAGGCGCTACTCCGGCGCCAAAGAACTAGATTCTCTTTGGTGGGGCCAGCAAACAACAAGGTATTTGAAGCGGCGGGGTGGGCGGCGACGGCGGGGGAGGGTTGGTGGCTAAACAGTGCCCCCCCCCCCCACCTAGGGCTGTGGCCCCTGCTCCTGGCGAGGTCTGGCTACGCCCCTGATAAGCACTATTGCTTATGTGAAACGTGTCTTTAAAAAAAAAAAAGCATCCGTGAAATTTTCAATAGTACATATATACAGCAGGGGCCTAGCCAGATGGCCAGTTTTGGGTGGACCTGAGCCCAAAGTGGGTGGGCATGGAATTCACCTCCCAGTCCCCCCCCCCTCCAGTTTGCTCCTCTCTCCACCCCTCCCTGCCCACAAACCCCAAATATTAAATACTTGAGCTGGCGGGGATCCCAAACCCTGCCAGCTGAAGATTTCCTCCTCCTCCTCGAGCAGCCAGCACTCTTCCAAACGGCAGCCGGCAGCACTTGCCTCAAACTGATGCTGCAGCCGGCCGGCTGTGAATGTTCAGTGCTTCTGCATGTGTGAAAACTGAGCATGTGCAGAAGGGCCGGTCTCAGCCTCAGCTTAAGGCAAGTGCTGCCGGCTGACATTTGGAAGAGCGAGGGCTGCCCGAGGAGAGAAAATCTTCAGCTGCAAGGTTTGAGGATCCCCACTAGCCACAGCAAGAGTGGACTCAGGCCCACCCAAAATTGTGACAAAGTGGGTGGGCCCCAGCCCACCCAGGCCCACCTGTGACTACACCACTGATACACAGTTTTCTTTTCTCTCTTGGGGGGTAGCGTCTTCAAATGAGTTCACTTTGCACATACCGTGATGATTATTGAGTCTTGCTCTTAAGCTCCGGGGTATGTGGAGTTGAATCTCAGGCTCTCAAAATTACATTATTGCCACACTGGGACAGACCAAAGCCCAGCATCCTGTTTCCAACAGTGGCCAATCCAGGTCACAAATACCTGGCAAGATCCCAAAAAAGTTCAATACATTTTATGCTGCTTATCCTAGAAATAAGCAGTGGATTTTCCCCAAGTCAATTTAATAATGGTCTATGGACTTTTCCTTTAGGATGCTGTCCAGACCTTTTTTTGAACCCCGCTAAGCTAACCGTATACCGCTAATATCCCCTTTCCCAGGGTTCAGTGTGGGAAATTTGTATTGGGATGGCTGAAATTCTAGGTCACCAGAGAAGACAGCCAGGGTAATAGGGGGGCACATGGCATGTGGGCAAGTGGGAAGACCCGGAGATACAAATTGTTGATGGAGCACTGGCTGGGAGGCAGCAGAGTACTAAGAAGGGGCTTTTGTTGCATTCTCTCTCTATCTCTCTTGCTCAGATACTCGCAGCCTCTCCATGAGGAGATAGCACTGCACAAGCGACTGAAACACCGGAACATCGTGCGGTACCTGGGCTCCGTCAGCCAGGACGGATTCATTAAGATCTTCATGGAGGAGGTGCCAGGGGGTAAGAGTGTGGGGTTCTGCCGACATTTCCCATCTCTGGCAGCAGCATTCTCTGACATCTCGGAAGGCTGCAGTGTGGGGGGAGTGGGGGGAGACATCTTTGGGAGGAATCCAGCCATAATGCAACTTCTCAACACCCCTCCTAGCTTGTTTTCCTTCCATGATGTAGTGGTTTGTAATGTCTCGCTGAAAGGGCTGGATAGGAAGGTGCAGAATGGCGTGGCTGGAGGTCTCATTTTAGTTCTCTTGGGAACTTGGGGGCTGGCTGAACGGGAGATGGAGCCACATAATGAGAGATGGCTCTGAGCAGCGCCTGTCTGAACATGTGATGAGAACAGCAGATGTCTGTGCTTGCCAGTAACCTCCAGAAGGAGGAAGGAGCTGAAGCCGTCTGACTGTGTCCCCTGCCCCCAGCATTTTTCTGCCTTCTTGCCAAAGCTTGGTTGTTGTTTGTTCTGGGTTTCACAGGCAGATGTAACACTGTAGGCTCTCAGTTCCCAGAAAGATGTTTCACTTCTCTCGCACTGCTCTTGTCCAGGTCTCAGCTCTGTGAGTCACGCAGTTACAAAACTGGAAATCCCAACCCCCAGATGTCGGTGGAATGAATTTACCTTCCTCTGACCCACGTCTGGAGATAAACTCAAGTGGATTCCTTTTCCTCTGGCGGCGGTGAGGATTATGTAAAAGACTGGCTACCGCCGGCCAAATTGTGCATGGATATTTAGTGCCAGCATCTAACCCGGTACCGGTTCTGAATATCCATGCAATCTGCCGGGAGTTACCTGGGCTCCGCCTATATTCGGTGGCCATACCCTGGTCCCTGATAACACCCCGGTTGACTTAGAATAGACTTTTCTAACCGGTTAGTTATCCAGGTAATTGCGACTCGTATTATGGTGGTGCCTGGGTAACGCCTGGCCCTGCTCAGACCCCACCCCCTGACTGTCTCGGCACTAACTGGATAATGCTATAAGTGGTCTGTCTGGATTTTCAGAGATATGCTATTATGGGCTGCTGAAATTCCAGGTATGACTCTGCTCAATTTATGGTTCAACATTTTTTATTGATGACGGGTCAAAGTGTACAAAGCTTCATTTAGAATTGAGTACAAGTCAAAACTGTACAGAACGTCATCTAATTTTTAATAATATTTAACTCCCCTCACCCGTAACACTATGTAGATTCTCTCCCTCCTCTCCCCTCCAACTAACCTACCCCTACACCCCTCATCCCACCTGGACTTGTACTCTGATAGTCCAAGTGAGTGACTCGGCTCAATTTAACGGGGTTGGAGCTTCATAAGAGCCCAGACCCTGTGACACCAGCCAGCTTCTGGAGTTCTACAAAGGGGGAGGAGGGGAGGGGGGGTTGGTAGTTTGTATAAGGATGTTTTTGGTGAACCTGGTTCAGTGGTGGTTGGATGGTTTCATCTCTGTTATTCAAAATACAATAACAAAAAATTGAACCTGTAAAGTCATGGAAAGCTACAAGTCCCATGTCCTCCATGGTTGCTATTTAGGTTGGGTTGAGAATGGGAGGGGGGTTTGGGGGAGGTCTGTTTGGAAGGGAAGGATTATGTACTGCATAAAACTGAACTGTATATGAAGACTTGCAGTTGTATTCATTTTGTTCAATAAAAAATATTAAAATCTTATCAAGGTAGAAGTTTCTCCTACCCGGTTAAGTAGTTTTGAATAACAAACCCAAGCATTTCACAAACATTCTTTGGGCTTTTCTTTTTCTGGTTCTGTCGACTGTTACTATGTTAACAGGTGGTCAGCGGCCCTTTAGCAAAGAAAACCGTGCTGAAGGCTTTATTTTAAGCAATCGATGGGGGGAGGGCAGAGGGACTTGAGCCATTTTTTTTCTCTCTCCCCATGATGGTCACAGCAACCGGTCTGGAACAGAAGCCAGACTCTGCTCATGTTCTGATGTGTGCTGGGATTCAGTGTTGGCCTTTGACCTTGGTGAACATTATGTACCCTGCTGGATTATTCTTGCTTTCTCAGGCTGCGGAAAGAGCATTAGGCGTTAGGATTGAGTTTGGCGCTGCTTCTCAGATAAAGTAAATATTTCGATGCTGCCAGGTGGTGCCAGAAGAAGATATTGCACTGCTGCAGGGCAATGCCAAGAGAGGGGGAGCTTCCTCGGAGGAGGTGTTGAGCAGAAATCCTGTCTTCTCTGCCAGTAAAGGCCCGGAGTGCTTTGCTAAGCTTTATAGGTGCCAATGGTGGTGATCTGACTGATTCAGGATGCTGTGCAGATGAATTTTAGTAATCCCTGCAGGGACTCATGGGAAAGGCTCAGGTAGGGTTACCATATGTCCGGATTTACCCGGACATGTCCGGACGGGTTTTGCCCCTCCGCCCGTTAGTCCAGATTTCTGGACAAACGGGCGGGCGGCGGGCCTATCCTAGCCTCCCCTTCCCTTACTTACTATTTACTGCCCTGGTGGTCTAGTGACCTCTTCGGGGCAGGAAAAAGCCCTGCCCTTGCCCTGCATCCTGTTGCTGTGACGATCTCAGGATTCAAAATGGCCGCCGAGAGTTGAAGCGGCCTCGCGAGACTTCAACTCTCGGCGGCCATTTTGAATCCCAAGACTGTCACAGCAACAGGATGCAGGACAAGGAGAGAGCTCCGGGCAGGAAAGGGGGGGCTCTTTCCTGCCCCGAAGAGGTCACTAGACCACCAGGGCAGTAGATAGTAAGGGCGGGGGGGGGGGGCAGATGAGGGAAATATGTGACCCGGGGGAAGGGGAGGGGAATATGTGGCAGGGGGCGGGGTGAGGATGTGAAATGGGCGGGGCAGGGGGTGGAACATGTGTTCTCTTTTTGAGAGGACAAAATATGGTAATCCTAGGCTCAGGAAGGTGGCAGTGTTCTGTTAATTTTTTTGTTTGTTTTTTTCTTTTTGTTCGGGTGCTCATTGTGCTTTCCTTGCCTTTCTTCACCGATATGTTCCTTCTGCGTCCTGGGACAGGAAGTCTTTCATCCCTTCTGCGCTCTAAGTGGGGTCCTCTGAAAGACAACGAGCCTACGATAGTTTTCTACACCAAGCAGATCCTGGAGGGCCTCTGCTACCTACACGACAATCAGATCATTCACCGGGACATCAAGGTGAGTGTGGGCGGGGCAAATTCTTCCTGGGAGAAAGCTTCTATCGCCAATAAGTTCAGAGCGCTCTCTGCAGGTACAAAAAGGAAAATGTTCTTTACAATTTTCTCTGCTGACTGAATCACTGGGTCAGTTTTAGCCAGCGTGATGACAGTATTAATTTTGCTGCCATGCTTAAGTGAATATGTATATTACCAATCTGCATCAGTAGTGTTATTGAATGTACGAATAGTACGGATAACTATGCTGGCACTATCCCCTTTTTTTTAAAGTTATTTTTATTGAAAATTCTGTAAAGCCATACAAAACAGAGCTGAAAAAACTGTACAATCATACAGAAGCTAATACACTTACCAGCTTATTTTCAAAGGAGAAGGGCAAATCAGCACATTCGAAAGCCGATTTTTGCCATCCTCAACTGCTTTCCGTCGCAGGGACGGCCAAAGTTCAAGGGGGCGTCGGCAGTGTACCAAAGGTGGGACGGGGGTGCGGTTAACAGATGGGCGCCCTCGGCCGATAATGGAAAAAGAAGGGCGTCCCTGACGAGCCTTTGGCCGACTTTACTTGGTCCCTTTTTGTTCACGACCAAGCCTTGTGCCTGAACTGACCAGATGACCACCGGAGGGAATCGGGGATCACCTCCTCTTACTCCCCCAGTGGTCACCAACCCCCTCCCACCCAAAAAAACAAATTAAAAAACATTTTTTTGCCAGCCTCAAATATCATACTCAGCTCCATCACAGCACTATGCAGGTCCCTGGAGCAGTTTTTAGTGGGTACTGCAGTGCACTTCAGGCAGGCGGACCCAGGCCCATCCCCCCCCCCCACCTGTTACACTTTTGGTGGTAAATGGGAGCCCTCCAAAAGCCACCCGAAACACACTGTACCCACATCTAGGTGCCCCCCTTTACTCTTTAAGGGCTATGGTAGTGTTGTACAGTTGTGGGGAGTGGGTTTTGTGGGGGCTCAGCACACAAGGTAAGGGAGCTGTGCACCTGGGAGCAATTTGTGAAGTCCACTGCAGTGCCCCCTAGGGTGCCCGGTTGGTGTCCTGGCATGTGAGGGGGACCAGTGCACTACGAATGCTGGCTCCTTCCACAACCAAATGGCTTGGATTTGGCCAGTTTTGAGATGGGCGCCCTTAGTTTCCATTATATGCGAAAACCGAGGACGGCCATCTCTAAGGTCGACCCAAATGTTGAGATTTGGCCGTTCATGACCGTATTATTGAAACAAAAGATTGCCACCCATCTTGTTTCGATAATTCAGTCGGGTTCGCCTTTTTACGGGGCTGCCCTTAGAGATGCCCCTCCACGTCATCTAGTTTCCCCCCTCCCCCTCTTCCCTTGGGCATCATGGTGGCGCTGACAACTGTGCTTTCGACTGTTCGGCTGCCAAATTTTTTTGAAAAGTCACCAAGTGGCCTCTTCTCATTGCAGTATATTTCGACATTTGGCATAGATAATCCACTTTACACAGTATAAGTTGCATGGAAGGTAGAGACTGTTGATGGCAACTATCTTTTTCAGTGACTTTCTGTTGGCATGTGTTATCTGGATGGCAACTGAATATTTGTGTTATCCATATCATTTTTCAGCTCGGTTCCTTTCTTACGCAAATGGTATTGTGTTGTTCGGTCGCGTTTTAGGCCTCAGGCTGTCCACCTATATTCAGAATGTATAAATTCACCAGCTGCTAGAGAGCATATAACTTTATTTGATCTTAGGTGGATTGGAAGAGCTGCATAGGTGAATCTCTTCATAAAGGCGGTTAATAAATCCCAATAAATAAATAAAAATAATAGGTCTTGATACTAGAATAAGAGGGATGTTGCAAGGGAGGAATGAACGGGCAATTTGAAGCAGCTCATTTTCTGTGGTGGTTCTTTTACAGGGGGATAATGTTCTCATAAACACGTACAGTGGCGTTCTGAAGATCTCGGACTTCGGGACGTCAAAGAGACTGGCTGGGATCAGCCCTAGCACCGAGACCTTTGCAGGTAGGAGAGGGGAGGGAGGCCTTTGGTACAGTTGGGCTTGCAGATAGAGGAGGGGCGTGTCTGATAGTGACTTCAGCAGTGCACCAGTGTGAGAATCCTGCGGTGGGAGGGAGAGGGGGGTTGGCGATGGCTGCTTCAAAGTTTTAAACTGTAAGGAAACCATCAGACCTACAGGGAGACGAGTTAAGTGTACCTGAAGTGCTTTTTTTTGTGCTCTTCAGACCCAGTTTGGAGGGATGAGCCATGTCTGAGCATCTGGGATACTATCATTCAAAATAGAGGGAAGCCACTTCCCCCTTGAAGGAGTCTCCTTGCTCCCTTCTTTTGCTACCTCCCTCACCCAAGTCTCTACATTTCCATCCCAATCCCTTCCCCCGCCCCCACTGGTCTCCCTCTTTTCCCCTTCTGTCAGGAACACTGCAGTATATGGCCCCGGAAATCATTGACAAGGGTCCGAGGGGCTACGGGAAGCCAGCTGACATCTGGTCTCTGGGCTGCACCATTATTGAGATGGCGACAGGGAAGCCCCCCTTCTACGAGCTGGGGAGTCCCCAGGCCGCCATGTTCAAGGTGAGGAAAGACATGAGCAACGCTCCACCACCAGGTGGTCGATTCTCCTTCCTACTCGCCACCCTTACATGCCCTCTTCTCCTCTTCCAGGTGGGGATGTTTAAGATCCACCCCGAGGTGCCGGAGTGTATGTCGGAGGAAGCCAAATCCTTTATTCTGAAGTGTTTTGAGGCAGATCCAGATAAAGGGAAGCTGCAGCTAGTTTGCTGCAAGACCCCTTCCTGAAGACACCTGGCAAGAAGAAAGCCAAAATCCAGGCAGCACAGACAGAGGACGAAGAAACCTCTCCAGGTACTGGACCAAGGATATTCTCCAAAACCACCTGAAGGGACACAGCTAGGGTTAGTAAAATGGGAAATGACTGGCGGACTGAGGGACCAACAGGTTTAACAGGAATTGGATGAGCAGAATGAACCCGTCCTGACGCAAAACAGGAGATTTACCAAGCAGGTGCTAACAGGGAGCTTTTTTTTTTCCTCCACCAGAACAAACCGAAATCTCTTGCTTTTTGCAGGAATCCAGGTCACTTTACATTCTCCTGTTCCTCCATGGTGGAGGCAGTGAGATAAAGCCACAGGAGATACCCTGCCTGACGTACTCCACTCATACTGCAAGACTATATAAATGTCAGCCATTGGAGTATGGTACACTGCGGTTTCATATTATCCCTTTTTAAAAGGAAATCTCTCTCTGCTTTCTGCCAGCCCTGTTTTCTCTAAGAGCAGTACACCGTTGATATTCACTTCCAGTTCTCAGGGGCAGCAAATGGGTCGAGATTTTGGGATATCTTTAATGAGTTTGCAGAAGATTTGCATGTACTCTCATCATTCATATTTATTAAGGATATCCTGTAGACCTGACCAAGGGTGTAGCCAGACCTTACGGTAAGAGGGGGCCAGAGCCTGAGGTTGGGGGCACATTTTGAGTGCACCCCCTCACCGCCTCGCCCCTCCCCCCGCCCGCCTGCCTCACCTCTCCTCACCCCGTCCGCTTCACCTCACCTCACAAATACCTTTGCTGGTGAGGGTCCCCAACCCCCACCAGCCGAAGCCTTCTTCTGCGTCTCCGGCGCAGCCACGTTCGCTGCCCTTTATGTGAAGCTGAGAAGGAGCGTCAGCGTGCACAGGAGGAGCAAGAAGAAAGAAGAGCAGGGCAGTGAACGCGGCTGCGTCGGAGACTGGCGCTGAAGAAGGCTTCGGCTGGCGGGGGTTGGGGACCGCCGCCAGCCAAACCAGAGGCCCGGATGAAATTTGCGGGGGGGGGGCAGGCCCCCATAGCTATGCCCTTAGACCTAACCCGTTGGAGTCCCTTAGGGCTTCTGAAGTAATGGGCTCTGTCGCTATGGTTACCTGACACTCGGGCTACAGGGCTAGAGCTGAAGGAGGGGGCATTCAGTGAGGTCAAGGGTCAGTTATCAGAGAGGTAGAGCTCTCCGCCGAGGGCATGACCATTTTCAGAAAATAGAACTGGAAAAATGTCAGAAACCGTGCTTTTTAAAGGTTCATGGGTTTATTTTTCTCCCTTTTTCCAACTCTTGCAGCCTAGGACGCCTAATAATATTAGTTATTAGTTTTATAGCCCTGCTGGGACTTACATAGTGCTGAACAGCGGTGATAAATAATTCGCATGCAACATATCGGTATTCCAAAGAGTTTACAATTTTAAATGAGTACCTCGGCTTTTAATTTTTAACTCTCTATTTGGAGCTGCTGCCCCTCAAATGCTCTCTCCCACCCCCACCCCACCCCAGGGAAAAATAGCAGTCCTATGAAATTATGTATTTTGCTTCACACCCTTAGGTTAGTTGGTTCCCTCCCTCCCCCTCATGATTTTTCTATGTCCTGACCGTCTTTTGCTTGCAGGGGATTACCAGCGAAGTCTGTCCGTCCCGCTCTGCGTAAGCACAGAGAACGTCAGTGCCATGGAGAGGCAGAGGGAAACGTCATCCCTGAAAACCAACCGCAGCAACTCTGCTCTCCCTCAGGGAGCGGAAAGTTCCGGCCCAGCCTCGGCAGACGTGAGACGCAGCCTGCTGAGGTTGGTATTGTCAACTTCCTCAGGGAGGATTTTGTGGTATGAGGGGGCCAAGGAGGCATGAATGCTTACAGGATTTGCAGCATGCTCAGGGCAACCCTGGGTTTTTGTAGGCTTATAGTTAATTTTCTTCAGAGATAAGTGTAGGGTTAACATACGTCCGGTTTTACCTGGACATGTCCTCTTTTTGAGGACGAGGCTGGTCAACCGGGCGGGTTTTGCCAGCCTGCCCGTTTGTCCGGATTTCCGGACAAACGGGCAGGCTGGCGGGCGGGCCTAATGGTGTCCTATCCTAGCCTCCCCTCCCATTATTTACTCTACTGCCCTGGTGGTATAGTGACCTCTTTGGGGCAGGATGCAATTATTCATCCAACGAACCGTACAATCGCATACGACTGAAACGAGAGGCGGAACAGAAATATTTATAAATAAAATAGAGACAGACGTTCTTAAGAGTTGAAGTCTTGCGATGCCGCTTCAACTCTCGGCAGCCATTTTGAATCGGCGCTGGGACCGTCAGCATTGCAAGGGGAACAGGATGCAGGGCAGCATTCTGGGTAGGAAAGAGGGGGCTCTTTCCTGCCCCGAAGAGGTCACTAGACCACCAGGGCAGTAGAGTACGGGGAGGGGAGGACACCCTTAGCGGGGTGTGACGGCGGGGGGGGGGGGGTGAAAGGGGTGTGGTGGGGGCAGGGCATGTGTCCTCTTTTTGGGGGAACCAAATATGGTAACCCTAGATAAGTGAAAGCTGTTAACTTCAAGATACAGCGGTGTAAGTGTATTTCTCTGCAGCTTGAGTGAGCATCTCTAAGGCCGAGCACTTCCCAGCCCGCAAAAGAGGGCCTCTTAAGAACGTCTGTCTCTATTTTATTTATAAATATTTCTGTTCCGCCTCTCGTTTCAGTCGTATGCGATTGTACGGTTCGTTGGATGAATAATTGCATTTTATATTTTATTCTGTACAGCACTCTGAGTTATTGGAAGATTAAGCAGCCCATAAAATCAAATGAATTTTAAAATTTGGCCAGTGCTCAGCTGCAGGGACTAAACCTGCTTCCTTCAGCTGAAGACACGCTTTTAGTGCAAGTTGAATCATATGCTGCCCCCAAGTGACTAACTGTGAGAATGCAGGTAGAAACGTTGAGCCTGATTATACAGACACTCACAAAATTTATCAGCAGCTGGTAAACATACAACTCCCCAAATCACTGGTATAGTGCCGGTGATAATCGCTCTTAACCGCTTAGCCACGGTCTGTTTAGGGGCAGTTCTGTAACGTGGGAGCCTCCATGTAGCCATCCCGAGGCCAGTTAATAAGTGCCTAGATTCCTTTATAGAATGTAAATGTAACATTTATGTGGCCACAGTTACATCAGCCAAAGAGGGCTCAGAAATACACAAGTTATGTGTGTGTGAGAACTCCACCTATTTCCACGCACAACGCACCCATAAACGTGGGCCTCCGGGTCAGAATTGCCTTGAAGTCCCTTGGTCTTCACTCCCAACCCTCCAGAGCCACGAGCGGGTCAGGTTTTCAGGATACCTCGAATGAATATGCATCAGGGGTGTAGCCAGAGTTCGGTGGGAGGGGGGTCCAGAGCCCGAGGCGAGGGGGCACATTTTAGCCCCGCCGCCGCCGCCATTGCCGACACACACCCTCCGCCATTGCCGACCCCGCCGCTGCCACCACCAACTTTGACTCCCCCCCCCCCCCCCCCCCGACGACGACCCTCTCAACCCCCCCCTCCCGCCACCAACCCTCTCCTGCCGTCGCCATCGCCTACCTTTGCTGGCGGGGGACCCCAACCCCCGCCAGCCAAGTTCCTCTTCCTTCATCCTGAGTGTGACGTCAGGATGTCAGACTCAGAAACAGAACGAAGCCTTGCGATCTGCAAGGCTTCGTTCTGTTTCTGTGAGTCTGAAACAGAACGAAGGAAGAAGAGGACCTCGGCTGGCAGGGGTTGTTAGAGTCCCCCGCCAGCAAAGGTAGGCGACGGGGGGGGGGGGGTCGAGAGGGTCCGTCGGCAGGGGGGTCCTGGTCCCCCCACATAGCTACGCCCCTGATATGCATGAGAGAGATTTGCAGGTCCTCCACTTTTCTCTCATGCATATTCATTAGGTCTCCAAAAAAACCTGACCTACTGGCAGCCCTCGAGGACCAGGCGTAAAGACTAAACATATCGTGGATAGGCAGGTAATGCTTAGATATATACATCGCAGCTGCATTTCATAGAGCCTGTGCGGTTACTTTAGGTCTGCTGAAATTAAGTAAACAACATTGTTGTACATACAGCAGCCTAATAATGAGTTACTACACAAAAAGTTGCTGATAGTATATTTTTCTGATGTTGAAACACTGTGGCCAGTGGTTAGAAACAAACAAGGGCTGTCAGAGCTGAATATCAACATTTGTCTTTTCTAACCACTATTTCAGTCTTTGGATGCATCCCGGGACCTTTTTCTCCCTTTACTCTGGTCTTGTTTTGTTTCCCCCCCCCCCCCCCAGTGGTCCTTTTCTGTGCCCACCTTACTAAAAAATGTTCAAGGCGAGGGACAGCGTAAGATAGGATCTGTGTTTGTACCGTGCACTTAATTTCTACCCTCCTAGCAGGAGCTTGCTTTCATATAGTGTGGAGTTTGCTCAGAGAACGCTTTTAGACTCTAAAGTTTAGCTCTGAAGAGGGACCATGAAAACTGAAGAGGTGAAGACCCAAAGGACAAGCCATGTGCCAGAGGGGAATAACTGCAAAATGCCAAAACATTACTAGAGAAAATGAAGGTTTAGAAATCTAAGAATTGTATATCTTGATGTTCACGTGTACACACCAGTGGTATAGCTACGTGGGGTCGGGGGGGGGGGCTGGGCTCCCGTAGATTTGGCCCTGGACCCCCCTGCCGACGACCCTCTTGACCCCCCTCCCGCCGTCGCCTGCCTTTGCTGGCGGGGGACCCCAACCCCCGCCAGCCGAGGTCCTCTTCTTCCCGCAAAAGGGCTTCCTTCTGTTTCTGACGTCCTGCACGTACGACGTGCAGGATGTCAGAAACAGAAGGAAGCCTTTTGCGGGAAGAAGAGGACCTCGGCTGGCGGGGGTTGGGGTCCCCCGGCAGCAAAGGTAGCCGACGGAGGGTTGGCGGCGGGAGGGGGGGGGGGGTCGAGAGGGTCGTCGGTGGGGGTGGGGGGGCAAAGTTGGTGTTGGCGGTGGGGTCAGCAATGGCCAGGGAGGGGCTAAAATGCGCCCCCTCACCTCGGGCTCTGGACCCCCCTCCCGCCGAAATCTGGCTACGCCCCTGGTACACACGTCACCTTCTTCTCTCTCACCTGGATTTTGCTGCTCTTTCCCTTCACAGGGCCGCTGGGGGTGTCAGTGTGGACCTCACAGCCTCGTCCTCCCAAGAAGAGAGCGGTGGCATGTTCCTGCTGAGGAAGGACAGTGAACGCCGGGCAACACTGCATCAAATTGTCACTGAGGACATGGCTGCCATTGTTAACAGCTTGGTGGAATCTCAAAGTCAGGTCTGTACTGGGGAAGAACCTGTGGGGGAAATTTCCCCTTCTCAAGTTGAAATAAGGTTTAGTGGCCTTGAAGCAGGCCGAGCTGGAGAAGGCAACAGTAGATTATTAACCATTTCCTTGACATTCTATGTCTCTTTCCTATATCTTCATTCCTGTTCACACTTTTTCCACCTTTGCAGAACTCTGAAGATGGGAAGTTGACCTCAGTTCACGTGACTCAGCTTGTGTCCTGTTTGAAGAGCTACATCCGATTGCCCGACCGGAAGCAGCTGAGCCTAGACCTGCTTAATCTTCAAGGGCAGCTGCAGGCCGACGGGCTGACGCTTTCCAGGGTGCAAGTACCTCTCTTCAGCTTCCAGGAGGCTGTGAGTACTCGGTACCTATATACCACCTTTCCCAGTAGCCTTTTAAGTGGTTTAACACACATTTAAAACTTTTTAAAGTAGTGGCATCCAGGGGCGTAGCCAGACTTTGGCAGGAGGGAGGTCCAGAGCCCAAGGTGAGGGGGCATATTTTAGCACACCCCCCCCCCCCCCACCGCCGACGACCCTCTCGACCCCCCTCCCACTGCTGCCAGACTCCGTTCCTTTTATCTTGCCGCACCTTATGCCTGGGATAGACTTCCTGAGCCGTTACGTCTAGCTCCATCCCTGGCCGCCTTCAAATCCGGACTAAAGGCCTACCTGTTTGATGCTGCTTTTTAACTCCTAACTTGTCACCTGCTCGTAACCTTTATCTTGTCTTCCTCTCTTCAATAGTCCTTTTCCCTATGTGTCTTATCTGTCTGTCCTACCCGTATCCCTTATTTGTCCTGTCTGTCCTGATTTAGATTGTAAGCTCTTTTGAGCAGGGACTGTCTTTTCTTCATGTTAAATTGTGAAGCGCTGCGTACAACTGGTAGCGCTATAGAAATGATTTGTAGTAGTAGTAGAGACGTATCCGGTGCTGTGATGTCAGCAATTTGACCTCTTCTGCAAGTAACATAGTAGATGACGGCAGAAAAAGAACTGCTCGGTCCATCCAATCTGCCCAACAAGATAAACCCACACGTGCCACCCCTTGTGTACACCCCACCCCGACCGGCACCTGTCCCCCCAAGGGCACAGACCGCACAAGTCTGCCCAGCACCACCCCCGCCTCCCAACCACCAGCCCCACCTCCCACCACTGGCTCCAGCACAGATCGTACAAGTCCGCCCAGCACCATCCCCGCCCCCCAACCACCAGTCCCGCCTCCCACCACCGGCTCCGGCACAGACCGCACAAGTCTGCCCAGCACCATCCCCGCCTCCCGCCACCCAATCTCAGCTAAGCTCCTTAGGATCCATTCCTTCTGAACAGGATTCCTTTATGTTTATCCCATGCATGTTTGAATTCCGTTACCGTTTTCGTTTCCACCACCTCCCGCGGGAGGGCATTCCAAGCATCCACCACTCTCTCCGTGAAAAAATACTTCCTGACATTTTTCTTGAGTCTGCCCCCCTTCAATCTCATTTCATGTCCTCTCGTTCTACCGCCTTCGCATCTCCGGAAAAGGTTCGTTTGCGGATTAATACCTTTCAAATATTTGAACGTCTGTATCATATCATGCGCCATCTCACTTTCGACCTGCTTCCTCCTAGGTGAAGCATGTCCTGCGGCACCACCAGATCAAGCCTCACTGGATGTTTGCACTGGACAACCTGATCTGCCAGGCCGTACGGAGCACCCTCACCATCCTCGTTACAGGTACGCAGTCCAAGGGCACCTCCCTCTGCAGGCTTCTGCTGCCACTTGCCCAGAATTTATCCGATAGAACTCGCATCTGGTGTGAACGGTTTCCTGAGAGAATCTCGTATATGGACACGCTGCTGTGTGGGAATAAGCAAACAATGTCGGAAAGCACTTTTTAATGGTTTATTAAAACATACTGTACCGCCTAGCTCATGCGAAATCACAGCAGTCTATAATAAAAACATTACAAAATGCAGAGGGGCCGATATTCAGACTTTCAGGAGTTAGACTGGCCAATTCTCGCGGTCAGAGGAATATCCGGTTTAACGATAACAGGCTACGTCGATATTCAGACTTAGCCGGTTATCTTTAAACTGGCCAAAGATATCCCACATTTTCATGCTGCCAAATATAGCCAGTAAACTGGCTTTAAAAATCGGCAGATAGCCTGTTCTGTCGGGCAAAATAACCGGCTATCTGCTAGCTGTTAACTGGGGATATTCAGTGGGGATAGCTTGCTATCCTCCACCGAATATATTGACAGGTAGCCGGTTAAGCGCTATTTAACTGGTCGGCAGCCGTTCTGGCCAGTTAAATAGCTCTGAATATCGGGAGAGAGAAAAGAACTCCCATCAGCATGACAGGAGAGCGCTAACACGGTCAGTCAAGAAGAAACCCACACATGCCATATTAACGCACACAGATTGAGTATAGATGTTAAAAAAATACTTATATAACGTATGTGTGTGTTTTATATGCACAAAAGTATCCTTCCTTCCCCGGAGCCTTCCTTCTTAGGCCGTCAGTGGGGCCTGCTGCCTGTGAGAGTCACCACTGGAGCAGATTACTAAAACAAGTAAGGAGAGCAAACAGCAGAAAGGCAGCTGAGGGCAGGAGGAGACGGTGGCACACGGAGGATTCCGGGGAGGGGGTGGAGCCTGAATGCAGTAGCTATGCAATAAATAAAAACTTGTGTGGCTCATTGGGAGGGGGGGTCATAAAATATGCATGTTATATGCATAAAACACAGTAACTTAAATGTAATATTCTGCAGGTACCACGGCGAGATCCAAATTAATCTCCAGAAAGAGGCACACCAAAGGGCAGGGCAAAACCAATATTTCAGCAGTGGTTTACATTTTTTTCAGAGCACTTACCGGACAGTTTATTCCATACCCCTAAAATGCAGGCTTATGAGTAGGTTCCCAGTGTGCTTTCTTCTTACCATCCTTGTCTGGCAGTGTTTTTCACTGAGTTGTCCTTCGGCTAAGCCCCCGGGGTCCTTATTACTTGTGTGGTACTTCCTTTTTGAAAAACGTGTTAACCCTTATGACAGAAACGGAAGTTTCTGCGTGCTGCCCTCCACTGTGTCTGCAGAGGGGGGGGGGGGGGGGAGTTAGGTAGGAGAAACTGTCAATTATGTGAAAACTCGATATAGGCAAACACTGTAATTAAGAAGCTCTGTTCAGCCGCTTTACTTAGAACAATTTTCAAACCCTTTTATCTGGGCATTTATTTGAATTATTAGGGGTTGTGCGTTATTTGTTTCTGCCTGCATGTCCCTATTATTTAACTGATAACTGTAGTTTGCAAAGTGGGGGGGGGAAGGGAAATGGGACTTGACATACCGCCTTTCTGAGGTTTTTGCAACTACATTCAAAGCGGTTTACATAGTATATTCAGGTACTTATTTTGTACCAGGAGCAATGGAGGGTTAAGTGACTTGCCCAGAGTCACAAGGAGCTGCAGTGGAAATCGAACTCAGTTCCCCAGGATCAAAGTCCATTGCACTAACCACTAGGCTACTCCTCCACTCATTCCACCAATAAGAGCCAACCTCATCAGTGATGTCACAATGGCTTGATTGCCCGATACTTGGCTCACTTCTGATATTGTGATGTCATAAGGGAAAAGGGGAAAGGGAAATGGGACTTGATATACTGCCTTTCTGAGGTTTTTGCAACTACATTCAAAGCAGTTTGCATATATTCAGGTACTTATTTTGTACCAGGGGCAATGGAGGGTTAAGTGACTTGCCCAGAGTCACAAGGAGCTGCAGTGGGAATTGAACTCAGTTCCCCAGGATCAACGTCCGCTGCACTAACCACTAGGCTACTCCTCCACTCAGGGTTTCCCTATCTCCGCTCTCCTTGTGGGATCCTTTAGGACAATTTGAGCCACTAGGGGGGTACTTGTCTAAGTCAGCCCCTCCTTATGGCACAGTGATGTCACTGGGAGAGAGCTGGGTGTCAGTTTGCTGTTCAGTGACCCAGCTGACTGATTCCTGCCCCCTCCTCCCCAAAACACACAAGTTGTCCGATTTGGCTACAGCAACATTAACATCAGTTTGTCTTCCTCAGAGCTGAAAGTGCAGCTACAGTCTGCACAAGATCGTGAAGAGCCAAGCGAGGAAGAGGAGGAGGAAGACCCACAGCCGGAAGCAGCAACCAGCCAGAAGCGTCAGCCCACACCAGCTGACCTTAGCCCTCAGCTCCCAAGTTCTGATGCGGACACCCTTAGTGGGCCCAGATCCCAGAACCTTGTCTGTTCACCTCTCGTGGCACAGCTCAGCCAGCTCAGGGTGGAAAGCAGCAGGTAGGTGGAGGTGGGCCGCACAGGAGGATCCCAAAACTGGTACCAGACTTCCAGCCCCTGCCCTGCAGTAACAATTTAATTCAGTCTTTCCCGGTGTGTTTTTTCTAGCAAAAAAGGTGCCGGTACTCAAATGCTAGGCCACCTCTCAGGAGTGGGGTGATCACTGAGGGACCCACCCCATAATAGCCAGGCCCCCTGCAGCCAGTGATACTTTATATGTATACCCAAGTTTGATTTGTCCTTGCCTTTCTCAGGGCACAGACCGTAGAAGTCTGCCCAGAACTCTTCTTGTACTAAAAGTTCTGAAGATTCTGGAATCGTAAAGAGTTACAAGATTCCGGAATCCCAATTAGTAGCAACATTCCATGTAGAACCCCAAAGAGTAACATAGTAATATAGTAAATGACAGCAGATAAAGACCTGAACGGTCCATCCAGTCTGCCCAACAAGATAAACTCATTTTACATGGTATGTGATACTTTATACCCAAGTTTGATTTGTCCTTGCCTTTCTCAGAGCACAGACCGTAGAAGTCTGCCCAGCACTCTTCTTGTACTAAAAGTTCTGAAGCTAACGTCAAAGCCTCTTAAAATTTACACTCCAGCCCATCCCTATCTATTTAGCCACAATCAGGGCACAGACCGTAGAAGTCCGCCCAGCGCTGGTTTTACTCTCCAGTTACCAGTGTCACCACCCAATCTCCGCTAAGATTCCGTAGATCCATTCCTTCTAAACAGGATTCCTTTGTGTTTATCCCACGCTTGGTTGAATTCCATTACCGTTTTCATATCCACCACCTCCCGCGGGAGGGCATTCCACGTATCTACCACCCTTTCCGTGAAAAAAAAAATACTTCCTGACATTACTCCTGAGTCTGCCCCCCTTCAACCTCAATTGTCTGGTGCTATGTGTGACAGAATCTATGACAAGACAGAATTGGTGTGTAGAGCCTGAGCTCTATCATTAAAACCTGGCTTCCATGGGTCAATTTTAGCAGACAATGGAAGAGGTGCCAGTACTCAGTACCCCCCTCAAAAAAAAAAAAGCCCTGGTCTTTCCACAGACCTGATGTTGGACAATGCAGATTGACATCTTTCCTATGTCCTGGCCTACAGGTTACTGGCTGAACTGCTGGAGAAAGAGAGGACGCACCAGAAGCTTTTGTTGAAAGCTCTGCACCAAGCCCAGCAGGACATCCTGCTACTTCGAGAAGACACCAAGCCGACAGGTGAGCTTGGCCGCATGCTGGCACCATGACACGTTTTCACCTAGGACACTGCAAGTTCAATAGTGAGAGTCTGCGGCTTGAAGCGGGGAACTTCTCTGCAGGAGCAGGTCAGACTGCTGACATTGCATCACTGGTGTGGGACAGAAACGTGACAAATGATACAGCCAAAGTGACTTAACAAATAACCACAAAAATGCAGTGAACAATGTATCCAACATTTTTGCAAAAGATAAAAATGTAAGTGAGAGGTATTGAAAAATATTCAGTTTCACCTTATCATTTACCTCTTATAATTAAAAAAAACATTTTTTTGTAAATCAATAAAAGTGTAAAAAGAACTTATCTAGCCAAATCAGGCACAAACTACGAGTCAAGCTTTTATTTATTTATTTATTCATGATTATTTAATTATTATTATTTAAGCATTTATTTATAACTAGTAAAAATGGCCCGTTTCTGGCGGCGATGAAACGGGCGCTAGCGGGCAGGGGACTCCCTTCCCCTCCCCTTATGCGTGTCTCCCTGGTGGTCTAGAGATACCTGTTCGGTGGGGGCAGGAAAGAAAGAGCCCCCTCTTTCCTGCCCGTAGCGGTGGTGGTAGCTTCCTTGCTGCATTGTGTGGGAGTCCGGCTCTTGGCGTTTCAAAATGGCCGCCGAGAGTTGAAGTCTCGCGATGCAGCTTGAACTCTCGGCGGCCATTTTGAAACGCCGAGAGCCGGACTCCAACACGATGCAGCAAGGAAGCTACCACCACCGCTACGGGCAGGAAAGAGGGGGCTCTTTCTTTCCTGCCCCGACCGAACAGGTACCTCTAGACCACCAGGGAGACACGAGTAAGGGAAGGGGAGCGGGGAGGGACGTTGCTGAGGGTGAGTGTGGTACCGTGGGCGGGGCGGGGGGGGTAACTTCTAAGGGGCGGGGCTATGTGGGGAAAGGGGCCGGGTTGATGTGGACGTCGTGGGTGGCTGGGATTTTTTGGAAGGGGAGGAGTAGGGAAACACGCTCCCCGTGCGTTAATTAGCCTTGTTTTCGTGTTCCGCCCCCGACGTCATCACGTGTGACGCGAGGGCGGGGCATGAAGATGTTGTGGCTTCACCACCATGAAACCACGAACCGGTGTGAGTGACGTCAGTGTCCTCAGAACGTTGAGGGTGCGTTTTATTATAGTAGATGGCTTGATTAAGTGATTATAAGTTTGTATGTGGCTGCCCCAATTTTGGCATATTTACTTTTTGATTGAGACTGAATGTTTCATGATACCTCTTCATTATAATAACATAGTAAATGCCCGCGGGAGGGCATTCCACGTATCTACCACCATTTCCGTGAAAAAAAATACTTCCTGACATTACTCCTGAGTCTGCCCCCCTTCAACCTCAATTGGCTGGTGCTGTGTGATCTCGAGAGCATGACAAACAGGAAGTCAACGGTAGTCTTTGTTTCTAAAGCAATTGAGACACGTGAAATACCCAACGTGGCCATGTTTCACCGGAGTGGCTGCATCAGAGCTTGTACGTATAGGAATACATGAACCGTCAATTCCGGAGGTGACACTGTTTCTCCAGTATCCGTGATTGTGCTTAGCTCAAAGGTACAGCCAGTTCGGTAAAG
Organism: Microcaecilia unicolor; assembly: GCF_901765095.1. Taxonomy (NCBI): domain Eukaryota; kingdom Metazoa; phylum Chordata; class Amphibia; order Gymnophiona; family Siphonopidae; genus Microcaecilia; species Microcaecilia unicolor. Next base: position 193,396,114 of record NC_044041.1, read on the forward strand.
CGAGGCCGCCTTGGCTATTTCATGTGTCCTATAGCTTAGTAAAGGTTGTGATTGGCTCTTGGTGCCCCTTATTTGCATAATGTTTCTTTTAAAAAGCAATTGTTGACTACGTTGTTCACTGCATTTTTGTGGTTCTCGCAAATAGCACAGCCTGGTGCTGGAAGGGTGCTCTGTCCCTTCTAGAAGCTCGGGCCCAGATGATCAAAAGCAGAGGCCATTAGTGCTGGAGTAGCACCCTTGTGTGCTTGCATCCCAGGATCAGAGTTGGCGAGCGCGTGCAACGCTAATATCATGCTAAACATGGACCTTAGTATTCCCAATGCTCAGCGGGCAGCTCACCGCTAACTGCTGTAAACCCTATTCCAGTTCAGAGCTGTCGTTAGGGTTTACAGAGCAATGGGAAGCCCTGGCCTGCATGCTAGCAGGCCCCCCCATCCCCCCAACAGACAACCCAAGGGCACGGAGGGGGATCTCCAGCCCTCTTAACCCCCTCACACCCCCTCAAAAAAGCCCTGGTGGTCCATTGGGCTGCAAACCCACACCCTCTTTCCTTCCTCCCCCCCTCCCCCCCCTCCGTACCTCTCTGATGGAGGAGGAAATAGCACACTCCGTCCTCTTCCAGTGCTGCCTTCAAAATGGCAGCGCCCTGCCCAGTGCACTGGGCGGGGCTTCCCTACCATATAAGGGAGAAAGTAGTCAAACTCGTGCAGAAGGCCATTCCTCCCGCACTTTAGCCTTATCAAGTCCCATTTCCCTTTCCCTTATAATCAGAGCTAATAGCGTGCCTAAATTTGCGTGCTATTAGCTCTGATCATAGGGACGTTATAGCCCCACGCTGTTCCAGCACTGTTTTTAGAGCGCTGTTTGGAACAGTGCGGGGCTTCTGATCATTAGCACCTCGGTGAAGAGGAAGGCTGCGATGGGAACAGTGTGGACTAGAATTCAGGCTGTGGAGAGACCTTCAGGAGTCACAGAATCATAGCAGCCAAGTGTTTGGGAGTGCTGTACTTAAAGCAGGCCGGTACCAATCACCCTTGCCTAGGTACAGGGAAGAGGCGTATGGCTCCTGTGACCTGTGTCTTGAATGTCCGAGGTGCTCTGTTAAAACTTCAAGCTGTTGGCTGCCCAGGTTGCATTTGTGGTTCAGAAGTAAGCTGTCTTTGGCGCTGTCTCTTCCGATTAGATCTTCAGCAGAGGAAAAGCAGGGCAGACACCGCAGACCCCATGCTCATTCAGTGGCTACAGCATCTGGGGGTGAACGAAAGCACAGTAAATACGGTAAGGGACCAGCCAGCCGACCACCTCCTCGGCCCATGACTTACCTGGCTTGATTTTTGAAGGTAACACTGAATTATGTCTTGTTGGAGTGTCTGGAGAGTCGTTTCTGTAGCAGGACACACCAGGGGCGAGGAAGGCACATAGGTGCAGAGGTTGCAACACTAGTGTCTTGGCACTTCTTAATCAGAGAGGCAGTCGGTGTCGATTACTGTACTTCACCAAAACGTCTTTTAAATAAAAGTGTGTAAAATATGCAGTGACGTTGACATATGCTCTGGCCACGCCTTGAATATAGGTGTTACTGCTGCTGAATTGGTGCTAATCCTATATAATAAAACTCACCCTCAACGTTCTGAGGACACTGACGTCAGTGTCACTTCCTGCGGGCACTTCCTTCGGGTTCGAAGGGTTCGTGGTGGTGAAGCCACCGAAATCACTGTGTCTGGGCCCCGCCCTCGCGTCAAACGTGATGACGTCGAGGGCGGAGCAATGGCGTCAGTGGATGAAGGTGGCGTGCGTTGACGAGGTGCGGAGCAATGGCGGTCAGTGGCTTCACAACGCCGGAGGGGGGGCTCGGGAGGAAAACCTTGCTAGCGCCCTTTTCATTTGCTCGAGAAATGGGCATGTTTTACTAGTATTTTATAAAGTCACAAAGGCGCCTGTGTAGTAGACACCTTCCTGCTTACTTAACCAAATTTCCTTATTGTAAAACTACTCTCAAGGTGGGCATTTTTCAGAAGTTTATTTACCCAGGTACGTGGCTTTTGAGAATTGCCAGATCTGGGCATATTTTGTACCAGATTGTTAAAAGAGAAACTTTGTACTCGTGCCAAGTTTCAAAGAAATAAATTCCCTGCAGACCTTTGCAGCCACTTCCCTGCAGGCAGGTAGATGTCGAAAGGGAATCGGCATGCGTAAACCTGAAAATTTAATCCATGATGCTGGCCAGAGCCACCAGGAAGGTATCTTCAAAATGCAGCTAAACCCACACCCTGGATTGTTAGCTGTATTGAGGGCAGGGGCGTAGCCAGACCTTACGGTGGGAAGGGGCCAGAGCCCGAGGTTGGGGGCACATTTTTAGTGCCGCCCCGCTGCCCCCCCTTACCGCCACGCTTCGCCTCCCCTCCCCCCCCCCCGCCACCACCTCGCGCCTCCTCACACCCCACCTCGCCTTCTCGCCTCGCAAACAAATACCTTTGCTGGAGGGGGTCCCCAACCCCCACCAGCTGAAGCCTTCTTCAGCGCCAGTCTCCGGCGCAGCCACGTTCCTGCCCTTCTTTTTTTCTCCTGACCTGTGCACGCTGACGCTCCTCAGTGTCATGTAAAGGAGCGTCAGCGTGCACAGGACAGGAGGGGCAGGAACACGGCTACACCGGAGACAGGCGCTGAAGAAGACTTTGGCTGGCAGGGGTTGGGGACCCCCCACCCTGCCAGCCAAACCAGGGGCCTGGATGAAATTTGCGGGGGCCCAGGTCCCCGTGGCCCCCTGTAGCTACGCCCCTGATTGAGGGGGAGCAGTTTTCAGACGGATGTGTAGAAGTCGCACTTTCGCATAACAATACTTTGAAATTTGCCCTCCCTTCTTGCTCCCAAATTCAACAATCCAAGATCCAGACCGCAAAATAAAGCGCATTGGCCACAGGACGGCGGCTAAGCTTCACCAACTAAGTGCAGAAATTTGCATTCTACGTTCCTTCTCTCTGTGCAGGCCTTGTGAAAATTCTTTCGTTCTGTTTTCCAGCTGCTGAATCACGGATTCACGCTGCAGGACCTCCTCACCTGCGTGACCCGGAATGACCTGAAGTACATGGGTATCAGGTAATGCGGCCATCTGTTTTCCAGCTTTGCAATAACACGCTTGTATGTCTTTGCAAAGAAAATGTCTTGCAAAAGTGATGCTTTTCCTAGCTAGCAATGGAGTCCCCCTTACTGCAGCTGGCTCCCAAGTTTATTCATGCTCTGGCTGGAAGAAGGTGTTGGCCCTCTGGGACCTACGTAACCACAGTATATGTACCTGGAAACAGTCTGTCCACAGTTTTATTTAGAAGCCAGGTTAATTGACTTAGCGGCTAGGTAACATTTTTTTTTTTTTTTTAAATATCTAACACTCCGCTTTTGAGCAGGCTTTGAACGTTGTACCCGACAGGGCTGTGTCTGGGTCAAGTTAGCTCTTTTCATGGCTGTGCTCTACCTAGGACATGCTCTTCTTGGCTTTAACCCTGTGTGCTGATTTTCTCCATTCTCCCTTTCAAGCCCCTCCTCTGCACCCCCCCCCCCCCCAAACGGCACTTAACATCTGTCTTTTTCTGATCCAGTGACTCCCAAACTGTAGCCTGCAGATCGCATAGATAGTTCATTTCTTGCAACCCAGTTTTACATTTCCTGTGTACAGCTGAAATCAGTTCAAGAAAGATGTTTTTGGAGTTTCCGGACTTCACTAGCTGAAGACGGACAGTGGTTGACGGTCACCAAACTCCAATCTGGCATTTCAGATGCCCAGGGGGGGTCTCTACGTGGCCCTTTTCTTAAAGTTTAGGACCCTGCTTTAAACTCGTTCTGCTTAAAATCTTTGTGTTAAACCCTCTTTACATTTTGTTTCTAGATCTCTCTGCTAAGAATTTCTCTGCCTCCTTGCTCTTCACTCTCTCTTCGCTGCCTTTCTCTCTTCGCTCTTAGAAAGGAGCCTCCCCAACAGGTGAGCAGAAGGGAGATAGGATTCTGTGTCCAGAAAACTGGGAAATAGATGAGGTTTTGGCATTTGCAGTGGGGTTTTTAACAGTAGCATAACTGGACCTGAATTTTCTTTTTTGGGGGGAGGGGAGGGAGCATCAGTTAATAAGTTGGGGTGCACTAGGCACCCCCTTTCCTCTTCCCTCCATATTCCCCCCCTTCCCCCACCAGCACAACCACCATCTTCCCCAGCTAAGTATGCTGATGGTGTCAGTAGTTCAATATGCTACCATTGACTACCTACTTTTCTAGGTTGGGGTGGCTATGGATTTCTTCGGCTGGTAGGGTTTGGGTTCCTCCACCCCCAGTTGCTGGGTGGAACTGAGGCAAATGTGGAGGGGCCCAGGCCTACCTGTAGCTACATTCGTGGTGTAGAAAGGGTATTTTCAATTTGTTTCTGATCAAAAGGGCTGGCCCCCGGATGATCAGTGTGAGTCAAATGTGTGCTCAGTGGGACATTTCCAACTTTATCTTTTCAGGCAAACTAAGTGATTTCCAGCAAAATGTTGCTATTTTTCTGTTCCCTAATTATACAGGGGAAGATTGCCATGTATGCCAGATATAAAACAGCCAGTGTTGAAATTTTATGATGATCAGTGCTGGTTTTCTTTAAAAAATCAAACATATAAATGGCGAGTGACCGTACTCACCCGCAGATGCACAGTACAGACTTCCCTCTCTGTCCCGCCCCCGCATCAATACGTGATGACGGGGGCGGGACAGAGAGGGAAACTGCGCGAAGGGGAGTGAGGGAACCGCCGACGTCGCTATCGCTCCCCCCCCCCCCCCCCCGAGGTCGCTGCTACCGCTCCCCCCACCCAGCCCGAACACTCTCTTCTTCGGTATTGAACTTACATCGCCGACACGCAGCAGGCAGATCAGCTGAGCTCCCGTGGGCCTTCCTTCCCTGCCTGTGTCCCGCCCTCGCCGACGTTACGTCACATGAGGCGGGACACAGGCAGAGAAAGAAGGCCGATGGCAGCTCAGCTGATCTGCCCTGCTGAGTTTTCGGCGATGTATGTTCAGTAGCGAAGAGAGGGCCCGGGGCGGGTGGAGGGGTGGCGGCGGCGACTCCGGGGGGGGGGGGGAACCGGACCGGTAGCGGCGACCTCGGGGGGGGGGGGGGCCTTGGAAAAACTCCATACTAGCCCGTTTTAACGGGCTCAGCGGCTAGTAAATAAATAAATAGCTTGAGGTCAGGGACCGTAGTGACTTCCCTGTATAGTTAGTGTGGGGAGAGAAGAAATTACTGTAGTTAAAAAAATAAAAAAATTCCAGGTCAGCAACCTAATAGAAAATCATTACGGATAATAATCCAGGTTAATTGATTTGTTTGCTTTATTTTTTGTCTACTAGATTGTAAGCTTTTTGAGCAGGGACTGTCTTTCTTCTATGTTTGTGCAGCGCTGCGTATGCCTTGTAGCGCTATAGAAATGCTAAATAGTAGTAGTAGTAGTCTCTTGTAATCAGAGGTGATATTGTGATGTCATAATGCCTCAGTCCACCAATAAGAGCCAACCTCATCAGTGATGTCACAATGGCTTGATTGTCCTATACTTGGCTCACTTTTATTACATAGCTCTTTGAGCAGGGATTGTCTTTCTTCTATGTTTGTACAGCGCTGCGTATGCCTTGTAGCGCTATAGAAATGCTAAATAGTAGTAGTAGTAGTTAGGAACAAAGAGATGTATGGGGATTTTTTTCTGACAGGGCTTTCTAATCGTAGCCTGACATTTTCAGGAAATGAGCACCTGCTGCTTTACTAAAAGTTTGGAAGCTTTGTCAAGCTTCTCCCTTACTCTCACTCTCCATCATTTTTTGCAGGGGCGGGATGGTGTGCAGGATCTGGCGAGCGATTGTAGAGCATCGAAGATCCCAGAGCAGGCAGCCATGCCATGAAGCAGAGTAAGGATCCCCGGGGAATAGTTTGGCTTGGCTGGAGAGAGAAATATGGCCCGGTCCCAGCACTCTGTGAGAGTTAGAGAAGCGGAACCCTGCAGGATTTTTCCTCCTTTTGGCGGTGAGGTGGGTTGCAGGCAGCTCAGAAGCAAGACCCTGTATTTCACCTGCCTTCCGTATACGCTTTCAAGATTGGCAGAGCTGTGCTGGTACTTTCCAGGATTTTTGCTGGAGACTCGAGTGTATTAGGTGACCTCTGACTTGCTAACTACGCTACAGATTTGAAAATTACATATCTGTGTGCATGAATTATGCAGCTGGGCGTATGCTACACTACGTGCTGGGGAGTTCAGTCATTGTAAAGCTGCTATCGCACCGATGGACAAATACATTGGGAGGAATCTCACATTAAGAAATCTCACATTAAGAACTGTTTTATATTCTGGATTATCTAAAGCAGAATATTAGGTTAAGGTGTCTGACAGGTCTTAGCAACTCCTACACTGCCATCATATGTTAGATCACTGCAAGTTCAGTGTTGTATTTTTTTTTTTTTAAAGAAATGTTATATTTTTTAATATTTGTACATTCTATTTTTAATATAAATTCAGTACGTGAACGGTACTACATAAGCCTAACTCCACTTTGGAAACTGAAGTTTCAGTTGTATTAAAAGGACAGGTAAAGGATGAATCGCACCAGTGTGGATTTCAAGAGGCGTTGCATGAAAGAGAAAGGGGGTAAACGGCCTTGAACCCTGTTCTGAAGGGACCTGGGTGCCCTCTACACGTGGACCAACTAAAGTTTCACTGCCTTCATCATCTGCAAATCTGTCACGTTTATTCATCATGGATATCCTGACCACCAGACAACTAGGTGAGTCCTGAGGGACTAGATTGAGAAACCCTGGTCTAGAACAAGATAAAAAGTTTTGCTATTGGCTTAAAAAAAAAGGGCAAAGGTTGGGAGGCTTCCAAAAGGAAGAGCAGATTGCTAAATATTGTCTACCTGCTCCTGGTTTTCTTTAGCTTCCATAGCAACAGGATGAGACCTCCATGGCGGCTGGTACAGGAGGTTTAACACTGCATATATAGTAACATAGTAGATGACGGCAGAAAAAGACCTGCACGGTCCATCTAGTCTGCCCACGATAAACTCATATGTGTATACCTTACCTTGATTTGTACCTGTCTTTTTCAGGGCACAGACCGTATAAGTCTGTCCAGCAGTATTTCCCGCCTCCCAACCACCAGTCCCGCCTCCCATCACCGGCTCCGGCACAGACCCCGTATAAGTCTGCCCTCCCCTATCCTAGCCTCTCAAACACCAACCCCTCTTCCCCCCCGCCACCCAATTTCAGCTAAGCTTCTGTGGATCCATTCCTTCTGCACAGGATTCCTTTATGCCTATCCCACGCATGTTTGAATTCCGTTACCATATTTCATGGGTTATTGATTTTCCAGGTCTCTCTGTTACGTGCAATGGATGTAACTTGTCAGATCTACCCAGTCACGAAGCAATATCTACTTTACAAAGATGGGGCTGGTGTGGTGGCTCGGCCGGGATGCATCATATTGCTATGGGGAGAAACCTTGGTTGATTTTCCACCTTGGGTCTTCCAAATACCAGGTGGCTTGCAGAGTTAAGTGTTCACAGCTCCTGGGGTGGGGGGGGGGGTGGAGTTTTTGAAGCCCTATTCACCATGCAGTGGACACCTTGAGGCCAAATTTAGGGTCTGTGATTTGCAGATCTCCAGGAGGAGCCCTGGTGTGTGGGTTCCTGCTTGAAGACGGTCACTGCAGTGACTGGACTGAAGGAAATTGGGAGGGGTATAAAGTGGGGGGGGGGGAATGGCAAGGTACTTGCAGATGGAAGCTCTTGATGCTACGTCACAGGCCTTGTTCCTATGGAACAGGAAGTGCTGTGAAGAGGAGGAAATGGCTAGGCCCAAACCCCTCTTACCCCGCCCTCCCTGCAAAAACAGTTGTGTCATGGGAAAGGACTAGACACTTCTGCCTTTGACAAGTTGTCTCCATATAAGTATTGCTTCAGTGTTGTTAGCCTGACATAACCCCATTCCACCATCCCACTCCACTACCTCCAAACCTGGTGTTATTTCTTTATTGATATATGGAAAAATGTGTTGTACAGATGAATTAAAGCAGGATGTTGAGAAATTGAGCCTTGTCTCTTTATCATTAATTTCATGGAGAGCCTCAGTGAATCACTTTTTTTTTTCCAGGGTATCCACAATGAATGTTCTTGGTGTGTGTTTCTTGTTACAATAGATTTGCCATAGGACCAGTCCCTGATCTTTTATTGGAGGGGGAGGGGGTGTTGGCGGATTATTTAGTGTCCATTGTGTGTTTTGGGGATGCATGGAATTCTCCTCTCAGGTATGGACAGACAAGGAACGAAGTGATTCTTCTCTGTGGCAATTCATCTTCCTGACAGTTAATGAAGATTTTCACAGCAACTGCAGCAGCAAAGGTAATACGTGATAAGGAGGTCTTGTCATAAGGTTTTGTCTTGGGAGGGGGGGGGGGTGTGCTTTCTTTTTGACTGAGAGCTTCAAGTGTCTGATTATTCCAGTTCCCTGAGTACCTTCAACTCCTTGCCTACTGCCATAAGTATCCATAGAGGCTGGGGGGAGGGGTTGGGGCTTTACTTCTCAGCTGTTGGAGGCAGGGGCGTAGCTTCTATGGGACCTGGGCCCCCCTAGATTTGGCCCTGGACCCCCTGCCACGACTCTCTCAAACCCCCCCCCCCCCATTTCCCGTCGCCGTCACGTACCTTTGCTGGCGGGGGACCCCAACCCCCACCAGCCGAAGTTCTCTCCTCGGCCACCCGGCGTTGCTTGCTGAATGATCTGATCAAGTTTCTGTGCGTGCGTCTGACGTCCTGGTGGCGGGGGGGGGGGGGGGGGAGCTAAAATGTGCCCCCTCACCTCAGGCTCTGGACCCCCCTGCCGTCGAAGTCTGGCTACGCCCCTGGTTGGAGAGGGTCATAAGAGTGAAGAAGAGGGACAACTGCCCAGAGTGCAATGCCCCCTTCTGGCAGAAAAACAAAATGCAAGCATGCACTAGCAGCAGATGAAAATTCCAGGCCTAGGCTTGAGGGGAAACAAGAAGAGTAACAGGTTGGAAGGAGTGAGGAACAGGAATCGGGGTGCAAATACAGTTGCCTGCTGTGGGTACTGGAATGATTTACAGCCCCTTGTTTGACTGCATGTCTTTTGCCATGTCTTATTTAAATAGTTCACTCCTCCTTCCCCCTCCCAGCACTGCATTGGCTTTAGGTGACTTAACCCAAGGCTCTTATGTGATGGTGGTATACGATTGTCCGTCATGTAGGATGTGACACATGTTTTTGTTGTGCTAATATTTCAGTCTGGCCCAAGTGCTAAATGACAAGTAGCAAATAAGTGCTTGAAAGCAAGGGCTTCTGTTTCCATCCAGACTTGCAACTTTGCTTAGTGGCAGGGGCTTACACCAGGGGCGTAGCCAGACTTCAGCGGGAGGGGGGGTCCAGAGCCCGAGGTGAGGGAGTACATTTTAGCCCCCCCCCCCGCCATTGCCGACCCCACCACTACCGCCAACTTTGACCCCCCCCCCTGCTGACAGCCCTCTCGACCCCCCCTCCCGCCGCCAACCCTCCCCTGCCGTCGCCTACCTTTACTGGCGGGGGACCCCAACCCCCTCCAGCCGAGGTCCTCTTCTTCCTTCGTTCTGTTTCTGAGTCTGACGGAAGGAAGAAGAGGACCTCGGCTGGCGGGGGTTGGGGTCCCCCGCCAGCAAAGGTAGGCGACGGTGGGTTGGCTGGGGGGGGGGGGTCGAGAGGGTAATCGGCAGGGGGTTCCAGGCCAAACCTACGGGGGCCCAGGCCCCTGTGGCCCCACGTACCTACACCCCTGGCCTACACAGCAAAGCATAACTGGTTGTGTTTCACTGCCGTGCAGATTCTGTTTCCCTAGGTTCTAAAGGTAAATATAAAGAAAAGTTTTCATGCAGGTTAGTTGCCACCTTGGTTCATAGGGAGCCCTTAGAGCAGCTTTTCACGTTGAGTGGGCAACCGTTCTTGCTGCCATCTGCCTCTGTCCTCCAGCCTGGAGGTGATCAAAGAGGTAGAACAGGTGTTTGAGGGTTCAGTTTCTCTTTGTAAGAATAAATTGAGTCTTTAGATCTGTGCAAAGATTTTATTGGAGGAAAATAAAACTCAGGGGGGGAGGGGGGGGGGTTGGCAGGGCCAAGACCCTTCACTAGTGCAAATAGCTTTAGAACCTTCCAGGCCAGTCTTAATCTGGCTCTCCACATTTCGGAATTGGGGGGGGGGGGGAGGGAACACACCCCTTACTCTCTTAAAACATTTTCGTTTTCTATTTTTTTTTTCATACTTCTCTGTGAGTGGTTTTTGTTTGTTTTGTTTTTTTTAATCTCTACAGTGAAGGAATCCCTCTTAATTTTTAGTTGTGAAGCACAGTCCATGGCCTTTAAGCTATTCCATTGAAGACGTGATCTGGCTGTTTCTTAAATCACCCCCCCCCCCCCCCAATACCATTAGAGGCTTTATCCTTGTTTGCCATAAGAAAGGTGAGGAGGTCAGAACATCAGTGCACACAAGCCTCTGCAACATCTTTCCACAAGTCAGGCCAGAGACTGTAGTTACTTTTTATTAAAATGGGGACTTAACCCAATGCAGTCCTTTCTGCTGTTTTAGTCGTACTGGACCTGGCTGTTTAACCTATACCACCTAACTCTTTGCATTGCAAAGTATCTAAAAAGAAAAAAAAAAGGGGGGGATGTAGTTACAAGACTTGGGAAGGGGTAAATATTAACATAACCCTGGCACACTCTATGCAGTCTGGTTTGTTTCTTGTTTTCATTTATAAGTGGACTTGGGTGTTGGTAGGGTTCTAAGTCAAGTACAGACTGAAAATGACATGATCCATGGTCCTAGAATGACGGCAAGAGTTTAACCAGTTTCTTCTGCAGGTTAAGTTTCCCAAAAGCAGAGGGTTGGCTCCTGCTGGCCATCGTTGTGACCTCTTTCACAGCACCCAGCCTTTGGCTTAGAATAGCTTCTGTCATATAAAGGGGGCTGGTGCTATGTCTTTTTGCTTTTGACCTGAGCAAAAAAAAAAAAACTGCACCTAGCTGAGATACTAGACCAGTATTTTTGATTATGGCAAAGGACAGAGGCCATGAATGAATTGAGTACAGGGAATAAAGCATCCATGCATGTGGACATGCTTATAGGCTCCTGTCGCCCACCCCACAGTCCACCTGCAGTGTAAAGAGGTGATACAAAGTGTGGCCACTGCACCCACCCTATCAAGAAAACGGAGGTTCTTCCAGTCATTGTCCGGCTGTGGGGTTAGGTTCTGGGGCTCAGATTGGTCCTTAGAGGCAGTGATGCTTCTACCCACTTGTTGGGCTGTTTTATCAGAGTGTCCCAGACTTGCTTCTCCTCTGCTGTGGAGTCCATCCAGGGGACCGGCAGCCCATAGCTCATCCCTGCAAGATAGAAAGTGGCATGGAAATATCGCTCTGAATGCATAGCTTTAGCTGAAGGTGGGTTGCTAGTTTCACATTCTATCAAATCATAGTCTTGGGACACAAGAGTAGAAACACCTTCCCCTCCCCCACCCCCAGTCTTGATCATAGGATAGAGAAAAAGGACCAAGACTGTGATCATTTGCACTCAAAATATATGCACATCTTTGATAATTTGGCTATAAATATTTTCCTTGCTGCTGCTACTTGACTTTTTTTGGGGCGGGGGGGGTGGGGGGGGTTTCATACATTAATTGTACCTAATTAATACACGAGAGAGATTTGTTTGCACTGGCTTCGTGGTATGCAAGTCTCTCTCATGCATATTCCTTGTGGATATCCTGAAAACCCAATTGGCCGGGTGTTCCCTGAGGACTGGGTTGAGCTGCACTGGAGCTCTTCAGGCAATCCCTGACTCGAAGCTAAGGAAGGCTTCTGCTCACCTTTCCCAAGACTGAGGCGTACGCCCCCCAGTGGCTGGTTGGAGAAGAGATCCTGGTTGCACACTGTGAATTCTGCACATGCCTCCACTAGGTCTTTTGCTTGGAAGCCATCGTAAACCATGGTGTGGTTAAAAACCGGGTTTAAGCTCTTCTTTATCACCCTCGTCTTCTGGCGGCTGGACTTGCTGTCATCTGGAAGAATGTAACTGGAAAGGAAACAGGTACCCGGTGAGCCAGATTGCAGAGGACTCGTGATACCTGCACAATACAATGTATAAAACAGCCATGTGCGTCTCGCAGTGGCGTAGCCAGAATTTAATTTTTGGGTGGGTCAGTGGGAAGGTTGGGTGGGCATGCATTTCCTCTTCCCTTCTCCACCCCCCACCATCATCATGAACTTGAAAAGTTAAATACTATAAATCTGAACCCCACCCCACATTCCCATCTGAGCCCCCCTGCACAACCCAATCCCCACCTGCCTACCAGCTCCATGATCAACGACCAGACGACCCTCGTCTTCCACCCGGCACCGAGCATTTAAAAAAAACAAACTGAGAAACGCCTCACGTCTGCTGTGCGCTGCTGTAAAGCAAGCAGCAAATCGTCTCGTCGTGTCGGCCCTTCCTTCACTGCGTCCTGCCCTTGCAGAAATAGGAAGTTACATCAGAGGGCGGGACACAGTGAAGGAAGGGCCGACGCGATGAAGCGATTTGCTGCTTGCTTTACAGCAGCGCACAGCAGACGCGAGGCGTTTCTCTGGGTTTTTTTTTTTTTAAAGGCTTGGTGCCGGATGGAAGACGAGGGTCCTCTGCTTGTCGATCATGGAGCTGGTAGGCAGGTGGGGACTGCAGCGCCAACAGAGCACCCCCCCCCCCCCCACCTGCTGACATGCGGGGCGGGGTGGACGGCTGGGTGGGCCTGGAGGGAAACTGGCTGGGCCTGTCCAGGCCCGCCCCTGGCGTCTCTCAGAGGAGTCTGGGTCATTAGTACAGAACAGCTAAGAGTCAATCCAATAACTAGGTACTGTATGCATTTCAGTCTAGGATGGTGGATCCTTCCTGGAGATGAAAAGGGGGCAGAGGTGCCCTAGCTGATGTGGGAGCCTGACCCTAACTTGGTTAGGTTTCAGATTATCCACAATGAATATATATCTATAGATAGAGATAGCTATATATTCATTGCATATTCATTGTGGATAATCTGAAACCTAACCAAGTTAGGTCAGGCTCCAGCATCAGCTAGGGCACCTCTGCCCCCTTTTCATCTCCAGGAAGGATACACCATCCTAGACTGAAATGAATACAGGAGCCCTTTATGTTCTGTGCAGCTACTGTCTGTTACGATGAAGAGGAAGCAAAACGCTGCAGGCCTCCTCCGCATTAAGAGAAGAGAGGCCTCCTCGACCATGAAGCCGAACCCAGTACACTAGTGCAATCATCGTTAGGTGAGCTGTGGCAGGTACACGAGATCACCTTCAAAAAGAGGGCAGTGTGCACAGAGACCATCCCTAGACACTTCTCTGTGGTCGTCCCAACTGGTACTAAGAACTGAGTAATCGTTAGTTCACCTTTTTCAAATCTGCAAATTATGGAGACATGCAGGCATCCTGCTTGTGCCTCCTGACCCTTCACGTACCCTAGATCCAATGGTACTCTCTCTTCCTGCCTGCATTGGCCTTATCTCTCGTTTGTTGCTACTTAATTGAATGTCTTGTCGCCTACAGTTTCCCTTCCCCTTGTGGTTTTTACTTGAGCGTGTAAATCGCTTCGATTTCTTTTGAAAACAACATAAACTGAACCTTGACTGAATTAAAAAAAAAATAATCCCTGAAACTTTTTCTGTCCTTTTTTGGTCCTGTTAGCAGCAAGGGCTGCCGGCATGTTTCACGAATCACTGGCAGACGCGCCATTTTCTCTCTTAATCCCTGCCACTTCCTCCTCATGTCAGTCGATCAGTAGCTCCAAAAACCAAAGCGGAGGTGGTGCCTGAGGCACTTTACGGGTCATTCGCTTCGTGGCAAGAACTCAAGCAAAATCCTAAGCAAAGAATACCATGTTCACCTTTGGTGCGGCTTTAAAAAAAAAAACACCTTACAACCTTTTAATTCCTTTCCTTGTGTAAATCACAAGCTGCCTCCCTGAGCACAGTCCTTTTCTCCATAAAGGCTGCCAAAGATACAAGCCAGGAGTATTTAACTTCCGGCATAAAAAGAAACGTTTTAATAATGAGTCATCCAAGAGCCACGTCATGCACCCATTATATAAAAGAAAGCAAAGCAACATAGCTGGGGAAAATGTTTATCTTCAGCAGTACCAATGCTTACGAAGCATAATTTTACACCATCTATGCGTGAAAGCCAAGGCCGTGTCCATCTTGAGGTTACTTTACAGACAGACATATAGTGTTGGATTCAGTACAGGTCGCCCAAAGTTGGACGCAGATTCCAGATCTGCGTGCACGCTAATTAGCTACTCAGGTGATAATTATTGGCAGTAATTGGGATTTATTTGTTTATTATTTATTTATTGCATTTGTATCCCACATTTTCCCACCTATTTGCGGGCTCAGTGTGGCTTACAATAAGATATGAATAATGGAAATACATTTGTTACAACTAGGTTATGGATTACATTGAACAGAGTTGTGCGAGACATTCGAATATCATTGGGAGTAGAACAATGGGACATCAACATAGAAACATTAGAAGGAGACAATGGGAAAAAAGAGCATTGTTAGACACCAAGACATATGGTGTACATAGTTCCGTGGATAAATGTATGATTGACTGGATAACGGGATGAGGGATCAGAAGTGGATGTGTATTGCATTGGTGAACAGTGGGTATGGAATCTATGTGTTTTGGCTCTTTCCGTAAGTTTGTTCAAACAGGTGAGTCTTCAGTAGTTTACGGAAGGAGGCTTGTTCGTTAATCATTCTTAGGTTGCGCGGTAATGTATTTACACACGGATCTGCCCTGCGCCCTGTTGTATAATATTTGCATCTTCTAATTTTTATAACGTGCAGCTCCAAAGGGGCTGTGGGTCAGGGTGATCCCAGGATTTAGACACAATATTATAGAGCTAGTGGAATCATGCCCCTTTCCTCAACAATGAAACAGGCCCTAGGAAGGCTGTTCTGTAAGCTTTTTTTTATTCCTCTCTTCCCTGCGGGAGGGGGGGGGGGGGTCGAGAGGGTCGTTGGCAGGGGGGGCAAAGTTGGTGGCGGCAACGGCGGGGTGGGGGGCTAAAATGTGCCTCCTCACCTCGGGCTCTGGACCTCCCCTCCGCCGAAGGCTGGCTATGCCCCTGGTTGCTTCTGCTCGCTGTTGCTCTCTCTTATTTTAATCACTTTAGCAAAGATCTCCATCTACAAGAGGAGACTTGCCAGCCGATATTCAGCTGCTGGTGTTATTCAAGGCCGAGCCAGATTTGGGCTTCGGCCTGGATTATCTGGGGGTTTTTTTTGAGCTGGCTAACACATAGCCGGTTACGTCAATATTCAGCTCCTCACTGCATAAAGCAAACCGCTTAAAGATAGGACTGCTCTTTAGGCGGCCCAGTTTAAGTGGTTTACTTATGCAGTGAGGGGTGAATATCGGCGCATAATCAGGCCCCCCCTCCCCCCCCCCTGGAATGCCCATGACTTAGCCACTTTTGAATTTGGCGCTAACCAGTCATTTTCACTGGAGAGAACCGGTTAGGTGCTGCTGAAAATAACCGGACAGCTGTGAACAAGCGATTTATCCGGTTGGCAGCCGTTTCCGGCTGGTTAAATCATTTTGAGTATTGGCCGGTTGATGTCTTGGAATTTATTATCTGGGTAACAGAAGGTTTAAGAGTGCACGAATACAAACAACAAAAGAAAAAAAAAAAGCACAATAGCGCCTTCAAGACTGAAACAATCGAGAGTCCTTTATTCGTAAAGACCCGACACAGGCTGCGTTTCGGCGTTACAACACCTGTTTCAGGGGTCCAGTTACTTAAATACTCTTGAACACTGAGAAGGAAAGTAAACTCCTTTAAACAGCTCTGCTAACAGACTTAAATAGATGATAAAAAAACACCGTAGCATATTTATAGAGTCAAACCTTCCGCAACGAGGAAAAATCCAATATAAATGTTGGTAACGCAGCAAATAAAACCTCTGTAGTATCCGCTCTGTTATTTAAAAAAAAAAAAAATCCTTCGTTGTCTTTGCCTGCGAGAGTGTTTAAATAATTGGACCCTTGCAGCAAGCAGTGTAACACCAAGACACGGCCTGTGTCGGGTCTTTACGAATAAAAGACTCTCAATTATTCCCGTCTTGAAGGCCCTGTTGTTCTTTTTTTTTTTTTTCTTCTTTTGGAATTAATTTTCTTCCTCTCCCTTTTCCTCCCTCCTTCGCTCCCCTTGCCTGACCCATCCTTTGTATCCCCTCAGTAACCCAATTGTTCAGCGTTACCATTTCACGAAGGCATCAATGGTGCCAGTATGGAGCGGCAGGAGATTCTGTGCTTCTTTCACCCATATGTGCAGTTCGCCCGTTGGAGGCAAACTGACCCCTGAGGCAAGACAAGAAAATGCTGTATTAGGCAGATGGGAAGAGAAGGTCTCAAATAACTTTACAAGATATCAGCAAAGCTAGAGTTTATATACATTTTAAACAAATGAATTGAAAGCGCTTCCCAACAATCAGTGAGGCTAGTGTTTTTCTCCTCTATGCTTTTAGTATACTAGCTGATACCTTCAGGATGTGTCCTTTAATCCTTGTACTTCTTGAAAGAGTAAACAATCAAACATGCATGGGATAAACACAAAGGAAGCCTGTTTAGAAGGAATGGATCTACGGAATCTTAGCAGAGATTGAGTGGCGACGCCGGTAATTGGGAAGCAAAACCGGTGCTGGGCAGATGTCTACGGTCTACGCCCTGATCATAACTGAATTGATAGGGATGGGCTGGAGTGTAAATTTTAAGGGGCTTCGACGTTAGCTTCAGAACTTAATATAAGAACAGTACTGGGCAGACTTCTACGGTCTGTGCCCTGAGAAAGGCAAGGACAAATCAAACTCAGGTATACATATAAAGTATCACATACCATATCTTGGGCAGACTGGATGGACCGTTCAGGTCTTTATCTGCCGTCACTTACTATGTTACTCTTTGGGGTTCTACATGGAATGTTGCTACTAATTGGGATTCCAGAATCTTCAGAACTTTTAGTATAAGAACAGAGCTGGGCAGACTTCCAAGGTCTACGCCCTGATTGTGACTGAATAGATATGGATGGGCTTGAGTGTAAATTTTAAGGGGTTTCGACGTTAGCTTCAGAACTTTTAGTGCAAGAACAGTGCTGGGCAGACTTCTACGGTCTGTGCCCTGAGAAAGGCAAGGACAAATCAAACTCAGGTGTATATATATATAAAGTATCACATACCATATCTTGGGCAGACTGGATGGACCGTTCAGGTCTTTATCTGCCGTCACTTACTATGTTACTCTTTGGGGTTCTACATGGAATGTTGCTACTAATTGGGATTCCAGAATCTTCAGAACTTTTAGTATAAGAACAGAGCTGGGCAGACTTCCACGGTCTACGCCCTGATTGTGACTGAATAGATATGGATGGGCTTGAGTGTAAATTTTAAGGGGTTTCGACGTTAGCTTCAGAACTTTTAGTGCAAGAACAGTGCTGGGCAGACTTCTACGGTCTGTGCCCTGAGAAAGGCAAGGACAAATCAAACCTGGGTATACGTAAGTATCACATATCATGTAAAATGAGTTTATCTTGGGCAGACTGGATGCACTATACAGGTCCTTTATCTGCCGTCATTTACTATGTTACAATCGATCTGTTCTTACCCCGTTCACCTTCCTTGGGCAAAAAAAATTCCAACACATCCTCAGCGAAACATAAACACACAGTGGCAAAGAAGTAAGACGTTATTTTAAATTAAAATGAACGGGAAAAGAAAAGGAAGAGAGGTGCCCTGCAAATCTCACCTTCAGTCCCAGAAGGGATAAATTTCACGGACAGGTTGATTGTTCCCCGACTTCCGATGCCAGCTGGAGAGACGGGAGTCTGAGGAGAGGAGGGTTAGAAAGGTTTTTAGGGCGTCAGGATGTGAACCTAAGACGTCACACGTTAGATGTGTAATCTTCACCGCCTCAGTCGTGGGCAATACATCTCAGGCCTTGTGCTAGACTACTTACAAAAGTTTTCAATTTAGATTTTTTTGTAAGAGCTACAATACACATTTTATCTTGCGACCTAGAACTCTGGACAAATTCCTAAAGGGTCCTTTTACTAAGCTGTGGTAAGCTAAAGCATCCCACAGTGATTTCTGGATCTGCACGCACGATCCACATGCTTTTATTTTAGCCCTGGGGGTGGAGAGTGAGCACTTTCTGTGCAAATCGGTTAGGGAAGCTACATTGCCGCATGCTTAGAGTTTGAGCCCTTGCCATCAACAAAATAGTTGGTGGGGGCTAGAGTTACCATATTTTGTCCCGCAAAAAAGGACACATGCCACACCCCCACCACACACCCTACCCCGCCCTCGCTCCGCTCCCTCTCACATTTTCCCCTCCTCCCTGTCACACACCCCATCACCCCCACTCCCTGTACCTTACTACTGCCCTGGTGGTCTAGTGACCTCTTCGGGGTAGGAAAGAGCCCCCTCTTTCCTGCCCGGAGCTCTGCCCTGCACGCATCCTTCCTGTTGGTGATCTCTGCGCCGATTCAAAATGGCCGCCAAGCGTTGAAGTCTCGCAAGGTCACTTCAACTCTCGGCGGCCATTTTGAATCGGCGCTGAGATCACCAACAGGAAGGATGCGTGCAGGGCAGCGCTCCGGGCAGGAAAGAGGGGGCTCTTTCCTACCCCGAAGGCGGAAGAGGTCACTAGACCACCAGGGCAGTAGTAAGTAAGGGGAGGGGAGGCTAGCAATCTGCCCATTTGTCCAGATTTCTGGACAAATGGGCAGGCTGGCTGGTGGGCGGGCCGTCCCACCAGCCTGCCTGTTTGTCCAGCGGGCAGATTGGCAAAACCCGCCCTGTTGCCCAGACATGTCCTCAAAAAGAGGACATGTCCGGGTAAATCCGGACATATGGTAACCCTAGTGGGGGCAGGGGGGGTTTACACACTCCTGACCATGTGCTAATGGGAAAATTAGGGCATGGCCATTAATACTGAAAGGCCCCTAGATTATTAATACCAAATTCAAACCTTCATCTACAAAATTGGTGATGTTTTTGTGGGCCTAGATCAGTGTTTCCCCAAGTCCGGTCCTGGAGTACCCCCTTGCCAGTCAGGGTTTCAGGATATCCACAATGAATATGCATGAACTTGATTTGCCTATAATGGAGGCAGTGTATGCAAATCAAGTTCATGCACATTCATTGTGGATATCCTGAAACCCTGACTGGCAAGGGGGTACTCCAGGACCGGACTTGGGAAACACTGGCTTAGATTATATTTTATTATACCAAAATTTGTTAACATTTTATTAATCCAAACTTTAATGAAGTCTCTGTGTTTTCAAGGCCACATTACGTTGCATAGGAATTTGGTGAAAATGCTTTTTCGAAAGGTTTGTAGAGAGGCTGGACTAAGTAGACTTCTGCTCTTCCTTCTGCTCACGTGAATGTAAGAAAAGATTAAGCCAGTGAAGAAATGACTAAGAAATAATGTGTCTGATAAGATAGTGAGTGGAGGATATTTCTCTATATCAGTTCTCACCCGTGGCTGTAGGTTAAACCAGGAAGGTTGGATTTGAGTCCAGTCCCAGGTGCTGAGCCCAATCTCCACCTCGCCCAGAAACAGGTTCCGCCCCAAAGAGTCATGATGCCAGACGGAGAGATTGAGGAATCGGCTCTGAAGATCTGTCTTATCAATCTTGTACTTTAGCACAAAAGAAACAATTATACACGATTCAGTGGCTTTATATTACAGGGAGCAGAAGATGAGATTTGGATTTTAGATTATGGGCCTTTTTACAGGAATCCAGGGGTTGGCAAACTCTGTCCTTGAGAGCCACAACCCAATCCACACGCTCTGCCTCAGCTGTGCGCAAACAGTCTCATGCATATATTCATTGTGGAAATCTTGAAACCTTCAACTGACTTGTGGCCTTCAAAGACCAAGTGTGCTCACCCCTGGAGTAATCAATAATGAAAATCCAAAAATCGATCATTTATATTTTCTTCGGAGAAAAGACTAATGCACACATATATTTCTCTACCATTCTTAGGTAATCAATAGAAATAGAATAAAATAAAACAAAAGAAAATATACCTTTTTTATTGGACTAACGTAATACATTTTTGATTAGCTTTCGAAGGTGGCCCTTCTTCGTCAGATCAGAAATAAGCAAATTTTGATGTCACTGAAATACTTTGATGTTTCACTTATATATGCTGTTACTTATCAAAATTTGCTTACTTCTGATCTGACGAAGAAGGGCCACCTTCGAAAGCTAATCAAGAAATGTGTTACGTTAGTCCAATAAAAAAGGTATATTTTCTTTGTTTTATTTTATTCTGTTGATTACCTCTCTCTACCATTCTTGAATGCATTTCCTGCATTCAAGAACTAAAATTAACTAATTTGATTTCTTTTCTTTCAAAGAATGGCAGCTACCAACCGCAACATCGCATTGGTCAAAGAGGATACAGATTTTGCAACCCAAGTTCTCTTAGGTGACATACGTCAGTCAGTTGCAGTGTCATAGGAGGCCTGGCCCCACCACTGGAAACTTAGGCATAGAACTTGCTTTCCTTTCCTGTGGCTTTTTAATTCTTGCGAGAGTTAAACTGAAATTTGACAAGTTCCAACAGCTCTGGCAGAATGAATTCCTCCTCCATCCAAGGCACTTCCAACAAGACACACTTGTCTAGCAATGCCGTAGACCCGTGTTTCCCCAAGTCCAGTCCTGGAGTACCCCTTGCCAGTCAGGTTTTCAGGATACTCACAATGAATATGCATGAAGTTGATTTGCATACACTGCCTCCACTATATGCAAATCTCTTTCATGCATATATCAAGGGATACTCCAGGACCGGACTTGGGAAACACTGCCATAGACGTCCGTTCAGCTGTGGACCTTGGCAATGAGCCGGAGCTCTCGAAACCTGCTCGTCTGATGTCTGGGAGGTGCAGGCAGGCCCAGTTTTCTTGGATATTGGTTACAAGCTGTTAGCTGTTCTCGGCACTTGGTTTGACCAGCACTTCCCAGTCTCAACAGCAGCATTAACAGTTTCTCTTCCCTGCAACTGGTAGCAGAAGAGGATGGGATAAGGGAGTCTTTGCACCATCAGCCTCTCTCCCGATCCCTCTGTTCACGCCTCTCACTAATAGGGCAATGCACTTCCCTTACCTTGAGAGTCTCATTGAAGAGAGGGTCCAGGCATCGCTTTTTGACTGCTGTCTTACGCTTACTCTGAGAAGACTTATCTGGAAGGAGATAGGTCTTCACATAGCTGGTGAAAGAAGGGTGGAGTTACTGTAAGAAAATTAATGCATTGGCAGCTTTTACATTTGGCCTTTGAGTATACATATCCCACTCTGGTACCTGCCAAATTCTTCCACAGGATTGCTGATGTTACTACAGCCCTGTGTCTACGGTAAATTGTTTAGAACAAAACTTCCATAATGGGAAGAGAGCAGGTCTCGCTTCTTTCTGGTAGGGTCTAGCATAACCATTGGGAGATCACATTGCAACGTTTCGGGTCACCAACTTTCCCAGGGATCCTCCCATCTTTCTGGAAAGAATGGAAGGTAAAAGAGTCTTTTGGAGTCTCCAGGTACTCACGGGTCTGATCTCTGCTTCTTTGCCTCAGCCAGATCTCTGCATTGGATGATGACGACCTGCAGCTCCTTCTTCCTTGTGTCATATTGTAGAGAGAACTGGATACATCCCCTGACCTCTACATTCCCGATGTCCCCATCACTGTACAGACTCATGATGCTCCCACTTAGCTGCATTTGGGGGAGAGAGACAACCGAGAGGAGAAGCAGAGGAGAGGAGTTAGGACAGATCTATGGGAAGGACAGAATTTTTAATTTGTTTATATTGATACTCAACCATATATATATATATATGGTTGAGTATCAATATAAATATACACAATGCAAACACATCAACCCCTCCTTCCAGGAGTATCATCAAATCTCACTTAACAAAAGCAGGGGTGTCCAACCTCAGCCCTCACAGGTTGGGTTTTCAGGAATTGTCCAATGAGTATACATGAGCTCTATTTGCATACAATGGAGATGGTGTATGGAAATAGATCTCATGCATATTCATTGGAGAAATCATGACTGGATTGCAGCCTTCGAGGACTGAATTTGGACAGTCCTGGTTTAAAGAATCCCCAAACTGGTCAGCACCCCCATGGTATGTACACACATTCAGGTATCCGTAGCAGCCTTATCCTCTTGCACCTTCTGAAATGTAGTTAAATGCCCTCATTGAAGGACAGTAAGTTTGGCCATTTCATATTCATAGTCCAATTTTTGACATACTCGTTTCAAGGTTGGCAACGATGGTTATGCTAGCGAACGTTTTGTGTATTTCCAGCTTTATTTCCCTTGGGTTTAAAATGGAGTAGACTAAAGTCAGCTTTCCTGAGGTGATCTACAAAATGGTTGTTCACTTATTGTCATAGATATGGAAGGAGAGAAATTTTGAATTTATCTCATGTCTTTTTCAGGAGTGGCTCAAGTTACCTAAAGGTATTTCCCTATTCCTGGAAGGCTTACAATCTCAGGGGTAAATATTTAGCTGGTGTTGCTTTGCCTGGATATTCAATGCCAGGCCGTGTCTGGGCACCAGCATTGAATATTCTGGTTTGTGTGGCCAGCTCTCTCTTAAGAACATAAGACTAACCATACTGGGTCAGACCAGTATTCTGTTTCCAACAGTCACCAGTCCAGGCCACAAGTACCTAGTAGAAACCCAAATAGTAGCAAGATTCCATGTAGAATCTCAAAGAACAGCAAGATTCCAAAATCCCAAAGAGTAGCAGGATTCCATGTAGAATCCCAAACAGTAGCAAGATTCCATGTAGAATCTCAAAGAACAGCAAGATTCCGGAATCCCAAAGAGTAACACAATTCTAGAATCCCAAAAAGTAGCAAGATTCCATGTAGAATCTCAAAGAAGAGTAAGATTCCAGAATCCCAAAGAGTAACACAATTCTAGAATCCCAAACAGTAGCAAGATTCCACGTAGAATCTCAAAGAAGAGCAAGATTCCGAAATCCCAAAGAGTTACAAGATTCCATGTAGAATCCCAAACAGTAGCAAGATTCCATTTGGAATCTCAAAGAACAGCAAGATTCCGGAATCCCAAAGAGTAACACAATTCTAGAATCCCAAAGAGCAGCAAGATTTCATGCTACCAATCCCTGGGCAAGCAGTGGCTTCTCCATGTCTGTCTCAATAACAGATTATGGACGTTTCGTCCAAGATCTTGTTCAAACTTTTTTTAAACCCAGAGTGCCAGAGCTTAACTACTCATAAATATTACTCATAACAAAGATAATTTTTGTTTAGGAGGTGGAAGTATGACAAATGATTTGAAAATTGCATAAAGATCTAACTTGGAACTGCTGTGTGCTGTAAGAGGGTCTAAGATCAGATGTACAACTGTTCTGATTATCACTTCCTCCTCATTTTAACTATATTGTGGATTAATTTTTCCCGTTAATTATTTAATTCTAGACACTATTCATACGTGCATATATATGCTCTCCCCTTCTTTTTTGTCAGTGTGCTATATCTTTTTTTTGGGGGGGGAGGGGAGGGGTCCTCTAGTTTTTGTAGCGTAATAAGGGGTTGCATGTGGTCTGGAGCACTACCATATCCAGGGCCGGCCCAAGGCAAGATGCCACCTGAGGCAGAACTGACATGCCCCCCCCTTCGCAGAGTTTTATCTCACGATGACGTTCCAAACCCGGCAGTAGCAGCGATTCTCATACGCTGCCCTGCCACTGCCGGCACCCGCCTCTTCCCTTTACTGCGGCTGCCTGAGCCTCTGACAAAACAGGGTGCCGGCGGCGGTGGCAGGGCAGCGTATGGGAATCGCTGCCGTTGCCGGGTTTGGAATGTCACCATGAGGTAAAACGCCGCGAAGGGGGAGATGCTGCTCCTGATGAGTGCCGCCTGAGGCACCCAACTCAGGTGGCCTAATGGTCGGGCCGCCCCTGACCATATTTATTTATTTGTAGCATTTGTATCCCACATTTCCCCACCTATTTGCAGGCTCAATGTGGCTTGCATTGTTCCGTAATGGCGATCGCCAATTCCGGAATGAGAAACACATAGTTATAATGCCGGTGACAGAGGTAATCAAATAAAGAGGATTCATTGTCGTAGTGAGAAATAAACAAGGTGTTTCGTTAAAGTTCAAGCGTGATAGGTTAACTTGAGAGTTCGATTTTGTACAGTTTCGTTGTCTGGTATTTAGGATGGATCCTTGTGGTATGCCTTATTGAACAGGCTGGTTTTTAGTAATTTTCGGAATTTAGTTATGTCGTGTATTGTTTTTGTGGCTTTTGGTAGTGCGTTCCATAGTTGTGTGCTTATGTAGGAGAAGCAGGATCCATATGTTTGTTTATATTTTAGTCCTTTGCAGCTGGGGTAGTGGAGATTCAGGAATGTAGGTGATGATCTTTTAGAATTCCTTGTTGGTAAGTCTATGACATGTATGCCGGAGCTTCACCGTGTATGATTTTATGAACCAGAGTGCAGATTTTTGAACGTAATTCGTTCTTTAAGTGGGAGCCAGTGTAGTTTTTCTCTTATATCATATCTGAACTATAAGAGCACAGAGTGGAGGAGTGGACTAGTGGTTAGGGTGGTGGACTTTGGTCCTGGGGAACTGAGGAACTGAGTTGGATTCCCACTTCAGGCACAGGCAGCTCCTTGTGACTCTGGGCAAGTCACTTAACCCTCCATTGCCCCATGTAAGCCGCATTGAGCCTGCCATGAGTGGGAAAGCGCAGGGTACAAATGTAACAAAAATAAAATAGATACTATTGAAGATTCTACATGGAATGTTGCTACTATTGGAGATTCTACATGGAATGTTGCTATTCCACTAGCAACATTCCATGTAGAAGGCTGCGCAGGCTTCTGTTTCTGTGAGTCTGACGTCCTGCACGTACGTGCAGGACGTCAGACTCACAGAAGCAGAAGCCTACGCGGCCACATTGGTGATCTGCAAGGGCCGACTTCTAGTGGAATAGCAACATTCCATGTAGAATCTCAAATAGTAGCAGCAGTGGAGGAGTGGCCTAGTGGTTAGGGTGGTGGACTTTGGTCCTGGGGAACTGAGGAACTGAGTTGGATTCCCACTTCAGGCACAGGCAGCTCCTTGTGACTCTGGGCAAGTCACTTAACCCTCCATTGCCCCATGTAAGCCGCATTGAGCCTGCCATGAGTGGGAAAGCATAGGGTACAAATGTAACAAAAATAAAATAGCTACTATTGGAGATTCTACATGGAATGTTGCTATTCCACTAGCAACATTCCATGTAGAAGGCTGCGCAGGCTTCTGTTTCTGTGAGTCTCACAGAAGCAGCCTGCGCAGCCACATTGGTGATCTGCAAGGGCCGACTTCTACATGGAACGTTGCGCTAATGGAATAGCAACATTCCATGTAGAATCTCAAATAGTAGCAACAGTGGAGGCTAGGGTGGTGGACTCTAGTCCTGGGGAACTGAGGAACTGAGTTCGATTCCCACTTCAGGCACAGGCAGCTCCTTGTGACTCTGGGCAAGTCACTTAACCCTCCACTGCCCCAGGTACAAATAAGTACCTGTATACAATATGTAAGCCGCATTGAGCCTGCCATGAGTGGGAAAGCGCAGGGTACAAATGTAACAAAAAAAAAAAAAAAAAATATATATATATATATATAGTCCTGGCCTTAGTGGGAACCCAGTGCAATTGAATCAGCAGTGGAATGGCTCTGCCAAAACACATCACATGCAGAACAAATCTGGCTGCAGTATTCTGGGCAGTTTGCAATTTCTTTAACGAACATTCATTGCAACCCGTGTAAATGGAATTACAACAGTCAAACTGAGACAGGACAAGAGATTGTACAGGGAGCCGGAAAATGGCAACAGAGAAGAAAGACCGAACCCATCAGTTTCCAAAGGGAACTTGGTGATAACAGCGGAAACCTGAGGTTCAAACGTAAGGTGATGATCTATAACAACCCCCAGTATTCTGAGAACAGTATCCAGGGGGATATGAAGTGAAATCTCAAGGAGTCACAGTGGGATTTGAACCTTGGCTTCCCTGGTTCTCAGCCCACTACTCTAACCATTAGGCTCCTCCTCCTCCTCCACTCTTGAAAGGAGGACAAGAAGGACGGAAATCTGAAATCAGAAACTTGGACTAACATGTACAGCTTGGGAAGAGGAATGGCCAAGGACGGGGATCAGTATCATATTATCCATCAACTAGCCCCTCCATTGTTTTAATCGCAGGCCCATATTTGACTTACTAACAAAAAAAAATGTTAAACGACGCAGCTGTAACTGGCGTTTTCTGTCCCTTTAAGAATAAAAAGTTCTTCCAACCCTTCTGTCCCCTCCCACAAAAATTCTCTTTTACATTTTAGTGCAACAGGTCCACCGCACTGTTAATCAATAAGCTAACAGGGACCTGTCCACATAACCTCCCCATGACCGACCCTCAATCCAACCACCGTTGCGACATTTCACACTCGCATCTAGGTACGAGACTCATCTCCAAACCATTATGTCGTTTACCCCCCCTCCCTCCAAATGTTCACATAAAGGTGCACTCCTGCCTCTCCAGGGGGGTGGAGGGGCACAAAATTGTGTCCCAACCGCCTCAACTCTCTGCCCCACCCTCCAAATCCCTGAGCTGGTGGGGATCCCCAAGCCCCGCCAGTGGGAGAGGTCCTCCCCCGGCAGCCTGGCAGCATTTTCCATGGGCCACTGCTGCAGCACTACACCCCTCCCCCCTCCAAATACATGCTCAGGTTTTTTTTTGGGTGGGGGGGGGGGCAGTGCAACACCAGCCTAAGGAAAGCTCTGCCAATTTCCAGGCTGCGGGAGGGGGACCTCTTCCACTGGGGCTTGAGGACTCCCACCAGCCATAGCAGTAACATGTAAGCTTTTACGTCTTTGAAATTACATTATAAACCACCCTGATCTGGTTGGAATGCACAACGATCTGCTTTCCACGCTACCCCAATCCCACTTCTTTTTATCCTTTGCTTCCACACTGATGGTGGAGGAGTGGCCTAGTGGTTAGGGTGGTGGACTTTGGTCCTGAGGAACTGAGATCGTTTCCTACTTCAGGCACAGGCAGCTCCTTGTGACTCTGGGCAAGTCACTTAACCCTCCATTGCCCCAGGTACAAATAAGTACCTAAGCCACATTGAACCTGCTTTGAGTGGGAAAGCACAGGGTACAAATGTAACAAAAATAAAATAGATACTATTGGAGATTCTACATGGAATGTTGCTACTATTGGAGATTCTACAAGAAATGTTGCTATTCCACTAGCAACATTCCATGTAGAAGGCTGCGCAGGCTTCTGTTTCTGTGAGTCTGACGTCCTCAGACTCACAGAAGCAGAAGCCTGCGCGGCCACATTGGTGATCTGCAAGGGCCGACCTCTACATGGAATGTTGCTAGTGGAATAGCAACATTCCATGTAGAATCTCAAATAGTAGCAACAGTGGAGGAGTGGCCTAGTGGTTAGGGTGGTGGACTTTGGTTCTGGGGAATTGAGGAACTGAGTTTGATTCCCACTTCAGGCACAGGCAGCTCCTTGTGACTCTGGGCAAGTCACTTAACCCTCCATTGCCCATGTAAGCCGCATTGAGCCTGTCATGAGTGGGAAAGCGCGGGGTACAAATGTAACAAAAATAAATAAAATAACTATCCCTCCGGCCCTCTGGTTTGCATTTTCATCACCTCACAGAGTTCTTTTACTAATCGTCTTCTACGCATTACTGGAGAGACACCCTCTGTCCCCCTGCTCAGAGTTTGGTGATAATTGTGTACCGTGGATGAGCTGAGACTGGACACTGAAGAGCTGTTATTGAGTAGTTTATGTGGCCGAAACGGGCTGCTCTCTTTGGTGCTGAGTGCAGAAGTCTCTTCGTGGCCATTTTCCATCTCGTTATTGTTCTGGAAAGCAGTGAAAGAAAAAGCAGCCTGTGTGTAACATGAACACCCAACGCAACACAAACCAGCATCACAAAAATTGAGCAAGAAGGGACCCAGGCCAAAGAAGCACAAGCAAGTCAGACAGCTGCCATGAGCAGGCATGAGAAAACAGACCTGACCCACACCGAATTCAAGAAAATTCTACCACACTCTACCATGTGAAATGATTCCCAAACATAAGTACATAAGTATTGGCACACTGGGACAGACCGAAGGTCCACCATGCCCAGCATCCTGTTTCCAACAGTGGCCAATCCAGGTCACAAATACCTGGCAAGATTCCAAAACAGTACAATACATTTTATGCTGTTTATTCTAGAAATCAGCAGTGGATTTTCCCCAGGTCCATTTTAACAATGGTCTATGGACTTTTCCTTTAGGAAGCCATCCAAACCTTTTTTTAAACCCTGCTGAGCTAAATGATTACACTACATTTTTTGGCAACGAATTCCAGAGTTTAATTACACGTTGAGTGAAGAAACATTTTCTCCGATTCATTTTAAATGCCCCCTAGTCCTAGTAAACAATCGATTCACCAGATGTTATCACCAGGTGTCTGCAAACACCCAGCAAGGACCAGTGCAACTCGAAAACCCCCTTGTCACGTGGTTTGGAGGAGACGGTACTTTCACAAGGAGGAATGGGAAGTGGAATGCAAGAACAAATGTCCTACTGTACTGCAGGCAGCTTTGCACATTCAGCTCTGACCGTCACATGTCCTACTGACGTGTGAGGGTTTTATCAGGATATTTCTAAGAATCATAAAGTGAACACATGTTGCAACCGTCAACCATTTCAGATGGAAGTCCCTCTGGGATGAACTGACTGGGGCAATTTGGACCTCACCTAAGATACATTAAGAACGGGCCATGAAAGAGTTAACAGCAAGACAATTCCTGTTATTAGAGTGCAGTGTTTTGGTTTGGCTATTCTACCCCAGTAAATCAAATTAGGTTACCTATAGAGACCAGGGGAGTTTGTGTTGGGATAAAACTACAATTATTTTGAAATGAGAGGTGGAACTCTCCTTGTGACTCTGGGCAAGCCACTTAACCCTCCATTGCCCCATGTAAGCCGCATTGAGCCTGCCATGAGTGGGAAAGCGCAGGGTACAAATGTAACAAAAATAAAATAGATACTATTGGAGATTCTACATGGAATGTTGCTACTATTGGAGATTCTACATGGAATGTTGCTATTCCACTAGCAACATTCCATGTAGAAGGCCACACAGGCTTCTGTTTCTGTGAGTCTGACGTCCTGCACGTACGTCAGACTCACAGAAGCAGAAGCCTGCGCGGCCACATTGGTGATCTGCAAGGGCCGACTTCTACATGGAATGTTGCTAGTGGCATAGCAACATTCCATGTAGAATCTCCAATAGTAGCAACAGTGGAGGAGTGGCCTAGTGGTTAGGGTGGTGGACTTTGGTCCTGAGGAACTGAGTTCGATTCCCACCTCAGGCACAGGCAGCTCCTTGTGACTCTGGGCATGTCACTTAGCCCTCCATTGCCCCATGTAAGCCACATTGAGCCTGCCATGAGTGGGAAAGCGCGGGGTACAAATGTAACAAAGATAAAAAAAAATAAAAAATAAAACTCAAGGGGGGGTGGGGAGACAGATAAAACTCATTGATACTATTCTGCATTTGATGGGAAAAGCCTTCAGATACTCAGCAGAGACATCACACAGCCTGGGTGCCATTGGCTGGCTCTCTACCTGCACAGTGACAGTCATCGGTGATAGCAGAATCTCCTCCATGTCCGATTCACCAGGATCTCCAGTGATTTGTGTCTGCACGTCGTCACTGACCTCTGTGTCTGGAAAACCAAAAAAAAAAAAAAAAAAACAGATGGTTTGTGGTCCTCGCTCAGCCTCAATATTAATGGTATTGAGGATCAAAATGGCAGCCTTTCAGCTGTGAATACTTTGCAATTGAGTCATTCAGAAGCATGCAGACACCTCTAGGGTGGATGTCCTGGCAGCACAACACAACGTTTCCAAGGAGAGAGGAGAAGGAATATTATTTTGGGGATTCATATTATCATCCCAACTACCTGTCCCGCCTTCCATCACTGGCTCTGGCACAGACCGTATAAGTCTGCCCTCCCCTATCCTCGCCTCCCAACCACCAACCCCTCTTCCCCCCACCTGCTCTGCCACCCAATTGATCCTCAGAAGCTTAGCTACAATTGGGTGGCAGAGCAGGTGGGGGAAGAGGGGTTGGTGGTTGGGAGGCGAGGATAGGGGAGGGCAGACTTATACGGTCTGTGCCAGAGCCGGTGATGGAAGGCGGGACAGGTGGTTGGGAGGCAGGAAAAACTGCTGGGCAGACTTATACGGTCTGTGCCCTGAGAAAGACAGGTAAAAATCAAGGTAAGGTATACACATGAGTTTATCTTGGGCAGACTGGATGGACCGTGCAGGTCTTTTTCTGCCGTCATCTACTATGTTACTATCACTAAAAGCAGAGAGAGGGACTATCCTGCTAACCCCCAATGAAAATATAATCGGAGTAGAATTTATGCATTTAAATTGAAGAGTTATTTAATGCAAACTGAAACCCTTTCCTCGGGCAAAATGCAGTAATCCCAACGTATTTTTAATGCATTTGTTAGTCTAACAAATAAACCCTCTTCCCCCGCCCCATGTAATCCTTTGGAAGATGTCAACTTTGCCCAGGTCCCTCCTGTCACAGTCCTGTGTCTCCTGGAATCGATCGACAGCTTTGAAAGTGGAAAAACCCGATGTCGCACTAAGGATTTATCTACACACAAAGTTTGGTTCAGCTGGAATAATCCAAAGTTAAGAGCAGGGGGAGCACATGCAAATCACCTGCATTTATAAGAAAGCTACGGCTAGAATCCGTTCCCCCAAAACTGTGCACTGAAAGTCCTAATCCCAAGGACCCAACTTCACATGGCAGAGCCGGTGGTGGGAGGCGGGGATGGTGCTGGGCAGACTTATACGGTCTGTGCCAGAGCTGGTGGTGGGAGGCGGGACTGGTGGTTGGAGGCGGGGATAGTGCTGGGCAGACTTATACGGTCTGTGCCAGAGCCGGTGGTGGGAGGCGGGGATAGTGCTGGGCAGACTTATACGGTCTGTGCCAGAGCCGGTGGTGGGAGGCGGGGATAGTGCTGGGCAGACTTATACAGCCTGAGAATCATGTTGACCTTCAACAGGACACAAATATACTGACCTGATTTATCAGTGGAAGCTTTTTCCAAGGAATCCTCAGTATCCTACAGACAGATAAAAAAAGGAGGCAAGAGTTCTTAAGTTAGTCATTGAGCTCCGAGTGGCAAATGCTCACCTCACAATTTACTTTAAATAAATGTATCAATGCTTCCTGAAACCAGCTATGGTGGTAAATTATTTGAGAGCCTGGGCTATAAACAAACGTTCTTTTAGTTTTTACTTTTAATCCATCTTGGGCTTTGCCCATGGGTCAGGCGGTTCTAATGATTATGAGAACAACAAAGAGAGTCCAAATCTCCCGCAAAAAAACGCAAAAACAACAAAACAAGCGGAAGAAATCCAGAAAGACGGGACTGAAACCATATACGGATATTCCTCCAAAACGTTCTCACAAAATGAGACGATCTGAACACTGGTGCCGTCCAAACTACACATAGACCTGACAGGATATGTTAATTTGAAGACCCCCGAAGAAGGCCTTTTTGGCCGAAACACGGACCGTGTAGGGTCCCAATAAAACTCTTTTGGTGCTCTTACCATCTGTGGTTTCAGTCTGGGCTTTCTGGATTTCTTCCGCTTGTTTTCATAGTAACACAGTAGATGACAGCAGAAAAAGACCTGCTTGGTTCTAATGATTATCACATTGGTCTCATCTAGGCCCTACATCAACCTGCCCTGGTTATTTGATCATTGCTGGTCTCAGTCTACCTTGGCCCAGGCTGAGAGCTCTGAAGTCGGTTTCCAAAATTCCACTGATTATTTTTAGGTGACTTTTCCGCTGCACCTAACTGACCAGGTTTTATGGCGCAGTCTGTCTACTTATAGTCTGCCAGATGTAGGAATGAGAGGAAACCCCTAAGTTTAAGCTATAAGCTCACCTCAGAAATAGCCCTGCAGCCCCCCCCCCCCCCACCTCCATTTTACCTAGCAGAATGATGCTGCCCTGTAAAATTTGGAGGTTACATTTTGTCAGTTAAACAGTTTTAAAATGACCCATTTATAGATAAATCTAAACTGAAACCATCAACAATTCTGGGGCAGCTCCACTGGTCATTCTGAACAGCTTTTTTTCTTCTTTTAAGTCAAAGATTTTGGAGTCCATTGCAGTCTTTTCTGAGCCTTGCATACGACAGATTTTTTTTTTTTTTTTTTTTAAAGATAGAGTCATTTTTGTAATGATGGCTTTAAATCATGAACGTCAGTGCTGAACCGACCTGGAACACAAGGGTCTGGAGTGCTGGAGTCGCATCTTCTTCGGGGACCCTAGGGGAAGAGAGGGCGATTAGTCTTTCTTGACACAGTGGAGCAGTAATCAGATGCTTTACATTCTTTCAAGGAGCTGATCCTTCAGTTTGTCTATTTATAGAGCCTCTAGCCCAGGAGGAAGAGGAAGATGAGAGCAATTTAGTCAGCCAGGAGACACCCGACAGCATGAGCAAGAAACATGAACGGCAAGGCTGCAAGTTATCATTAGAAGGATAAATGTACATTTTGCACCTTTCATCCAAACAGAAGCCCCAACATGCTTTAAAGCAGGGAAGTCTAACAGTGGCCCTTGCCAGGTCGGGTTTTCAGGATTTCCACTATGAATCGCAGTGCAAGCACATAGATCTCATGCATGTTCACCGGGGAAATCCTGAAAACTCGACTGGATTGTGGCCTTCAAAGACTGAGGTTGGACACCTCTGCTTTACAGCATTAGTGCTTCAGGTAGACAGGTACAGCCAGGTCAGGGGTGGACAGATTGCTTTTCTGCTCAGCAGCTTCCTCCTGGCTCCTCTGGACTTCTGGATTCACCCAAACTAACAGTGTAGGGCCCTGTGCCATTCACCTTTATTCACAACTGCTCAAGTTGCTTCTCCCTCCTCCCCCAACCCAGCCCATCTATCACAGCAAACTGTGGCTCCTTTATTTATTATTTATTTGGATTTTGCTCCCACCTTTTTCAGTAGTAGCTCAAGGTGAGTTACATTCAGGTGCTCTGGATATTTCTCTGTCCCAGGAGGGCTCACAATCTAAGTTTGTACCTGAGGCAATGGAGGGTTAAGTGACTTGAGTGGGATTTGAACCGGCCACCTCTGGATTGCAAGACTGGTGCTCTAACCACTAGGCCACTCCTCCACTAGCAACATTCCGTGTAGAATCTCAAATAGTAGCAACATTCCATGTTCCACTGCACTAACCACTAGGCTACTCCTCCACTAGTAACATTCCATATAGAAGCCTGCCCTTGCAGATCAGCAATGCGGCCGCGCAGGCTTCTGTTTCTGTGAGTCTGATGTCCTGCACATACGTGCGGGTCATCAGACTCACAGAAACAGAAGCCTGCATGGCCGCGTTGCTGATCTGCAAGGGCAGGCTTCTACATGGAATAGCAACATTAACATTCCATGTAGAATCTCTTATAGTAGCAACATTCCATGTAGAATCTCAAGGTGAGTTACATTCAGGTACTCTGGATATTTCTCTGTTCCAGGAGGGCTCACAATCTAAATTTGTACCTGAGGCAATGGAAGGTTAAGTGACTTGAGTGGGATTTGAACCGGCCACCTCTGGATTGCAAGACCAGTGTTCTAATCACTAGGCCACTCCTTCCAGATTACCCTAACTCTGGCCACTAGGTGTTGCTATTGAGCCATGGCTGAGACTCCTTTCTCTTCCCTCACATCCCCAGGCCTGACAGATGGGCCAAAAAATTGAACCCAGGTTTCCTGCATTGCACAGCAGTACCACCAAGCCAGCCCTCCCTCCCCAGCAGCACATTGGATACCTCTGGAGGAACCTTTATGCCTAAGAGACACATCATACATGTGCTTTGGTTCTGCGTTGCAACTGGATCTCTGTCATCTAAGAGCAGTGGCGTTCCTAGGGGGGTGGACACCCGGGGCGGCGCCCCGCCCCCCAGGTGCAGCGCGGACCCCCCCCCCCCGGGTGCAGCACCCCCCCCCCCCCCCCCGATGCAGCCCGACCCCCCCCCCACCGGGTGCACGCCACTGGGGGGGGAGGGTGCCGCAGCACGCGCCTGCTCAGAGTTCCCTGACTTCGCACGTTCGCTGCAGCTCCCTCTGACCCGGAACAGGAAGTAACCTGTTCCAGGGCAGAGGGAGCTGCAGCGAACGCGTGAAGTCAGCGAACTCAGAGCAGGCGCGCGCCGTGGCACCCCCCAGCGGCGTGCACCCGGGGTGGACCGCCCGCACCTTGGTACGCCACTGTCTAAGAATAAGAACATTATTGAATTACTGTTGTGCAAAAATATAAACTGACTTTACCAAAGTCACCCTGGGAGCAATTAAATCTTAGGAGGTCTTCTGACTCTGTAGTTAGACATCGTTCTCTAACGGAGTGGTTCCCAAACCTGGTCCTGGAGGCCCCCCAACCAGTCAGGTTTTCAGGATACCCGCAATGAATATTCACGAGAGAGATTTGCACGCAGTGAAGGCGGTGCATGCAAATCTCTCTCGTGAATATTCATTGTGGGTATCCTGAAAACCTGACTGGCTGGGGTGCCTCCAGGACCAGGTTTGGGAACCACTGGTCTAATCGCTAAACTGTTTCTGATTCTCATCAGACATTGATTTTTTTTTTTTTTTTTTTTTGCAGAACTAAAGGGTAAAAAATGATTTTAGAAAGATACCCTTAGTGACTATTCAGGGATCAGTTTTCACAGATTACTGCAGAACATTCCAGACATCTGGCTTAGGGCCAGATGCACTAAACGAGCCATTAACGTGGGTTTTAAACTGGTTCTAGCCAGCTTAACGTGCAAGTAGTAAACCAGGACATGCACAAAAGGGCATTGTCCTTTCACGGTAGCAGTTAACGAAAACGGAATGCAGATGAGCAAATTAGTATTATAATGTGTATAAATCGTATTGTAATGAGATGCACTACCGTTTTCCGATTGCCTAACCGTGGAAAATCTAACGGGAGGTCTGTACCTCTCGTTGGGGCTGCGTGGGATTTATTCGCCTCTAAAAACTTCTATAAATTTAACTCTCCCCCCAAAAAAAATAAAAACGGGAAAAAAATGTCCTTGGCATGCAAGCATAATGCTTGGCTGCTCTGCGCATGCTCAGCTGGCCGACTGGCTTGGAAGGAAATCCCATGCAAATGAGCTAGCAGCGACCAGCTCATTTGCATGCAATTTCCTTGATGCATTCCCGTTGCTTACCGATTCGCAGTGGCGTACCAAGGGGGGGGGGGCGGTGGGGGCGGTCCGCCCCAGGTGCACGCCGCTGGGGGGGGTGCCGCGCGCCTGTTGGCTCTTCGTTTTCATGCTCCCTCTGCCCCGGAACAGGTTACTTCCTGTTCCGGGGCAGAGGGAGCATGAAAACGAAGAGCCAGCAGGCACGCGGCACCCCTCCCCCCCAGCATCGTGCACCCGGGGGGGGTGATTCGCCGGGGGGGCGTTGCGCTGTTCCGGGGGGGGCGCTGCACCCAGGGGGCGGGGCGCATCGGCGATCTGCCCCGGGTGTCAGCCCCAGTAGGAACACCACTGCCGATTCGCTAAGGAATCAGTAAGGGAAGGGCATTAACGATTGTTTTAGTGCATCTTCCCCTTAATGTACACTTCCACTAAAATGTCCCAGCCCCACCCTGCAAAGAGCTGCACAGGTGTGTGACTAGCCACCGGCATCCAGATATCCCAACATTGCACAGCAGGAAAGGAAGAGGCCTTGTTTTCCTTCAGACAGACACGCTTTGGTGTTCAGACAGTGAAACCATTGCAACTTGGGTTTTGGGTTGTTTTTTCATAACCAGCTAAGAGAAAGATCCGGGAGGCTCAGGCAACATTAAACAGTGTTGCTGCTGCATTCAGCCTTAACAACTACTTTCTTACATAAAAAGAAACAGGGAAGCCAAGTAAAGGAAGTGGATGAATCGTGTAACCTCCGGACTTGGAAACCTACTCACCCATTCTCTGCATCAGGGCAGCCCAGCACAGCACTGGTCGTCTCAGCTGGCTCTCCAATCACCTCCAGCTCATCCGACCAGAGGTTTGGCTCCTCTGTACCTGGCGCAAAGGTTAAGAAGTTCAGAAGCCCTGCCGGACCGTGGGAGAAAATGGAGAATATATGGGGAAAGCACTGGAAAAGCTGCAAGAGTCAGATCTGAAAGTAAAGTTAGAACTTCCAGGCTTGCAGAGAGGATAACAGGGGTGGAGGAGGGAGACAAGAGTGTAATCACTTCAAAGCAGCTTTACCGTTCACTTGCGAGCGCAACAAGACCTATGAAACGCTGTCTTTTTAATTCTGATTTTTATATCATTCCTGGGCAGAAGTAATTACCAGCCACCAGCAACACTGGCCATGAGTCTCAGTTATTTACTGTTGGATCCTATCCAGGTAACAGCAGTGAATACAATGGGTGCCAGGGTAATGCCCGGCTCCACCCTTACTTGTTCCCAGACCTCCCTGGCACATACCCAGTTAATGCCGCAGCAGTCAGCGGCTTTCTCTGGTTATGTGCCACAAAGTATCCTGTCGGAACCCGTAGGTACCTGTACTACCAAGTTATCTAGTGCTGAATCAAATTAGGCTGTTTGTTCACTACGGATTTAAGTAAAGCTGCCACAGCCAGATGATCAGAAGGGCCCTGCGCTGTTCCAAAACAGCAACGCTAAAAATAGTGCTGGATCAGCACAGGGCTATAACGCCCCTATGATCAGAGCTAATAGCAAGCAAATACAGGCTCTGATCATAGGGGGAAAAGTCCGGAAGGATTGTGCCTCCGCCAGGTGCCACCCGAAACCCACCCCAGACAGCAACACAGGGGCTGGAGGTCAACGGATCACCGGTCCCCCGACCCCTCCCCCCAACACGACGGCCCAGGGGGCTGGAGGTCTGGTGGCTCTCTAGCCCCCCCTAACCCCCCCCAACACCCAAAAAAGAATCTCTGGTGGCCCAAGTGAGCTGCCAACCCCAACCTCCATCCTCCCTGGTGGTTTACTGGAGCCCCCCTCCCTCCATCTCTCTCCGATGGATGGGGGGGGGGGAAGTAGCACGCTGAGTAGCACACAGCACCCTGTCCAGTGCATCCTGGGATGTACTGGGCAGTGCTTCTTTACCATATAATATCCACTTCCCCCCCCTCCCGGGTCCTGGTGTCGGAGGAGTTAGAGGTCCGACGGACCTCCTACCCCCCCCCCCTCCGGCCATGTCACTGTCCCAGGGAGGTGCTGGGGCTTTGGGGGGCACTAGGCCACCAAGGCCTTGATTGCTTTTGGAGGGGGGTTGGGGGAGCCTGCCAGCATGCTGGACAGGGCTCCCCATTCCTCCCCAATGCTCCGCAAACTCTGACGCCAATGTTTGGCGCGCTGCTCACTGAGCATTGGGGAGTAATAGGTAATGGCCCTGTTTAGCACGCATTTGCATGCCCATTGCATTCAGAGCTGGCAAGTGCGCCGTTACATGCGCTCGCCATCTGTGATCATTGGGCGGCAGCAAACACGGGCATCAGTACGGAGCTATTGGCCTCTAGCACCCGCGTTTGCTTCTGTTCATCGGGGCACCAGTGAAGTGCTTATCTTCTTCAGAAACTCACATACTCATCACATCTGGGACTGTCGTGTGATGTGTGCTTTTAGACAAGTGGAGGATAATTTTATAAGGGGGAACTTAAGCATTCTGGGAGGTAGAGATGCAAAAACACCTGATTTTAACTCCCCAAACTCTGCCCTTTGCTTTGCAAGGGAAAAAAACCTAGCCACAGACAAAGCAGATGCAAATTTCTGCAGCTGCGTCTTGGTGCAAAGTCCATGGGACAAGGTAGCTGAGGACTTCGGGTCAGTGTGGGTTGATGTGAAAACTACACTATGAATGTGTGAATACAGCACAGACAGCTGAAGATCAGTGCTTCGGGGCCCCCATACAGAGATCAGACTGATAGATGAAAATCATTAATACAACGGGGACAATGAAAAGCAGATTTTAAAGAATCCTATGCAGTTTTACACCGATGTGTGTTAAAACACTGCTCCTTGAAAAGGAAGGTGTCTTACCTCCAGAAGCAATAAATGAGTCTGTTTCTGCCCTCAGTCTGACATTGGGGGGCAGCTACAATGTGAACTGGGTCACTTGGAACCTGATTAATGCTTTCAAAGCCACATGTCCCAGCAGGGCTGGAGCAGTGTGAGAAATATA
Organism: Microcaecilia unicolor; assembly: GCF_901765095.1. Lineage (NCBI taxonomy): Eukaryota > Metazoa > Chordata > Amphibia > Gymnophiona > Siphonopidae > Microcaecilia > Microcaecilia unicolor. Next base: position 193,434,553 of record NC_044041.1, read on the forward strand.
TTTCAACAGGGGGAGAGAGAGAGGGAAACAGTATCATTTTTTTGATTCTGTACAATTGGTAAAGCTTCTTGCCGATAAATCTGGTGTGGGGAAGGGTTAAGGTGGTAGTGAAGGGGTGATTTGTTGAGGGAATTTTAGCTTTCTTTTTTTCCCTGCTTTGCATAATTATATTGTACTTATACATTCTCTCTCTCTCTTCGTAAAGTGGGCTGGAATTGGTAGACACTTCATTACGTTTCCTATATAATGATTTCAAATAATGAGTGGAGTTGAACGGGTAGATGTGAAGCGTCTGTTCACGCTTTCCAAAAATACTAGGACTAGGGGGCGTGCGATGAAGCTACAATGTAGTAAATTTAAAACGAATCGGAGAAAAGTTTTCTTCATTCAACGTGTAATTAAACTCTGGAATTTGTTGCCAGACAATGTGGTAAAGGCGGTTAGCTTAGCGGAGTTTAAAAAAGGTTTGGACGGCTTCCTAAAGGAAAAGTCCATAGACAGTTATTAAATGGCCTTGGGGAAAATCCACTATTTCTGGGATAAGCAGTATAAAATGTTTTGTACATTTTTGGGATCTTGCTGGGTATTTGTGACCTGGATTGGCCACTGTTGGAAAGAGGATGCTGGGCTCGATGGACCATTGGTCTTTCCCAGTATGGCAATACTTATGTACAATATAGATCTTTCTTGTTTTAAGTACAATTTTTCTTATCTTCTTTGGTGAATGTACTATTAAAATCTTAATTTAAGAAATAGTGGGAGGGGCTAAACTAATATCCCCCTCTGACGATAGAGATGCAGTGTCCATAATCACTTTTACTGGCCGGAAATTTCATTTCCAATATCCAAACACTTCCAGATTCCCCAAAAGCAGGTCAGACTTACACATCACATAATCAACAATTACAATACAGCATACTGCACAAATGTATCATAAAACTACTTACAATGTAACCCCCTCACTCAATCCCAGGTGAACCCTTCCTAATAGCCAACCAGCCCCCCCCCCCCACTCACCCTTGCGGATAGAGCCATATTTCTTTCTTCTTTCTTCTTTTTTCCTAAATGCCACATAATTCACTTCTTGGCACACTTCAGCTGCTATTACATTTCACAATATTGGACCAGGCAGCAGAAATGCTCCAGGGCTCAGGCTACACCTGTTTTCCAGAACACTGATCTTGATGGGACACTGCACCCTGGGAAGGCTCGGCTTCTTCTCAGGTTACCACCCACACACAGCAGGTATCATGAAGCTTTTAATCCAACCACCCTGAAAACCAACATCAAACTCAAACTTCAGCCATTCTTTCTGGATAATCTGTGTGTTTTAATCACTAATGCAGCCACATCCCATCTTCCTATATATTCAAACGTTACCCAGGCCACTATATTTTAAACAAGTTACAGCAGGGGTTCACAAACCTGGGGCCAGATGCACTAAACTTTACGAGCCAATAATGAGCAAGTAGTAAACCCTGGCATGCACTAAATACTTTTTTCCCGACAACAACGGAATGCAGATGAGCAAATTGTGTAGAAACCCTATTGAAATGAGATGCACTAAGCTTTTCTGCTTGCCCTAACGCTGGAAAACGCTGGGAAATGCTGCACCGGCAACAACAGCTGATCGCCTCTCTTCGGACTTCCCTCCTTTCCTCCCTGGCCCGCCCTCGTCTGATATAAGTTACTTACGTCAGACAAGGGCGGTCCAGGGAGGAAAGGAGGGAAATCCGAAGAGAGGCGATCAGCTGTTGTTGCTGGTGCAGCACCTTCACACGGAGCTGAGAGGTGCTGTGAGGGCCCCGTGGCAGAAGAAGGGGGGCGGGGCTACGGGGGGGGCGGAGGATGGTGGGGAAGCTATCATTTCAAAGAAGGGAGGGAGGGGGGCCGGGGCTGCGTAAAGTTCTGATTTCAATGCAGGGGGAAGCGGGGAGCAGTGGTGGCGACCTCGGGCAGGGGGGGCAAGGCTGTCCATAAAGGACGTGTTTGTTTGTTTGTTTGTTTTTACGTCCTTGGCATGCGCAGAGCAGCCACCATAACGCTTGGCTGCTCTGCACATGCTCTACCGGCCGATTATCTGACAGTTTTACGAGGGATTAGAGAATGCAAGTGAGCTCCAATGAGTAGCTCATTTGCATTCCCTTTCCTTCATGCATAGCCATTCCCTACCGATTCGCTATTGGAATTCGGTAGGGAAAGGCTCTAACAACGACTTTAGTGCATCTTGGCCCTGGTCCTGGAGGCACCCAGTCATGAGAGAAATTTGCATGCTCTGCCTTCACTGCTTGCAAACCCCTCTCATGAATATTCATTGTGGATATCCTGAAAACCTGACTTGCTGGGTGCCTCCACGATCAGGTTTGGGAACCACTGATCTACAGCCCTGTAAACTGAGCGGGAGTCCTCCACCTACAGTCCTGCCAGTAGGTGGTGCTGTTTCACTATCACATTTTCAATAGTGAGGGACAGACAAGTTCTGCAGGACTCCAGGGAACCTTCCTGTCCCTAGTGATTGAGAACACAATATTGATGCACCGCTGCCCCCCCCCCCAATTTGGCAGCAATGCAGTCGGAGGACTCCCGCTCAGCTTAGAGGGAACAGTGGAAGGCACCAGAATTTATTTTCCATTTTAGGGTAGGTTAGCATCTTGCTGGACCCAGTAATCCATATAATTCTGGGTTTTATTCATTCAAAACCAAGCAATTTCCTTCAATCCACTGAAGAATAACATTCACTTTAGTCATTGATCCTGCCATATCACATCCAGTCTGTATTACCAGCTAGATATCATCAGTATATATTTGTCTCACAAAGATGTAAAAAAAACCAGAGTGACAAAGCTGACCGCCGGGGTATCCCTGCCTTGAATCTCCTGGGGATCAGATAATAAACCTCTTATCTATATATCTGTCCTATCCGCTAGAAGAAAAACACTTCATATCACATTAAATCAAACACAACTTTGACCACTCTCACCCCTATGCATTCATTCCAGAATCTCATCTAAAACCTCCATTGTCTCCGTACTATCTCCAGATCTAACCCAGCCTTGCAGGGATCCCTCATCTTCTAGCTGAGACCTTAACTCAGTAACACACACTGCCCTGCTGCTATTTTACCGTGGCCAGTTTCAATCTATTGGTCTATCTAACTGGAACTTTTTGAGGGGGGTATAATAACCCATTTGTGACCCCTGATGCAGGCAAATGATAACCGAAACACAGCCGTTGTTGGATTTTTATTCCTTTGGTTTTCAGTGAATACATTTTGCTTTTGTCCTGTCTTTGAACTGGATTGAGGCTCCTCGTCTCTTATGTCACCTGTATGCAAATTAAAATCTCCCGCAACTATGAAATATTTAAACTGCATTGGATTTGGTTTCATATTCACGTTTTCCAAATCCATGCTCAAGATGAGTTAGGTGCTCAGGTGCATAAGTTATTTCCCTGCTCAAATTGACTCCTAATCTAGTTGGTTCCTGAAGCAATGGAGGGTGGAAATGACTTGCCCCAAGTCAAAGAGGGGCAGATGAGAGCAGGAGGAATTCAACCATGGTTTCCAACCTACTTAAACTACTAAACTACTCCTCCACTGCACTGAAACATCTGTAACAATTACCATCAGAATCCAAAGTGTTGGTTGTTTTCCTGAAAACTAGACATGAAAATCCCAGGAGAAGGGGTGGGGGAAAGTCAGAGACAGAGGAATTTCCTATCTATGTTTACTCTCTTTTTATTTTTTACCTTTGGGCTTTTTCTTTCTGCGGATTGATGCCCGAATCATATCTGAAGCAAACTGCTGGCCTCGATGTCGTTTGGCTCGGACATCGCAGAACCAGTCTCCGGTCAGTACCTTCAGCTGCCCTGGGTCCGAGATGCTCTGCCGCAGTCTCCTGCATGGATTAATCATCATCATATTGAAAGCTGTGACAGGAAGCAATCACCCCCCCCCCCCCAAGGCAAATATTCCCATAAATTAAAGGACGAGGCAGCATATAGACAGGATCCTGATTTTGGTCGAAATACAGCCCTGATCCAGGATCTGCACAGCCAAGCACAAATCTTTTCACAGTAATACCACTTAGTGCGTTATCATCCTGGTACCTAAGCGTGAAACCTATATCGGCAATTATGCACAAAATTGTTTAGAAGGAATGGATCCACGGAATCTTAGTGGTAATTGGGAAGCAAAACCACTGCTGGCCAGACTTCTACGGTCTGTGCCCTGAAAAAGGCAAGGACAAATGAAACTCAGGTATACATATAAAGTATCGCATATCAAGTAAAATGAATTTATCTTGTTGGGCAGACTGGATGGACCGTAAGGTCTTTATCTGCCGTCATTTACTATGTTACTCTTTGGGGTTCTACACGGAATGTTACTAACTAATTGGGATTCTGGAATCTTGTAACTCTTTAGGATTCCAGAATCTTCAGAACTTTTAGCACAAGAACAGTGCTGGGCAGACTTCTACGGTCTGTGCCCTGAGAATAGCAAGGACAAATCAAACGGGTATACGTATGAAGTATCACCATGTATAATGAGTTTATCTTGTTGGGCAGACTGGATGGACCATACAGGTCTTTATCTGCTGTCATTTACTATGTTACTATGTATTTTAGAATGCTACAGTAAACCCACAGTTATGTGCCTAACTTTAGGCGCAAAGCACTTTTGCTAGCTTAATGGCTGCTGTAAATATGCACATCACTGACAGTATTCTACAATCTTAGTGCATATGTGCTGGGCACACCCCTGACACACCCATGCCCCTCCCATGTCCACACCCCATAGCAGTTACACACACAACTGACAGTATTCTATACCCTTAGTGCATAAGTGCTGGACATGCCCCTGACCCACCCATGCTCCTCCCACATCCACACCCCCATAGCAGTTACACACACAACTGACAGTATTCTATAACCTTAGTGCAGAAGTGCTGGACATGCCCCTGACCCACCCATGCTCCTCCCACATCCACACCCCCATAGCAGTTACACACACAACTGACAGTGTTCTATAACATTAGTGCATGAGTGCTGGACACGCCCCCGACACGCCCATGCTCCTCCCACATCCACACCCCCATAGCAGTTATACACACAACTGACAGTATTCTATAACCTTAGTGCAGAAGTGCTGGACACGCCCCTGACCCACCCATGCCCCTCCCACATCCACACCCCCATAGCAGTTACACACACAACTGACAGTATTCTATAACCTTAGTGCAGAAGTGCTGGACACGCCCCTGACCCGCCCATGCTCCTCCCACATCCACACCCCCATAGCAGTTACACACACAACTGACAGTGTTCTATAACATTAGTGCATGAGTGCTGGACACGTCCCTGACCCACCCATGCTCCTCCCACATCCACACCCTCATACAGTTGCACACTATGGCCCCAATGCTCAAAAGCAAATGCAGGCGCTAGAGGCCATTAGCGCCAGACTAGCACAGAATGCCGAGAGCCGATGAGCGAGTGAACCAATGAGCACGCAAATTGCTGCTGATTAGGTTACTCCCTATTCCTCCCCAATGCTCAGCGGACAATGGACCAAACAAGGGCGCTCTTTCCGCCGTCAACCCATGTTAAGATTGTGCCAAAGCATGGAAAGGAATGGGGAGAAAGGTGTTGCCGGTGGCCTTGTATCTCGGGTGGGCCCCCTTCAGTCAGAAAGAGAGAGAGAGCAAAGGCAGGGGGCAGCGGAGGGGCCGCCAGTGCCTGGGAAGAGTTCTGCCTGCGGGGTTCTGCGCCTGGGTCGGGTCACTCTCCCTTACCAGATGCTAAGCAACCGGCACATCTTCCTCCTCATTCCCTCCGACATTCACACATAACTTATATATCCGATAAAAACTGCACTCTGACAACTCAAACAATGTACTTCATGTATTGTTACAAAACACTTACGTGATGGAAAATATTTAAAAATTGCTTTTCAGTTTTGCTTTAATCGATAATACATTTTTAAAATCCCCTGTCTTTGATCCAAAAGTGACTTTCCTGGCATATCTCAAAGAACAGGCTGGAAGGAATGAGATAAGGCACCTCTCTAAGAACAATGTATGTCCCTGAAGCCAGCTTGTGCAGAAGGGGGGCGGGTACTCTTGAGGTTTGGTAAATAATTCACCTGGCCAGTGGTTTGTTTTCTTGAACCCAGAGAGTATGACGGCATCCCCATGCACATTTCTGGATAAGTTTTAGCTTAAAAAGGGGGCTTTTTGCAGCAGAACCTTGGGGCTCATTCTGTGGGTGGACGCATCGTGCAGAAAAGACTTGTTCCTGGTTTGGACGCTTCAGGCTGTCGCTGCAAAGGGCCTCCCAGCTGATGAGATAAGGGCCTGAATGATGTAATTCCTGACCAGTGATGAAGTATGTATATATATAAATATCTTTCTTATTTTACTTTTCTATAGCCTTCCTTTAAGTAATGTACTCGATTAGTGTGTGTATTTCTTAATCATTGTGATGCAGTAACAATAATGACTTATACACTCTCCAATTAAAGTGCAAATAAAGAGTTTCATTTACCCAATACGAATCTAAAAGAATCTGTAGTATTTTATTCTGTGAGCAGTCTGTGGTGAGCAAGTGAGCAGGCTGCAATACCGAAGCAATACAACTTATCATCACATTACAAACAAACACATCAAATACTCAGATACAGCTCCCCCTACCTCTGCACATCCATACAAGCTTTCATTCATCTATTTTTGTCTAATACTTTCATGATCTTATTCAACCCCCTTGCGGATCTATATCATAATAAACACATGGGTATACATACTCCATTGTTGTTTTTTTTTAAGGAATTCAATAATAACAATTACTCATTGTTATTAGATCATCTTATCAGTGTGGTCTTATGGCAACTCACACCGCTGTATCATGTGCACAAACTGTAATCCACAATACAGCGTTTTGCAAATGCTCAGGCTGTATGAACAATGCACTCGGGGTTAGAGACGCTTTTAACTGAGGAACAGTTTGAATAAAGCCTACGGCTTGCCATATATATGGATGTTTTCCTTATTTATTTATTTATTTATTTGTAGCATTTGTATCCCACATTTTCCCACCAATTTTCAGGATCGATATGGCTTACATTTGCCGTAATGGCGGTTGCCATTTCCAGGTAACAGAATTACAAATGGTATTGCGTTCAGGTGCATACATACATGGTAGCACGCATGGAACATAACATACATGGAACAGATCATGGTATAGATATATACCATAGTAACATAGTAACATAGTAGATGACGGCAGAAAAAGACCTGCATGGTCCATCCAGTCTGCCCATGACAAACTCATATGTGTATACCTTACCTTGAATTTGTACCTGTCCTTTTCAGGGCACAGACCATATAAGTCTGCCCAGCAGTATTTCCCGCCTCCCAACCACCAGTCCCGCCTCCCATCAGCGGCTCTGGTACAGACCGTATAAGTCTGCCCTCCCCTATCCTCGCCTCCCAACCACCACCCCCTCTTCCCCCCAACTGCTCCGCCACCCAATTTCAGCTAAGCTTCTGAGGATCCATTCCTTCTGCACAGGATTCCTCTGTGCATGTATACATGGTAAGGAAGAATATATTATGGTAATGCATGAAGGTTCCTGAGTAATAGATTGGATCGTAACATACATTAGGTCATCGACTATGGAGAGATCCTATTCGACATAAAGATTAAAGTGGTAGTGCTTGTTCATTAATGGCAAAGAGGTTAGTCAGTTCAGTGAACATAGTAACATAGTAGATGATGGCAGAAAAAGACCTGCACGGTCCATCCAGTCTGCCCAACAAGATAAACTCATATGTGCTACTTTTTGTGTATACCTTACCTTGATTTGTACCTGTCCTCTTCAGTAGGGCTCCAAAGACAGGTTTCTGGGCCCCCTGACTCAGGACTATTTGGAAGATGCAAAAATGCCCCAATTACCAGAAGTGTTAGCACCCCTTCAAACGCAAGAAGTACTCAAAGTAATAAAGGCCTTACAGCTGGGCTCAGCCCCAGGGCTAGATGGCTTTTCCAAGGAGTACTATAAAATGCTAACACCACAGTTGTGTGGGGCCCTGGTAGATTATTTTGATGCAGTAGTGACCAGGGGGGTTTTCTCACCAAGGGAGAATGAGGCACTGATTACGTTAATCCCCAAACCAGGCAAGCCCAAGGACCACGTAGAATCCTATAGGCCCATCTCCCTAATTAACGTAGATATTAAGATTTTGTCCTGAGTGCTGGCAAACAGACTAATGGCCTATATACCAGAATTGATTGGAGAACACCAGGTGGGGTGTTCTGTCTCACTAGAAGCAGTACCCCCCCCCCCCCCCCCCAGTCTTGGGGTCAGCAAGCAGCACCTCCTTCCTGCAGTCTGTTCCTCTGGGTTCCCTACAGAAGACATTATTTGGGGTATAAAGCAACAACTCTTATTCGACCAGAATTTTGACAGGTGTAACGATCCTTCTACCTAACATTCTAAATATATAATTTTTTTTTTAAACCCTTTGCTAGGAAAACACAGTATGGTGTCATACGTCCATCTGCTCAGAGGAGCCAGGCATGAAGAATTGCATCATGGGATTGATATTTCTGACAGTGGAACACAAGGCGGTGGCCGTAGCTAGAAGGTTGCTAGGCTGTATAGAGAGAGGCGTGACCAGCAGAAGAAAGGAGGTGTTGATGCCCCTGTATAAGTTGTTGGTGAGGCACCACCTGGAGTATTGTGTTCAGTTTTGGAGGCCGTATCTTGCGAAGGATGTAAAAAGAATTGAAGTGCTCCAAAGAAAAGCTACAAAAATGGTATGAGATTTGCGTTACAAGACTTAGGAGGAGAGACTTGCTGACCTGAACATGTATACTCTGGAGGAAAGGAGAAATGGGTGATATGATACAGACGTTCAAATATTTGAAAGGTATTAATCCGCAAACGAACCTTTTCCGGAGATGGGAAGGTGGTAGAACTAGAGGACATGAAATGAGATTGAAGAGGGGCAGACTCAAGAAAAATGTCAGGAAGTATTTTTTCACAGAGAGGGTGGTGGATGCTTGGAATACCCTCCCGCGGGAGGTGGTGGAGATGAAAACGGTAACGGAATTCAAACATGCGTGGGATAAACATAAAGGAATCCTGTTCAGAAGGAATGGTTCCTCTGAAGCTTAGCGGAGATTGGGTGGCAGAGCCGGTGGTGGGAGGCGGGGCTAGTGCCCTGAAAATGGCAGATACAAATCAAGGTCAGGTATACACATAAAGAGGCACATATGAGTCTATCTTGTTGGACAGACTGGATGTACCGTACAGGTCTTTCTCTGCCATCATCTACTATGTTACTATGTAAGTTAGGCCATTGAGATTGAACATCAGATAGAAAAAACTGAAACAGAAAATGACAGCAGATAAAGACCGTTCGGCCTATCCAGTCCGCCCATCCATACCAACTATTATCCTTCTCTCTCCCTCAGAGATCCTTTGTGCACGTCCCAGCTTTCATAAATTCAGATACAGTCCTCGTCTCTCTCCACCGCTACCTCTTTCGGGAGGCTGTTCCTCACATCCACCACCTTTTCCATACAGAAATATTAACTTAGTTTGCTCCTAGATCTATCGTCTTTCACCTTCATCTAGCCAAAAATGTTGGGTCAAAGGAATAGTTTTGTAAGCCTCAAGCATATGTAAGCATACATGCGCACAGACAGAACCTCACCGAATCCGACCTTCATCCTGCTGTCTCAGCTGTGCATCTCTCACCAGGACCTCTGCAATAACATTTTGTTCCTCCTCCGTCAGGAAGCTGAGGTCCAGCAATGTGGCAGTGTCGATGTCCTGCGACATGGCAGGCTCAGGTGCATGGGGTGACCCTGTCCAAGGCACCTCCCTCATTCAGCAGAACCCTCAAATGCCAGAAAGTGGCTTCAGTCACTCGATTCTGAGCTGTCTCACACCTGGGGAGGGTGAACCGGTGACCAGTTGCCGCTTTATCCCAGTGGGGAGTACGGGGAGGGCTGTGGGGCAAGTGAGGACTTTATAACCAGCTCAGGAATTCCGCTTCCTGACTGTACTTCCATTTGTCAACGTCCAGGATGGGAACCAACTCCAACAGCTGATGCTGACAGACCCGCAGACATCACTCTGTCTTCCTCAAAGGCAGGGCACCCTAGAAAAAGAATTGAATCATTAAAACGTATCTCATGTCACTCTTCAACAACAAAGAAGCAAGTGCCACTAAAGAGGGAACATTAGCAGATTATAATATTTCTTGAATAAACCAACACAGATCGCCTATTGTTCCAGTAGAATCCTTGATTCAGGGGTCCATTGTTACGTGGTGGCATATTTTCAAAGTTCTGGACTTACAAAGTTACATGGAGGGGCATAATCAAAAGGCGCTGGCCAAATAGCTGGCTGGCCATCTTCGGGGCCGGCGCTGTAAGTGGGCGGAGCCAACCATATTTTCAAAAAAGATGGCCAGCCATCTTTTTTTTCGCTAATACGGTTGGGCCCGGCCAAATGTCACAGTTCGCCGGGTTTGAGATGGCCGGCATCGGTTTTCAGCGATAATGGAAAATAATGCTGGCCATCTCAAACCCGGCCACATCCAAGGCATTTGGTCATGGGAGGAGCCAGCATTTGTAGTGCACTGGTCCCCCTGACATGCCAGGACACCAACCGGGCACCTTAGGGGGCACTGCAGTGGACTTCATAAATTGCTCCCAGGTGCATAGCTCCCTTCCCTTGGTTGTTTAGCCCTCCAAATCCCCCCCCCCCAAAACCCACTCCCCACAACTCTACACCATTACCATAGCCCTAAGGGGTGAAGGGGGTCACCTACATGTGGGTACAGTGGGTTTTGGGTGGGTTTTGGAGGGCTCCCATTTACCACCATAAGTGTAACAGGTAGGGGGGATGGGCTGGGTCCACCTGTCTGAAGTGCACTGCACCCACTAAAAAACTGCTCCATGGACTTGCATACTGCTGTCAGGGAGCTGAGTATGACATTTGAGGCTGGCAAAAAAGTTTGTTTTTTTTTTTGGGTGGGAGGGGGTGGGTGACCACTGAGGGAGTAAGGGGAGGTCATCCCCGATTCCCTCCGGTGGTCATCTGGTCAACTGAGGCCCCTTTTTGAAGCTTGGTCGTGAAAAAAAAGGGACCAAGTAAAGCCGGCGAAATGCTTGTTGAGCCTGGCTTTTTTTTTCCCATTATCAGGTGAAGCCGGCCATCTCGTTAGCACGCCCCATTCCGCCTTCACTACCCTACCGACACGCCCCCTTGATATTTCACCGGCTTCGTGATGGAAAGCAATTGAACCCGGCCAAAATCGGCTTTCGATTATACCGATTTGGCCGGGTTCAGGAGATCGCCGGCCATCTCCCGATTTGTGTCGAAAGGTGGCCGGTGATCACTTTTGAAAATGAGCTGGATAGTAACCTATGGAACTTTGTAAGTGCTTTGAAAATGAGCCCCACAGTAATATAGTAAATGAGAGCAAATAAAGACCACTATGGCCCATTCTGCCCAGTGAGGAGTTTAGCATTATTACTGCCACTCCTTGTAGATTCTCTCCACTATATATTATTACGGATTTGGATTGTAAACCAGTCTGGAGGGGCATTTTCAATACGACATCTAAATCCAACATTTGTACGTTTTGCAAAAAACATCCAGAAGTCAAATAGTGAACGTAGCCATTTCCAAACCACAAAAACGTCCAACTTTTTGGTTCGAAAATGGCCATTGTTGTTGTTGTGCTCAGTGTGTTTATCTTTTTGGAACATTTTCGGCAAGAAAAAAAATGTCCAAGTGAAAAACACACAAAATCAAGTCATTGGGATGTATCGGGGCAGGGAGGGGGAGCATTCTTATTGGCCACATAGACATCCCAGCAGAGCAGTGGGGCACCCTGGGGGGCCACTACAGTGGACTTCACATAAAAGGTCCCAGGTGCACATCTCACTGTTACCCCCTTATATTGTGCTCCCTCCAAACCCCCAAAACCTACTGTACTCAACTGTACACCACTATCTGCAAGTGTCACCTATATGTAGGTACAGTAAGTGTTTTGGGTGGGGGGTTTGGAAGGTTCTCATGTTCCATAACAAGTGTACCAGTTAGAGTGGGATATGGGCCTGGATCCCCTTCTCTACAGTCTACTGCACTGACCACTAGGCTACTCACTCCAGGGACCTGCTTGCTGCTCTAATAGGAATGGCCATCGTATTTGAAGCTGTCATAGAGGCTGGCATGCACTGTCACTGGCATATCTTAGGGGGCTGGGATGGGATCAGTGACCACTGGGGGAGTAAGGGGGGGGGGTTATGCCTTAATTCCTCCAGTGGTAATTTGGGAAGGGAAATGGGACTTGATGTACTGCCTGAGGTTTTTTGCAACTACATTCAAAGCAGTTTACATATATTCAGGTACTTATTTTGTACCAGGGGCAATGGAGGGTTAAGTGACTTGCCCAGAGTCACAAGGAGCTGTAGTGGGAATTGAATTCAGTTCCCCAGGATCAAAGTCCACTGCACTAACCACTAGGCTACTCCTCCACTCATTCCACCAATAAGAGCCAACCTCATCAGTGATGTCACAATGGCTTAAAGTCCACTGCACTAACCACTAGGCTACTCCTCCACTAGCAACATTCCATCTAGAAGCCTGCCCTTGCAGATCAGCAATGCGGCCGCGCACGTGCAGGACGTCAGACTCATAGAAACAGAAGCCTGCTTGTGATGCTTGAGACAAATAGGTGAAGGGTTTTGGGCATAACAGGACTTCCACTGACCCACATGCAGAAGAACCTGGATGTTTCTGAGCACTAGGAGAAGAGGGTCAAAATCTGTTAGAGAGGGACCATGACAACTCTTCACACCTATTCATGTGTCAAATCTAAAATCCAAATATATCACTCACCTCAACAATTCACCTCCACTCCTATCCTAGCTGAGATAATATTTAACCATCTCTCTGACCTCACATGCAACTCCCTTCAAATCAACCACCTTAATTTCTAATTCTTCCTACTTTCTTACTCATCTATATGTTACAACTTTGCCTTACCCCTCACTAGCAATTATAATATTCTAGTACATATTGTGTTGTCATTGCAAGCAGTATACCGTGCCATACTTTGTATTGTTGTTCGAATATTTTTCCTGCTGTAATTGCCTCCTGCTCATGTTTGATCTATTCTTACTGTACTTTGCCTTGAGCGAATTCCTTCAAAAAGTTGGTAAAAAAAAAAATCCAAATAAATAAATAAACTTTTGCTCCCAAATTTGCTCTGGGTCCCTGGTGAGGGTCCCCAACTCCTGCCAGCTGAAGGCTTCATTCAGTCCTGGTCTGCAGTGGCGCAGCCGCATTGCCTGCCCTGCTTTCTCTTCCCCCTCACGTTGGGCACACTCCTTTTAGTGAAATTGAGCATGGTCAGTTTCACTAAAAGAAGCATGCTGGGCGTGAGGGGAAGAGAGAGTAGGGCAGGCGATGCGGCAGTGCTGGAGACCAGTGCTGGACGAAGTCTGCAGCTGGCGGGGGTTGGGGACCCTGCCAGCCAAGGTATTTGTGGCAGTGGGGGGGCAGTGAGGCGGCTGAGGGGGACGGCAGCAGGGCAGTGACCAAAATGTGCCCCCACCCTCACCTTGGGCTCTGGCCCCCTCCCACCTCGAGGTCTGGCTATGCCCCTGCCCTGTACATGGGAAAATATTTTGCCCCAAATGATTGGCTGTTCTTGAAAAAGGGGGGACATTACAGTGTTCATTCAATGCTGTACAATCTCAGGACAGAAAGACCACTTCAACACGGTGGGTACTTGGTTCACACTTAGCGTCAGTAAAGAGAGTTGGAGCACCCTATAATTTATTCATTTAATATTTCTTCTGTACCTCCTATGAGCCTGAAAGCTATCAAGGTGCAGGGGCGTGGGAGGGGGGTCCAGAGCCCAAGGTGAGGAGGCACATTTTAGCCCCCCCCCGCCCGGTGTCGCCGACCCCCCCAACCACCACCACCAACAACAACTTTGACCCCCCCCCTGCCGACGACCCTCTCGACCCCCCTCCCACCGCCAACCCTCCCCTGCCGCCGCCTACCTTTGCTGGCAGGGGACCCCAACCCCCGCCAGCTGAGGTCCTCTTCCTCCGGCGCAAGGCTTCGTTCTGTTTCTGAGTCAGATTCAGAAACAGAACGAAGCCTTGCGCCAGAAGAAGAGGACCTCGGCTGGTGGGGGTTGGGGTCCCCCTCCAGCAAAGGTAGGCGATGGGGGGTTGGCGGTGGGAGGGGGGGTCGAGAGGGTCATCAGCAGGGGGGTCCAGGGCCAAATCTACGGGGGCCCAGGCCCCCGTGGCCCCATGTAGCTATGCCTCTGTCAAGGTGGTGTACACTTAGGCACATTATGTCCTAGCGGTGGTTTGAAGGGTCAGCTATGCCAGGGCCTTGCAGCGAAATCCCTTCCTGCCCCAGAGAGAACCTGCTCCCTTGAAGTAACGTTTGCATTCCCTGAGTGAAGAAGGGAGAGGACTGGGAGTTAACTAAGGGTCCCTTTTACTAAGCCACTTAAAACACCCAGGTGTGCCCAATGTGCGTCAATTTTGCGTTACCGCCCAGCTACCGCGTGGCCCTTGCGGTAGTTTCATTTTTGACACGCGTCCGCTACGTGTGCCGGAAAATATTTTTATTCTCTGGCATGTGGGTGGTAAACGGGCAGTAATCGGCATTTTACACGCGTAGACCATGACCGCCCGGTTACCGCATGAGACCTTACCGCTAGGTCAATGGCTGGCAGTAAGGTCTCAGACCCAAAATGGACACGCGGCAATTTTTATTTTTGCCGTACGTCCATTTTTGGCAGAAATTTTAAAAATGTTTTTTTTACAGGTGCGCTGAAAAGTGATTCTGCACGTGCTCAAAACACGCGTCTACACTACCGCAGACCATTTTTTTTGCACGCCTTTGTAAAAGGGCCCCCAAATGTTCGGTGGGGGCTGTGACTGTCGATGGACCATCCCGCAGTCGGGATGTGCCCTTTACCACCCTAATGACTTCAGTAGCCAAATTGCACCGGACTTAAGTACAAATCCACGTATGCTTCATCCTTCTCTTTCATCAGCTCGCAACTATGGAATTCTTTGCCAAAAACTATAAAAAAAACATCCACAACCATCTAAATTTCAGGAAATCTCTTAAGACCATGTTATTTGGAAAAGCCTACCCCAAGGATTCAGCATGTGTCTCCACTGCTTGATACACATCAATCTAATGACAATTTTGGACACATCCACCCTTCCCTCCTCTCCCCTGGTTCCCCTGTTCCTTTCGTTCCTTCCCCATCCTTTCCATTATTTCTTATAGAAGGTTTTATGTTGTATTAGTTTAATCTACTGCATTGGCGTCTGCCTCTGTGGTGCGATGTAAGCCACATTGAGCCTGACGCTGTTGGGAAAATGTGGGGTATAAATGAGATAATAAATAAATAAAATAATGAATATTTATCAGCTTTATATTGGCCTGCGGTGGAGGTAGTGATTGACCCGGCTAAACTGACGTCTCAAAAACCACCCCATCTCCCTAGCTAAAAATATGCCCGGCTTCCACAGCACAAATACTTAGATTGGAGGGACTATAAATTCAACTTCCAAATCTAAGCACAATATTTATTCATTGCCTATATAAACAGCAGGAGCTGAGGAAACAGGCGCTTTTAACAAACATATTTTGTGGCTGCTAATTTTCAAAGGGAAAAGAAAAACATGGGAAGTTTTCCACTGACAACTGGCTGTAAACAATGCAGGTCACTCAGTGGAAAATATCTTTAAAAAGATCTAACCTAAAAGGGAAGATGACAAGGAAGCAACTTAGTAAAGCAGCAATTAAGCTTGTATGACTGATACCTGGGAGATGTCCATAGGCAGAACAGACTCTATGGTGTTAAAAGTCCTTATTTGCCATCGCTCAACTTCCGAGAGACGGATGGTGGATTTTTTTTGCTGTCATTTCTTTATGTGTACTCAGTTAGGTTGTCCTGTTTTTAAGTGGCTTTATTTTTTATTTTTATCATTTGTTTTACTGTAAACTGCCGAGATCCTTTTTGGCTAGGCGGTATAGCAAATTTTACTAACTACTAAGCTTAGCTTGCGTTATCTGCAACAGGGTCCATTTTATTCCTGTGGGCCCTGCTTAGGATAACTCGAGCTTAGCTTTAGCAAAAGACTCCCTAAATTAATAAAGACTCTCCCTGAACCCAGGTCAGTTCACGATTGGACTTTCTAAAGATGCAACCATGGTAATGATGCATGTGGTGTCTGTTATTTCATGTGCCTGCATGTAGCTGATACAGCCCGAGTGAAGCAACATTTTGCTCCTCAACAGACCACACACAAAGCCAGCTTCCTGTTGCCAAAGAGAGCAGATACGAACCCGAGGGCCGTCCAGTGTCCCAATGCCAACCAAAGCCATCAGAAAAGGAAAGAACCGCATTTACGATTCCACTGTAACATCTCCTCCATCTTCTAGTTCTCCACAAGTCAGAGGATAAAAGCATGGTGGTAGCTATGTGCCAGTTCAGTGATTGGAACTGTGCTGCAATTTCCCCACTAGGGGTCACTGTGTGGAAATGGTTTCTGTGAGAGAGCTCACAACTCCAAAGGTCTCAGAAATCTTTTGTTAAGGTGGTTGAAAGGATGCCTTTTAGTTTTCACTATTGTTAAAAGGAAAGCAATGCAAGGTGCCAGATTTACCTGACAGGACTGACCTTGCACAGAATTCTGCTCGCAGGATTCTGCTCATCGCTGCCCTACCCTCTGAGGGAAGCAAGTAGCTCTTCAGGATGTGGTTACTAAAAAAAACAAACAAAAAAGTAAATAAAAAACAAAAAAGCAGCTCCCAGGCAGTGTATCGAAAGCTGAGGAGATCAGTGTAATGCAGAGCAAGGCAGCCAATCCTGAGATTTCATCCAGCACTGATGTGGTCCACAGGTGTAGCTGGGGGGGGGGGGGGTGCAAGGCGAGCGGTTGATCCCCCAAATGGATTTTGAATGAAATGGCCTCTGTGGAGGAGTAGCCTAGTGGTTAGTGCAGTGGACTTTGATCCTGGAGAACCAAGTTCGATTCCCACTGCAGCTCCTTGTGACTCTGGGCAACTCACTTAAACTACCATTACCCCTGGTACAAAATAAGTACCTGAATATATGTAAACCGCTTTGAATGTAGTTGCAAAAACCTCAGAAAGGCAGTATATCAAGTCCCATTTCCCTTTCACCCCTGTCCCTTATGACATCACAATATCAGAAGTGAGCCAAGTATCGGGCAATCAAGCCATTGTGACATCACTGATGAGGTTGGCTCTTATTGGTGGAATAAGTGGAGGAGTAACCTAGTGGTTAGTGCAATGGACTTTGATCCTGGGGAACTGAGTTCGATTCCCACTGCAGCTCCTTGTGACTCTGGGCAAGTCACTTAACCCTCCATTGCCCCTGGTACAAAATAAGTACCTGAATGTATGTAAACCGCTTTGAATGTAGTTGCAAAAACCTCAGAAAGGCGGTAGATCAAGTCCCATTTCCCTTTCCCTACATGGATTGTCCCTTCAGCCTCACACTGGTGCCCCCCCCCCCCCAATGACAAAACCTGGCTATGCTTCTGATGTGGTCCCCAGGAGTTCTGGTGACAGCGTATCATAGAGTCAATAGCATCAATATGCAGTTAATGGCCACCCTGAAACTACGGCTTCCATTTAGGTCCTTGATATTCAGTTACACCTGTTTTGAAATCAGGTTCCTGCCAGTGTGAACCTGGTCACTGCCAGGGCAAATTCACATGCTGCCAGCGTTTCCTGGATCCTCTCCATCGGCTCCACCCACTTCGCCGCCTATTATGGGCCAGTGCGAAGCTCTGCTATACCGTATCTCCTACCCTGAGACGGCTCTGTGTACGCAGGAGTCTCTGAGTCACAGTTGCGTTCACTCTCTCTCTCTCTCACCACATCCTACTGCCAGACTCCCAACCTACACACATCCACCTTAAACAAACAATTCTGTGCAGACACTGCACCCTGCAGCAGTCACAAAAAGTCATATACACCTAAACACACATTCAGACACTTCAGGGGAGTCTGTCTATGCAGAAACATCTGTAAGGAAGAGTTAAAAGTCATGCCCCAGACAGGGCGATGCTCAGAAGTAAACGCAGGCGCTAGAGGCGATTAGCGCCGGCTTAGCGCCCGCATTTACCAGCAGAGTAATGCTGGAAGACTCCCTACTGCTGCATCTAATGAGCACCACCACGCTCATGCAAATACATGCAAAGAGGGGACATTATGCATTCTCGCCGCAAGTGAGCCCATCCCACTGCAAATCCTGTGCCAGCTCGGTGCTGGCGTAAAAGCAGGAGAAGGTTGGATGTTTTCTGCTGCAGTCCTGGTGCCGGGTCAAATCCACTTTTCTGTAGGCCTGGAGACGCTTGCGATTGCTGCGAGCTATGTGAACAGAGGCTGAATCTTTTAATTTTGTTGCAGATTATTAACTTTACTGGACCATTTCTAGATACCCCCCCCCCCCCAGGCCTTTAGTGTTGGTCTACTGTCTTCTCTCTTTCTCCTCTCTCCCCCCCCCCCCCAAGGCTTAATGCACAACTCTTCAGAGCATGCACCAGCCACTATCCACCCGCTTTGCTTCCTCATGATCGAAGCCAACAGCGCACATATCATTTGCATACTATTAGCTTCAAGATATTTTTGGGCGCTGAAAACGTGGTAAACATAGTAACATAGTAGATGACGGCAGAAAAAGACCTGCACGGTCCATCCAGTCTGCCCAACAATTTAAACTCATATGTGCTACTTTATGTGTACACCTGACCTTGATTTGTTTCTGCCATTTTCAGGGCACAGACAGTAGAAGTCTGCCCAGCACTAGCCCCGCCTCCCAACCACCAGCCCTGCCTTCCCCCACCGGCTCTGCCATCCAATCTTGGCTAAGCTTCTGAGGATCCCTTCCTTCCAAACAGGATTCCTTTATGTTTATCCCACGCGTTTTTGAATTCCGTTACCGTTTTCATCTCCACCACCTCCCGCGGGAGGGCATTCCAAGCATCCACCACTCTCTCTGTGAAAAAACTCCAGCACTGTTCCATATAGCGCCCGGAGTTATAAGTATCCACCCCAGAGTAGAAGAGGGACAGAGAAGCGCTAATAAGATTTTGCATCAGTATAAAACAGGGGGGTCTAAACCCAGCCTTTGGGACACAACCAAGCCAGTCTGGTTTTCACGATAGCCACAATGATTATGTACAAGGTATATTTGCATGCACTCCCTCCACTGTATGCAAATCTAACTCATGCATATGCATTGTGTGGATATCATGAAAACCTGACTGGCTGGGTGTGTTCCGAGGACTGGGTTGAGAACCCCTGGTATAAAATAAGGGGAGTGTATCCGAGGGCCAGAGTGAGCATGAGAGATGGAAGGACTAAGGCCGCCCAACCCAGTCATCCCACAAGAGCAGATGCAAAGCCTCAAGAGCAGGGGTTTCTCAACCCAGTTCTGGGGGAACCCCAATCCAATCTGAATTTCAAGATATCCAAAATGTATATGCATGAGATATTTAAATAGAATAGAGGCAGTGCATACAAATATATCTCTCATGCATATTCATTGCGGATATCTTGAAAACCAGACTGGCTTGCGGTTTCCTGAGTTGAGAAACCTTATTCCAGAGAGTAGCAGCATTCCCAGGAGTTTTGGAAGTTTGGGACAGTTAGAGAGAGCACATAAGTTTGCTAGAGAACCACAGGGAGCCAGGAGGTCCAGCCAGGGGAAGCAGGAGTCCATACTGAGAAAAACCACACTGGGTCAGACCAATGGTCCATCTAGCTCAATATCCTACTTCCAACAGTGGTCGATCCAGGTCACAAGTACCTGGCAGAATCCCAAAAAGAGTAGCAAGATTCCATGCTACCAATCCTAGAGTAAGCAGTGGCTTCCCTCATGTCTATCTCAATAGAAAACTATGGACTTTTCCTCCAGGAACCTGTCCAAACCTTTTTTAAAGCCAGATAATGCTAACCGCTGCAATCACATCCTCCGCAATGAGTTCCAAAGCTTAGCTTTTCATTTTAGAAATATTACCAACTTCATTGAGTGTTCCATAGTCTTTGTAATTTTTGAAAAAGTAAAAAAAAATCAATTCACTTTTACCCGTTCTACGCATTACTATGGAAGGTGCACAAAAAAATGAATGCACAGCGCTAAATCACTTCCTCCATCACGTAATTTTAGAGCACCAGAATGTGTGGTAGCTAACACAGTAGGGATATGTACTAATCTTTTATCAAAGCAGGGTTCTGTTCCCTGAAAACGTCCCCTTTAGATTCTGAAACACTTGATAAACAATGGTTGAACATTCTGCTTTTATATTTTGTAAAACCGATGCAACGTTTACCAGCGTCTTTCTGTTGCAAACAGGAAGCAGAAGAATCACAGGTGGTGTCCTGGATAGATTCATACGTTAAGGAGGTAATTTCAAAACAGCTTGCATAGTTGTGAAGCATGTGGGCAATTTTAACAGCCTTGTGTATGTTACTGAAACTTTCCGAGAGATAACCATACATGATAATTAGCCTAAAGCGCAGACATTACAACTGCCCATAGATTTTGGGCTGGGTTCAGTAAAAGGCACCGAAAAATAGGCAAGAATTCACACGAGCAAAATATTCAATACTTGAAAATTAATCAAACATATAAATGGCGAGTGACCGTACTCACTCGCAAATGCGCAGTAGAGACTTCCCTCTCTACCCCGCCCCCGCGTCAATACTTGATGACGGGGGCGGGACAGAGAGGGAAGTCTCTACTGGCATGCTGCAGACATCAGAACCGCTCCCCCTCCCCCGGAATCGCCGCCGCCCCTCCATCTGGCCCGAGCACTGTGAACTTACATCACCACGCAGCAGCAGGCACATCAGCAAAGCTGCCGTCAGGCTTCCTTCTCTGCCTTTGTCCCGCCCTCGCCGACGTTACGTCACACGAGGGCGGGACACAGGCAGAGAAGGAAGCCTGCCCTGACGGCAGCTTTGCTGATGTAAGTTTACAGTGCTGCTCGGGCCGGGTGGAGGGGCGGCGACTCCGGGGGAGGCGGGGCGGCGCCAACCTTGGGGGGGGGGAGGAAACCCCCCCATTCCAAAAGTAGGCCGTTTTCACGGGCTCAACAGCTAGTATAAAATAATATACACACGTGGCAACGCTCTGAATGGGGGAGGGGGAGGAAAAACAAGTACTAAAAAAAGTGCGAAGAAAAAAAAAAAACTCAGAAACTTAGCTCAAGCCTTCACTATGGGGTCATTGTACTAAGATGCACTGAAAAATGGCCTGTAGTAGGTAGTGCAGGCACAGGTTTTGGCCACGCGCAGAATCATTTTTCAGCGCACCTGTAAAAAAAAGGCCTATTTTTTGTTTGTTTTTTTTTTGTCGAAAATGAAAATTGCCGCGTGTCCATTTTGGGTCTGAGACCTTGCCGCCAGCCATTGACCTAGTGGCAAAGTCTCACGCGGTAACCGGACGGTAATGACCTACACACGCCGAATGCCACTTGGCGCACGACCGATACGCACGGCAGAAAATAAAAATTATTTTTCGGATGTGCGTATTGGACACGTGGCAAAAATGAAATTACCGCAAGAGCCACAAGGTAGCTATGCGGTAACTCCATTTTGGTGCACATTGGGCTTGCATAGACTCTTACGCAGCTTAGTAAAAGGGCCCCTGTATTAACTAGAGAACAACGTACCATCACAGGTCACAAAATAACATAAATCTCTCAATTTTCAGAGTGAAAACCACATACAAAAACGCAGGCATTAATGCTCCAAAAAATTACATTTTAACAGTTCAATAACTTTATCAGTTCAAGCTGACACTATTTTGTAATCCATATCTCACACACTGTCTTAATTTCTTCAAACGACAGTGAACATGAAACTTGTATCCATCATCCACATTTGTCCCCAGTACCCAACAGGGAATCCCCGTTTTGCCGAAGCTGCTGACTCCCAAGATGGACCCCTAGCATCGGGTAACTATGATTTGGATTATTCTTCCCAATGTGCATCACTTTGCATTTGGTCACTTAAAATTTCATCTGCCATTTGGATGCCCAGTCTTCCAATTTCCTAAGGTCTTCCTTCAATTTTTCACAGGCCGCACATGTTTTAACAACCTTGAACAGTTTTGTATCATCTGCAAATTTAATCACCTCACTTGTCGTTCTGATTTCCACATCATTTATAAATACGTTAAATATCACTGATCCCGGTACAGATCCCTTTGGCACTCCACTATTCATCCTCCTCCATGGAGAAAAACTTTAGAAACTCATGCAAAAGCCACGACAAAGAAGATGTTCAACATGATGTGGGTACTGAAAAGAGTAAAACCATTCCTCCCACAGAAAACTTTCCGCAATCTAGTACAATCCACAGTTCTTACCCATGCCGACTACTGCAACAGCATCTTCATCGGTTGCAAAGCCCAAATCATGAAAAAACTCCAAACCGCCCAAAACACAGCAGCCAGACTCATTTTTGGCAAATCACGATTCGAAAGCGCAACACCACTTCGAGAAAAACTTCACTGGCTCCCTATCAAGGAACGAATAAACTTCAAAGCCCACACAATGATCCACAAGATCCTTAATGGCGAAGCCCCAAGCTACATGTACAACTTGATCGATCTTCCAGCCAGGAACTGGTCCAAATCTTCTCGAACATATCACAACCTTCATCTTCCCAACTGCAAAGGCCTCAAATACAAAACCTACTACGCATCCAACTTCTCTGTTTTAGGCAGTCAACTCTGGAACGCTTTACCTAGACATATCCAAAAAAACAATGAACACCTACCCTTCCGAAAGCTGCTGAAGACTTACCTCTTCAAACAAGCCTACCCAAACGACCCAACTTAAATCTCGAACCTAATCCACACCACCAGCACTACCCACACTCCAATCCTTTCTCCACATCTTTTACTATTGTCCCACTCTATATAACTGTGCTATCTCTGTGATACATGTACCTTACTTTGTATTATCATTGTGATACATTGTACCATACTTTGTAAGCCGCACTGAACCTGCTATCGAGCGGGAAAGAGTGGGGTATAAATGCTACAAATAATAATAATAATAATTTAACCCTACCCTCTGTTTTCTGTCCAATAACTAATTCCTAATCCACAGAAGCACATTGCCTCCTATCCCATGACTTTTTTTAAAAAATTTGTATGAAGTCTTTATTAAACTTTTTCAAACCAACAGCTGAAGACGCATCAAGCCAAAACAAGCAAACATCAAGGCTGCTGGCAAACAGTACCAAAACAACCTCCATTGTAGTAGTGTACAAAAAGGTAATCTTAACTTCAAAATATTTTAAGCATTTTCTTATACAAATCTCCCCCTTGCCCATCCCCCCCCCCTCAACGTTACCTTATACCTCAGCTTACCCCCAACTTACCTATCCCATGACTTTTTAATTTTCTCAGGAGTCCTCTTATGAGGAACTTTGTCAAACGTTTTCTGAAAATCTAGATACACTACATCAACCGGCTCACCTTTATCCACATGTTTATTTACGCTTCAAAGACATGAAGCAAATCGGTGAGGCAAGACTTCCCTTGGCTGAATCTATGATGCCTTTTAGCCTTCTTTATCAATGCTTTGCATCTGACTTGCCATTGCTTAATGTTGCTTCTTATTTTCTTTATTCAGGTCCTTTTTCCATTCTTAGAAGGATGTTCTTTTGGCTCTAATAGCCTCTTTTACGTCACCTGTTAATCTTTCCACCTTCATACATACGTGGAATACATCTGGTCTGGGCTTCCGGGATGGTATTTATAAACAATGCTCCTGATCTCCTTATGCTCCTGATCTCCTTATGTATACAACTTCGACAGAAAGAATATTAAAACCAAAAAAAAATGTAGGAAGTGGATATTTTGTTTAAATGTTTACAGATCACTGTTGAACAAACAAGACTGGTTTTCACATTTCAGATGATAAAGGTGTCTGAACAGGCAACACCAGGTCCCTCTCTTCAGGATATTTTGCTTCCCTCTAGCAGCAGTGCAGTCAATAAGAGGAGACATAGATGCTGTGACCTTCCAATAAAAGAAAAGGTGCCAGGGGGTCCGGGGCAGTCTTCACCTTCCGCTCTGGCTGCAGTGGGCAGAAGGAAGCAGCCCTGCCACAGTCAAAAGGTTCTAAGGTCAGTGAACTGGTAGAAAAAGCAGTGGCCAGCACCCTCTCAGGAAATGCCCTCTCCCAGAAGGAAAACATTTGGTCAGGGTGGGGAGAGAGAGAGAGAGAATGAGAGAGAGAGAGAGAGAGAGAGAGAGAGAATGACAGAGAGAGAATGACAGAGAGAAAGAGAGAGAGAATGACAGAGAGAGAGAATGACAGTGAGAGAGAGAGAGGGAGGGAGCTGCCTTTGCCATACAGAAGCACCCAGCAGGCAGACCTCATCTTGCTGGGACAGTCACTTCATTGATGGCTAATCTTAGAAACACAGGCAACAGTGACACCCTGTCCCAGCCATAGCTGCCGAGAGGGGGGCAGGGGGAGCAAAATTCCCTGGGCCTCCAGGGGGGGGCCAGCACAGGGGTCTCTCTCTCTCCTGCTCCTGACGGGACCCGTGTGATCGCATCTCAACAGGAGCAGGACAGAGAAAACTCCAGTGCTGGGCCCCCCCCCCTTGCATTGCCCCCAGGCCACATGTGCTCAGTTCTGAGACCGAGCACATGCGACCTGAGGAAAGCAGCCGCAGGGGTAGGCAGTGCTGGGCAAAGGAAGGAGCCGCGGGGCCAGCCAAGGTACTTCGGGTGGGTGGGAGGGAGGGAGGAGGGCAGCAGTGACGATTTGGGGGGGGGGGATGGCAGCGATGACGAGTCTGCCCTTAGCCTGGTGGTGGCAGCCCTGCCCCTGGCCCGGCTCAGTCTCTTGGCGGCCCTGGTCCCAGCGCCTTGTAACTCAGAACCCAAACTAATAAATGACCACACATTGACTTTGTAATTAGTGGAGCAACTTGGCTGCAGCTTTATTACAAACACATGACTGTATTTGATACAATCAAACACAGGATACCTGAGCCAACTGTAAGCTCTTAAAAGCTACAATCAAAGCACCCAGTCCACCGCCATAAGCAAGACTGACCAATGCGCTATAGGCTATTCCAGGACGCTTCCGCTGCGCTGCAGGGTGCGTCCAACCCAGGTGCAGCAAACCCATCTGCACCAAACTGCAACTTGATGACTTAGCACACCTCCAATCACTCAGACACGGGTATTCCCACACTTCAAGCTGCAACATGCGTAAATTAACATCCTATATAATAATTTGCACCTCCAACGCTCTACGTCTGGATGCCTGGGTTCATAACATCCATAACCACTCATTGCCCCGCCCTCATGTCAAAACGTAATGACATCAGAGGGCGGAACAGTGAGAGGGAAGGGAAGCCAGTGCCAGCCAGCCAGCCAGCTAGAGAACGTTCAGGTACAAATCGAGGGGAGGAGAGAATCACGAGGGGAGGGAGGGTGGGAGGAAGGGAAGGGGAGGGGAAGGGAAGGCAGGGCAGAGGAGAATGGATGGGATGGGATGGGATGGGATGGGAGGACAGTAGAGGAGAGAATCGCAAGACATCGAGGGCATCGAGGGGAGGAAGGAAGGGAAGGGGAGGGCAGAGGAGAATTGATGGACATGGATGGGATGGGAGGACAGTAGACGAGAGAATTGCAGGACACGGATGGGAGGGCAGGGAAGAGGAGAATCGCTGGACATGGAGGGGAGGGCAGGGGAGAGAGAGAAAAAAAAGCTTACATGACAGCCTTCCTAGGGCCCGTTTCATTGTTGAGGAAACGGGCATGGTTCCACTAGTATTTAATAAATAAAGCAAGAGGTGGGTGGGAGGGTAGGCTGCTTTCACCTGTGACCTCAGAGAAGAAGAGGGCACGCCCAGTAAATGCTGTGGTCTCTAAAGCCCGCGTCTCTGGCCCCTCCTACCCGGTAGGGAGCCCTTCCAGGGGCAAGCTCTCTTCCGGCTGCCGAGGCTCCCTGCCTATCACAGCTCACCCTCCCTCTCAGCCGGGGCGCAGGTGCTCTGGTGCACGGCGCCATTTTACGGGTGACTCTGGCCCTCCACCTTGTTATATAGGTAGGCAGAGACTCCCTCAGCCAGTTCATTCACTTGAGGAGGAGAAAGAATGGAACTGGATTTCTATGCTTAACTGGAATGGTGGATAGCAAGGAGAGGCTTCAGGAAGAAATAGGGCTTAGGTTTTCAACCCAGTCAGGTTTTCAGAATATCCACAATGAATATGCCTGAGACAGATTTGCATAAAGTGATTTCATTATATGCAAATCTCTCTCCTGCAAATGCATTGTGGATATCCTGAAGACCAACCTGGCTGTGTCTTTCATTAGGGATATCCTGAAAAGCCGACTGGCTGGTGGGTCCCCAGAACAGGTCTGAGAACTATCAGGATAGATGACTTCCCCAAGAATCCCAACATCCCGGTCTGCCTGTTCACTCCTTCCTCTTTCCACTGCCACTCTCATAAAATCTAGCATGCAAGATAACTGCTAGATCCATCCAGAGCACAGGGCAGGTCTTAACCTGTGTCCCAGTCTCCAGAGGCAACGCAACAAGCTTAAGCAAGTATGTATGCCATTTATCTAGTGTTCTGGGTGGGAGCTGGGCAAGGCACTGCCATGCCAGCAAAGCTTCCTTGGGAAATTCTTGCTCAGCCTTTGGAAGGGTTGTGAAGCAGATGAAGGTTATTAGGGTTGCAACTGAGCTCTTACCAGTGTTCTCCACAGCCGGATTCAGAGATCCAGGTGACCAAAGGCAGACAAGCAGAATTTCCAGTTTTTCAAGCGTCTGCTGAGCAAGTAACCACTATCCCTTCATTCCTAAGGCCTCAGTGCCGATCTTCTCAGGGAGGACGCAGTTCCCAGCATTTCTATTTAGAGGGGACATGGGTATCCTACTTTCTGGGACCGGTAACCACTCAACCCCTCTCCAGCTCTGGCTGAGAGATTACAACGCCCTGTCCCTGCCCCAGGAGGTGACAGACCACAACCCTCACACTCCAGGAGAGATTCGCACCCTGACAAAAATGAAAGAAAAGGACAGGTGTGGGGAGTACTAGAGAGCTGGAAGAAGGGAGGAAATGGAGAAAAAGTAACAGAAAATTCGGCCACTAGGATCCTCTTCCATGCTTCCAGATTCGACCATGTCACACCCCTTCTCATTCAATTGCACTGGTTACCGATCTCTTCTCATATTCACTACAAAATTTTGGTTCTCTCCCATAGGGCTTTCTACTTTTCATAGTAACATAGTAGATGACGGCAGAAAAAAACCTGCACGGTCCATCCAGTCTGCCCAACAAGATAAACTCATACGTGCTACTTTTTGTGTATACCCTACTTTGATTTGTACCTGTCCTCTTCAGGGCACAGACCGTATAAGTCTGCCCAGCACTATCCCCGCCACCGGCTCTGCCACCCAATCTCGGCTAAGCTCCTTAGGATCCATTCCTTCTGAACAGGATTCCTTTATGTTTATCCCACGCGTGTTTGAATTCCGTTACCGTTTTCATTTCCACCACCTCCCGCGGGAGGGCATTCCAAGCATCCACTACTCTGTCCGTGAAAAAATACTTCCTGACATTTTTCTTGAGTCTGCCCCCCCCCCCCCCTTCAATCTCATTTCATGTCCTCTCGTTCTACCGCCTTCGCATCTCCGGAAAAGGTTCGTTTGCGGATTAATACCTTTCAAATATTTGAACGTCTGTATCATATCACCCCTATTTCTCCTTTCCTCCAGAGTATACATGTTTAGGTCCGCAAGTCTCTCCTCATACATCTTGTAACGCAAATCCCATACCATTCTCATAGCTGTTCTTTGCACCGCTTCAATTCTTTTTACATCCTTCCTTTCTTCCCTAATCTCATATACCCCCCCCCCCCCCCCACACTCCTCTGATCACTTCATGAATTGAATTGCACCTCAAAAAGAATCTCATCTGGATTCTACCCCTTTCCAGGCCTTTTTCTGGATTACCCCCTCCCTCTAGAATTCTCTTCCTGTGCCTATTCACCTTGGGTAGTCCTTACCCTAAATTCAAGGCCTTTCTGAAGACATACCTATTTGAAATGGCTTTTTCCACCTCCCCGGGCCCAGCAGCTCCCTCCGAATCCACTAGCCTTCTGTCTTAAAATCCCCTTCCTCCTTCATATCTTTTCTTTTTATAATGGTGTTCCTTTCTGAACTCTATTTATTTTAATTACTATGTACATCACCTTGTTATCTGTGTGACGAAAGGCAACTAATTAAATGTCAATAAATCAAATTTAAGAACAAAAGATTAAAAGGCATGAATGTGCGAGTGAAAGACTTTCTGCAGGTGACAAGGCGATCAACCTGCACTCCAGTTTCATGCATAAATCATAAATTCCCCACCACTTCAAGCACCCTAAAGTGTGCAGGAGTAGCCCAATGTTGGAACAGCAAGCTGAGGACCAGGGAAGCCAGGGTTCAAATCCCGCTGTAGCTCCTTGTGACCCTGGATGTCACTTAACCCTCCATTGCCCCAGATTGTAAGCCCACTAGGAACGGAGAAAGTACCTGCATATAACACAAGCCACTTTGGGGTTTTTTTCCACAGAAAGGCCAACTATCAAATGCAAGACCCCTTTCAACTCACTTTGGTGTCCTTTTACAAAGGTGCGCTGAAACAATAGTCTGCGGTAGTGTAGATGCGCGTTTTGGGTGCGCGCAGAATCATTTTTCAGCGCACCTGTAAAAAATGCCTTTTTTAAAAAATTTTTGCTGAAAATGGACGTGCGGCAAAATGAAAATTGCCACGCGTCCATTTTGGGTCTGAGACCTTACCGCCAGCCATTGACCTAGTGGTGAGGTCTCGTGCGGTAACCGGGCGGTAATGGTCTGTGCGCGTAAAATGCCGATTACCGCCCGTGTGCCAGAAAATTGAGTCTGCAAATAGGTGGGAAAATGTGGGATACAAATTCAACAAATAAATAAATAAATAAAATAAAAAGTCCTAAAATCCTAAATCCTAAAAGGGAACTTTAAAACAATACAGGAACGTAAGACCTTTGAAGTCAGAATGATTAAATATTTTGACACCCACCAGACAGGACTTAACAAAAGATCTGGGTTTTCTAGCCCATTATAAACCATAAAATTGTACTGCTTTGACATCCTCCTGTCTCCATGCATATCTCCCTGTCTCTCAACTACCCACCCCCATCCTGTTAGACTGTCATTGAAATGCTTTGATGTTTCACTCCCGTCTCCATGCAAATAGACTGTCACTGAAATGCTTTGATGTTTCACTCATATATACTGTCATCTACCAACATTTGCTTATTTCCGATCTGACGAAGAAGGGCAACCTTCGAAAGCTAATCAAGAAATGTATTAAGTCATGTCCAATAAAAAAGGTATCATCTTATTTTCTTTTCCATGTTTTATTTTGTTTGATTTCTATAGATTCTACATGGAATGTTACTATTCCACTAGCAACATTCCATGTAGAAGTCGGCCCTTGTAGATCACCAATGTGGCCGCGCAGGCTTCTGCTTCTGTGAGTCAGACTCACAGAAACAGAAGCCTGCGCAGCCTTCTATATGGAATGTTGCTAGTGGAATAGCAACATTCCATGTAGAATGTCCAATAGTATCTATTTTACTGTCATAGTAATGCTTGAATGTTTTCACTTATATACACTGTCAGCTAGCACATTTGCTTATTTCCGATCTGACGAAGAAGGGCAACCTTCGAAAGCTAATCAAGAAATGTATTAAGTCATGTCCAATAAAAAAGGTATCATCTTATTTTCTTTTCCATGCTTTATTTTGTTTTATTTCTATTGATGACCTTTTCGAGAGGTAAAAGAGCCTGTGGCTTTGGTGTTTACTGTGGTGTGAACTAGGCCGTGTTTTGCTCAGGTTCCCCGAATCAGCCACCTACAGACCCCTCTTCAGAGTGTCTGTGGTGAAAATTAACAGCTTCTTAATAAGAAGCACAATCCAGAATCAAAGGACGCCAGCCCTAATAATGAAAAAAAAAACAAAACAAAACACCAACAAGCCACTTTCACTGACAAAACAAACGGTCCCTGCAGAATGAACCTGGCACAGCAACAGCGCTGCACATTGCCGACTGGTCCTGTGGGTGGGGGAGGGAGCAATTTTCAAAACCGCCACATTGCAACAAAGACCCTACAAGCTTTGAGCCAATTTTCAAACCAAAAGTGTGAAACCTGCTGCAGGTTTGAAAATGCCATCGACGGGCGTCTCCACAATGCGGTTAACAAGAGAGGAGGTACAAAAGAGTACGCAGACTTTCAGCTACATTCACAGGCTGATGCTCAGAAGCAAACGCGGGCAGTGAGTGGAGGAGTGGAGAGTGGAGGAGTGGCCTAGTGGTTAGGGTGGTGGACTTTGGTCCTGAGGAACTGAGTTCGATTCCCAGCACAGGCAGCTCCTTGTGACTCTGGGCAAGTCACTTAACCCTCCATTGCCTGCCGCATAGAGCCTGCCATGAGTGGGAAAGCGTGGGATACAAATGTAACAAAAAAAATGGAGGCCTTTGGCGCCGGACTAACGCCGCATTAATGAGCGCAGAACGCTCAGAGGATCTAGTGCAGGAAACGTGCGAACCAAAGATTAGCACAAATAGCATGCTAACGCAGTTAAATGGATGTTAATGAGGTCATTTCCTATTCCCTCCCAAAGCTCAGAGAACAGCACATAAAACGAAGTCGCCTTTGCCGCTGAAAAACAACGCCAGCTCAGAGCAGGCGTTAGTGTCGTTGAAGAGAAGATTTGTCACGATTCTCTCTTTAAAATCTGCCAGTTTTTCTTTCCTTTTGAAGCTGAAGGAAGCCTACGAAAGCCTCTCGGCGCCAGTAGTAAGGAACAAACGGGCGTGAATCCGAGCAAAGGCAAAAGTGAAAGCAGACGTTGGTGCCTGTTTCCTGCATTTAAATATAAGCCTTCCAAGTAAAAAAAAACAAGACGCCAACGTTTGCTTCATGTTTGGGTTTAGAAACCAAAAGGTAACCGAACAGCAGAGATCCACGAGACAAGCAGCAATACACAAGGAAGTGAGAACGAAGGAAGGCTAGACGACCCTCAGGATCAATGAAGTAAAAATCGTATTGCTATGGTGTGTATAAAAACACTACAAAATTAACATAAAATCAATACAATACACGATAATATCAGTGCTTAAAAATCAACAGTACACAATGAACGTAATATCGGTACTCTAGACTCGACTCGACACTGTGTTTCGGCATTTAACGTGCCTGCCTCAGGAGTCCGACAATGAATAAAAGGAGTCAAAATGTACTGCTGGGTGAAAAAAAAGCAAGGAGGTCTTTAAAAATACCGTGCATGCGTAAACTGATGCACTATGTAAACACCGAAGGCATCAGAAAACAAAAGACAAGTACTTCAAATGCGTCAGATAAGGCATCGGTGCTCACCCATTTGAAGTACTTGTCTTTTGTTTTCCGATGCCTTCGGTGTTTACATAGTGCATCAGTTTACGCATGCACGGTATTTTTAAAGACCTCCTTGCTTCCTTTTCACCCAGCAATACATTTTGACTCCTTTTATTCATTGTCGGACTCCTGAGGCAGGCACGTTAAATGCCGAAACACAGTGCCATGTCGAGTCTAAAGTACCGATATTACGTTCATTATGTACTGTTGATTTTTAAGCACCGATATTACTTTATTGTGTACTAGCTGTTCAGCCCATAAAAACGGGCTAGTATAGGAAGGGGAGAGGGTTGAAAAGCCCCCCACCCCACCGCCGCTCCACCTCCGAGTTGCCCCCCCCCCCCCCTGGAGCTGTCGCCACCCACCTTCCACCCGGTCGGGCCCTCGCTCCGCTATTGAAACAGCGAGGGCACGCAGCACACAGCTCTACTGCTGAGCTGCCGTGGCCTTCCTTCTTCTTCTCTGCCTGTGTCCCGCCCTCGTGTGACGTAACATCGTCGAGTGCGGGACACAGGCAGAGAAGAAGGAAGGCCGATGGCAGCTCAGCAGAGCTGTGTGCTGCGTGCCCTCGCTGTTTCAATAGCGGAGCGAGGGCCCGACCGGGTGGAAGGTGAGTGGCGGTGGCAACTCCGGGTGGGGGGGAGCGTTAGCGGCGGCGGTGTCCCTCGCAAATGTGCAGTAGAGACCCTCTCTGTTCCGCCCCCGTCATCATGTATTGACGCGGGGGCGGGGCAGAGAGGGTCTCTACTGCGCATTTGCGAGTGAGTACGACACTCGCCATTTATATATATTGATTGTTTTACACATATTTGAATTTTGTGCATTGATTTTATGTTAATTCTGTAGTGTCTTTAGACACACCATAGCAATACATTTTTTACTTCATTGATCCTGAGGTTCGTCTAACCTTTCTTCATTCTCACTTCCTTGTGTATTGGCATGTTTCTTCCCCCTCCCCCCACTTTCGCTTTTACAGTGCAAGTCTAATTTGAATATCATTTCCTTTGAGCATTGGATTACCACAAGAGTTCTGAGCATTGGCCTGTCTGTGAGGGCAATTTTCAGACAATTTACACATGCAAGTCATAAATCTGCCAATTTGTTTCAGACGATCCCCTAAATATTCTTCAATGGCTGCCTTTAAATCTTAACCCCAGTTTTTCCTGAAGTCTCTTATTGGTCCTGTCTGTGTGTCTTGCCACATTGTAAGCTCCTTGGAGCAGGGGCACATGGGTGGGGCACTGCAGGAAGGTGATGTAGCAGTAGCGGTAGACAGTGCAAGCATTTGCTTCACCCGATAACCCACTCCAACATTTTTAAAAAAATCTCGAGAATCCTGTGTACTTATCCCATGCCACCGGTCCACCCGCAGCACAGTGGTCCCTAAATTAAGCCCCATGGACTGGATGTGGCCCTTGGGCCAAAGGAGCCAACTTTTCAAAATGATTGGGGGTGCTAAACCCAATTGAAATTAACTCTCCCCGGACACAGTCAAGGAGTCTGCTGACTCAGTATTAAGGGTACTCAAGCACACACAGAGCTGACTCCTATGCCTTGGGCCAAGCTTTTCAGGCTGGTCATCGTTTTACAGTCCCCAGATCAGAACTTGTGACTCTGGGCAAGTCACTTAACCCTCCGTTGCCCCATGTAAGCCGCATTGAGCCTGCCATGAGTGGGAAAGCACAGGGTACAAATGTAACAAAAATAAAATAGATACTATTGGAGATTCTACATGGAATGTTGCTACTATTGGAGATTCTACATGGAATGTTGCTATTCCACTAGCAACATTCCATGTAGAAGGCTGCGCAGGCTTCTGTTTCTGGGAGTCTGCCGTCCTGCACATACGTGCAGGATGTCAGACTCACAGAAGCAGAAGCCTGCGCGGCCACATTGGTGATCTGCAAGGGCCGACTTCTACGTGGAATGTTGCTAGTGGAATAGCAACATTCCATGTAGAATCTTAAATAGTAGCAACAGTGGAGGAGTGGCCTAGTGTTTAGGGTGGTGGACTTTGGTCCTGGGGAACTGAGTGTGATTCCCACTTCAGGCACAGGCAGCTCCTTGTGACTCTGGGCAAGTCATTTAACCCTCCATTGCCCCCCATGTAAGCCGCATTGAGCCTGCCATGAGTGGGAAAGCGCAGGGTACAAATGTAACAAAAAAAAAAAGAACCAGCTCTGAGAAGGTGGGTTGTTTTTGGGTGGGGAAGGGGGCTCACCCATCTGTTCCATTCTGCCTCTTTCTCTCCCCCCCTGCAGTTTAGAGAAATCAACCAGCACATCATGCCCTCTCTATCCCTCCCTAATAGTAACCTTCTCCTTCCCTCTCCTGGGAAAATGGCAACCGCCGCAGGAATAAGGTAAGAGAGTGACTGGGCTGGGAACAGCCACTGCATCTGGAGCTCAGGACTGTGTAAACCTGCCAAAAGTGACTCCACCCAACTGCCTTTGATCCCTACCAATGCAGTCCAGCCCTGACTTGCACCTGTCATGGGTTGGGTATTGTTGCTAACTGGGGAGGAGGGGGGTAGATACAGGGCTTGGGGGCAGGGGCGTATCTGACTTTCCCTGGTAGAGGGGGCCAGAGCCCGGTGCGGGGGCCGTTTTTCACCCCCCCCCATAGGCTTCCATTGGCGGCACAGGGGGGTTGGCGGCGATAGCGGGGGCCAGGGCCAAATGTACGGGGGCCAGGCACCCGTTGGCCCCATTACAGATACGCCCCTGCTTGGGGGTATGTGTTGATGATCCTCCTGCTTTAAGGTTGCAACAACAGGGAGCATTTATGACTGTGAATGCTTTTGACTGCTGGGTTGCAAGACTGCAAGAGCCTGGGGGGGGGGGGGGGGGGAGGTTGCTGGTCCCTGCTCTCAGTGTTGTTGTATTTCTGGGAGCATGTGCACCCTGCTTCATGACTGCCGAACTGGGGGTAGAGAGTGGAGGAGAGGGAATGAGAGAGAAGGGCAAGAAAGGAAGGAGGAAGAAAGCATACAGCGAGAGAGAGGAGGGGGTCAAGAGGGCTTTGGAGTCAGTACACCAAGCCTCCAACTCCGACTCTTACTGATATCAGGCTTTAAGTTTTTTGTTCCGGATCTAAAGCACCGGTAAATATAATTTGCTTTAAATCCAGGACAAAATAGAAAATGATATATTATATAATATAATGTTTCCTTATTTACTGACTCTGACTCCACCCAAAATTGCTTCTGACTCAGACTCTTCAGCCCTGGTGTCAAGAGAGAAATGAGAGGGCAGGAAAGGGGGCATTGAGTGGAAGAGTGAAGCACAAAACCTTCCACTCCGCCAGGGAGAAGATGCAGGAGAAAACAGTGGAGGCAGGGTTATCTACCTCACTTCTGGGAACCTTGTCCCTTGCCTCCGTCCTGCTCTATCATTTGAAAGGGCCACACATGATCCCACTTTTCCCACCCCTGCTTAGCACTCTCTTCTCCGAGAGGGACTGAACTCCACATGGCCGTCTCTTTGATTTCAAATGCCTTATATGGCTCATCACATGAAAACTTGGTGATCCTTGAGCTACGATTCTTCCACTCACTCATTATGTTGGCACAGGCTCCAAGAACCAATGTTTTTGTGACGGAGTAGAACTCTGATGGGCTCAATCTATTGACAGTGAAAGCGTTGGGTGAATGAAGGGCACCCTAGTGACAGTAGTGATCATAGGTGCCAGCCAGGGGCGTAGCCATACACCCAATTTTGGATGGGCCTGGGCCAAAGATGGGTGGGCTGAAGGACTCCGCCTTGCAGTGGCATACCAAGAGGGGGCGGTGGGGGCGGTCCGCCCCGGGTGCACGCCGCTGGGGGGGGTGACGCGCGCCTGTCAGCTCTTCGTTTTCATGCTCCCTCTGCCCCGGAACAGGTTACTTCCTATTCCGGGGCAGCGGGAGCATGGAAACGAAGAGTCGACAGGCGCGCAGCACCCCCCCCCCTCAGCGGCGTGCACCCGGGGGGGGGGTTCTTTCGCAGGGGGGGGGGGTCGCGCTGCACCCGGGGGGTTATTTCGCCAGGGGGGGGGTCGCGCTGTTCCGGAGGGGGGGTGCTGCACTCGGGGGGCAGGGCGCATCGGCAATCCGCCCCGGGTGTCAGTGCCCCTAGGAACGCCACTGCCGCCTTGTCTCACAAGTGATTTGGTCTTTCCCTCTCTCACCTGTATACCATATGGTCTCTCAAACTCCCCCCCCCCCTCCCCTGCATACCTTTTAAATAGCAGATTTTCACCGGCAGCGAGCAGTAACTAATACACACTGCTCATATTGACCCCACAGCAACTTCCTGTTTCCGATAGGTGGGAATACATCAGAGGGAAGGCTGTGGGGCCACTGTGAGCAGGTATAGTCGCTGCAGGCAAAGATCTGCTATTTACAAGGTATGCAGGAGGGACAGTTGTTGACAGTTCTTGGCTGGTGGGGCTTGGGGATCCCTGCCAGCCACATCATAGGTGTGCTGCTACTGGGTGGGCCTGGGCCCACCCTTGGCTACGCCACTGGTGCCAGAGCAGATGCCTTCACTTAGGAGGGGACATTTGTGATGGGCTTAGCACCCCCAATCATTCTGAAAAGCGGTCTCCTATAACAGTTCTGTGCAGCAGTGGCATAGCCACAGCTGGGCCGGGGCCCACCCATTTAGGGCACAGGCCCACCCATCAGTAGCACATGTTTAGCAGTAGCTGGTGGGGATCCCAAGCTCCGCCAGCTGAAGACTTCCCCCTGATGGTAACGAAAACGCTACTCTCCATGATACTCGCACCTGCACATGCTCAGTTTTCAGCGTAAGCCTGCTGCAGACTGCCAAGGTGGAAAGAAGCGTTTTCCCCGCCAGCTGAGATATTTTTTTCGTGGGGGGGGGGGGGGGGGAGAACACTTGGTGCCCACCCACTTCTTGCCCAGGCCCACCCAAAATCTGTTGTCTGGCTACGCCCCTGCTGTGCAGGGTGTGGGGCAAGGCACAGAGGAACTTCAACTGTCGGTGATAACAAGGCAGAAGTTTTGGGAACCACATCAGTCCCTTTCTTCATATCTGCAAAGACCCCCCAGTTTTCTCCAGCACCAAATATGGCTACTTAGGGCCACTGTAACGGGTGAGCAAGGCGGCAACCACTACGTATACCAAGTTGGGCAGGGGGGAGGGGTGCAATTTATGTCACATCATCATTGAGTCAGCCTACAATTGCAGAGATGCCAAGTTGCCCAGTTTCAGGCTGGAGACTGGGCCAGTCCTGGCTTTGAACTTAAATCCCACAGCAATATGGGATTGTAAGTGGCTGATCCTGCCCGTTGAAATCAGTGCTGCAAGTCCCATTATGCACTAGGATGGGGTGGTCAGAAATCCAGGACTGTCACAAAATTCTCCAGCCTGGAACTGGGTAACTTGGCATTTCTGCAACACCATGATTACAGGAGTCCGGGAGAGAAAGGGGCACAATTTTGTCCAGTGACTTCTCTGTGCCTACTGGAACCACAGGATCCAACTTTTCAAAATTATTGGGGGTGCTAAGCCCAATGGAAATAACCCCTCTTTGGAAACATACATGGAATTTTCTCAATACTGGGGGGTGCTCAAGCACCCACAGAGCCGGCTCCTATGATTGGAACTGCAGCAGCAACAGTGCAGCTGTACAAAAATGAGGGGAGAGCAAGACTGTACCTATAATCTGCAGCCCTTGCTTCAGATGGGGGAAAGCATTAGCCTGCCAGATCTATGCAATGTATCAGTCGACATCAAGTTCCATTTTACTATATCACAAAACACATTGCCCACCCTGCAATATTTACAGAACAGACAGACTGCTGCACCTATGCTTCTCTCACTCCTGTAGGGGGGAACTTCTGTTGTCTATCCTACAGGGCTCTGCCACTCTCAGATGCGACCCACACCTCAAGTGAGAGAGAGGGAGGGAAGCGTCTCATCTGCCCGCAACCTCGGGGTCATCTTCGACTCCTCCCTCTCCTTCTCTGCTCATATCCAGCAGACTGCCAAAACCTGTCGCTTCTTCCTTTTCAACATCAACAAAATTCGCCCTTTCCTCACTGAGCACACCACCCGAACTCTCGTCCACGCTCTCATTACCTCTCGCCTCGACTACTGCAACTTGCTCCTCACTGGCCTCCCACTCAGCCATCTATCCCCCCTTCAATCCATTCAGAACTCTGCCGCACGTCTTATATTCCGCCAGAACCGATATACTCATATCACCCCTCTCCTCAAGTCGCTCCACTGGCTTCCGATCAGATACCGCATCCAATTCAAGCTTCTCCTCCTTACTTACAAATGCACTCACTCTGCTGCTCCACCCTACCTCTCTACCCTCATCTCCCCCTACGTTCCTGCCCGTAACCTCTGCTCATATGACAAATCCCTCCTCTCAGTACCCTTCTCCACCATTGCCAATTCCAGGCTCCGCTCATTTTCCCTTGCCTCACCCTATGCCTGGAACAGTCTTCCTGAATCCCAATGCCAAGCCCCCTCCCTACCCATCTTCAAATCCTTGCTTAAAGCTCACCTCTTCAATGCTGCATTCGGAACCTAACCTTTCGAGAAATATAGGTTGCCCCAATCTGTCTGACCTATATGATTAACTGTACATTTGTCTTTTAGATTGTAAGCTCTTCGAGCAGGGACTGTCTTTCCATGTTAAATTGTACAGCGCTGCGTAACCCTAGTAGCGCTCTAGAAATGTTAAGTAGTAGTATTACATATAGCAGTGATTTAACCAGAGCTGAGATTGTGATGTCATAATGCCTCATTCCACCACTGCCTAAGAGCCAACCTCATCAGTGACGTCACAATGGCTCGACTGTCCTATACTTGGCCCACTTCCCCCCTTAGTGTGAAGAGTTTCAGTCTCTGGTATCCAGAGCTGAGATTGTGATGTCATAATGCCTCATTCCACCAATGCCTAAGAGCCAACCTCATCAGTGATGTCACAATGGCTTGATTGTCCTATATTTGTCTCACTCTTATCTATTAGATTGTAAGCTCTTCGAGCAGGGACTGTCTTTCCATGTTAAATTGTACAGCGCTGCGTAACCCTAGTAGCGCTTTAGAAATGTTAAGTAGTAGTAGGAAGCAGGAAGGAACAGGTGCTCAGGATACATGCTATGAAACTGCAGCCTAAACCGAAGAAATACAGAGTGTCTGTTTGTTATAAACGCAGCAAAGAGACATTTGAGCTAACTTTGACAACAACTTAGTATCTGCAGCTAGTAAGCCTTCCTTTTCCTCCTCCTGGAATTCTTCACCCCACCCTCCTCTCTAGTGCGTTTCATAGGTAGAATGTTCAAGGAAACTTACCTGCCACCAGGTCACCCACAGCAAGCTCTTGGGTTTTGTTTTGGTTTTTCTCTCCTCAGGACTGTGCCATGCCAAGGGGAGGCAGAGCCAGCAGGGTCTCTAGAGCTTTGCTCACCTCCTGAAGTAGTTGACTCCGGCCTCTTCCTCCTGCTGCATGTTTGCTGTTTTGCAGCTCTGCTCTGCCACAACCACCTAAGGCTGACTCACCCACCCAGAGAAGGAAACACCTACCCGCAAGGGGAAGGCTGTGAGTAAAACAGGGCCTAGAGCCTGGGCTCACACTGGCTCCGGCTGCAGTCACCTCTGCAGACCAGAGCTGAAGTGTTGCACCCAGACGCAAGATTCTTGCTACATTTTGATGATTTGAGCCTCCTTAATCCCCAGGATAGTTTCCCTGTGTCTGTCACAGCACTGTCACCTCCCTGGACAGTCCTGATCCACCTATAAAACTCTTTGCCCAACTGATATTTATTTGTATTGTACTACTACTACTTAACATTTCTAAAGCGCTACTAGGGTTACGCAGCGCTGTACAAATTAACTTAAAAGGATATTCCCTGCTCAAAGAGCTTACAATCTAATAGATAAGAGTGAGACAAATATAGGACAATCAAGCCATTGTGACATCACTGATGAGGTTGGCTCTTAGGCATTGGTGGAATGAGGCATTATGACATCACAATCTCAGCTCTGGTTAAATCACTGCTATATGTAATACTACTACTACTACTTAACATTTCTAAAGCGCTACTAGGGTTACGCAGCGCTGTACAAATTAACTTAAAAGGATATTCCCTGCTCAAAGAGCTTACAATCTAAAGGACAAGTGAATAGT
This sequence comes from Microcaecilia unicolor, assembly GCF_901765095.1. Lineage (NCBI taxonomy): Eukaryota > Metazoa > Chordata > Amphibia > Gymnophiona > Siphonopidae > Microcaecilia > Microcaecilia unicolor. The sequence goes on from NC_044041.1 coordinate 193,474,275, forward strand.
CAGTTCCATAGGGGCAGTCAAATTGGGGCAGTCTGGATTTCCTGAAAGGTAGGAGTTAGGTGCCGAATGCAGCATTGAAGAGGTGGGCTTTAAGCAAAGACTTGAAGATGGGCAGGGAGGGGGCTTGGCGTAAGGGCTCAGGTATTTGTATCCCACATTTTCCCACCTCTTTGCAGGCTCAATGTGGCTTACAATACATCATGAATAGTGGAAATAGGAAAAGAATAGACATTTGGCATTATAGAAGGTTTTTGGGTTACATGATAATGTTACAACATGATAGTAAAATAACAAGAAGACATTATGAGACAATTCTGGGTACATGTGGGGGAGTTCACGTGTGTTGATCTTTGTGGTATGTCTTGTTAAAGAGATGGGTCTTCTTCAGTAGTTTGCGGAAGTTGGTTAGTTCATAGATCGTTTTTAGGTTGCGCGGCAGCGCGTTCCAGAATTGCGTGCTCGTATAGGAAAAGGTTGACGCGTGCGGTAGTTTGTATTTTAGACCTTTACAGTTGGGGAAATGAAGATTAAGGAATGTGCGAGATGATTTTTTTCTTTCGCATTCCTGGGTGGTAAGTCGATCAGGTCTGACATGTAGGCTGGGGCATCGCCATGAATGATTTTGTGAACTAGGGGTTCCAAGGAAACCTTCTTGTTTGCTCAGTCATGTCCAGAGGACCTGTCCACTTGAGATAGATTTTTTTATAATGACTGAATTATAAACAAACTAGTAACGCATGCCCGTTTCTTACGGCAATGAAACGGGCACTAGCACGGTTTCCTTCCGGACCTCCTCCCCCCTCCCTACTCACCCCGTCGGCGTTCGTCCGCCGTTGTTGCGGACCTCGGCACACCACCTTCAATCTGCTGACATTGCTCCGCCCTCAACGTCATCACCTTTGATGCGAGGGCGGGGCCCCAACACAGTGTTTTCGGTGGCTTCACCACCACGGAGGCTTCGAACCGGAAGGAAGTGCCCGGAGGACCTGACAGTGACGTCAGTGTCCTCAGAACGTTGAGGGTGAGTTTTATTATATAGGATGCTTCCCTTATTCTTATGAAATTTATAACTATACTAGTAAAACATGCCCGTTTCTGGAGGAAATAAAACGGGCACTAGCAAGGTTTTCCTCCCGAACCCCCCCCCCTCCCTACCCACCCCTTCGGCGTTGTGAAGCTACTGACCGCCATTGCTCCGCACCTCGTCAACGCACGCCACCTTCATCCACTGACACCATTGCTCCGCCCTCGATCTTTGACGCCATTGCTCCGCCCTTGACGTCATCACGTTTGATGCGAGGGCGGGGCCCAGACACAGTGATTTCGGTGGCTTCACCACCACGAACCCTTCGAACCGGAAGGAAGTGCCCGGAGGACCTGACAGTGACGTCAGTGTCCTCAGAACGTTGAGGGTGAGTTTTATTATATAGGGTACAAATGGTAGCAGGAGATGGGATGTGATATATTACCTTTTAGTTTAGGTATAATATACTTGAACATAAGGGGGTCTTTTACCAAGTTACCCATTCCAGGAGGGAGACTTTTTGGCCAGTCCTGATTTTAAACTCGCATCCCAAAGCAGTGTGGGATTTGTAGTCCATAATTCTGTCCATTGAAATCAGTGCTGCAGGTCCCATAAAGCACCAGGATGAGGTTGGCAGAAATCCAGGTCCGGTCAAAAAAAAAAAGTCTCCCTCCTGGAATGGGTAACTTGGCAGCTCTGCAGCCTGGAGAGTGATCTCACACTGCTGGAGGACTGAAACTTAACTCCCAGATCAAAAGCTACTGATCATTTCAACCAAAACCTATAGGCGAATCTGGAAGACAGATGTTACCGTTTTCCAGAATAAAGGCCCAGAATTTCCAACAGATCCAAATTCAGGGTCTCAAACTCTCCGACCCGCTGCTGTACAACCACAAACAGACTTTCTAAATTTACTGATGGCACCGGGGCCGCCGAGAGGGGGGGACAGGGGGGACAAAATTCCCCGGGCCTCCAGGGGGGGGGTCTGGCGCCACCGCCACAGTCCGGCCCGCCCGCCCTCCGTCGCTCCCTGGCATTGAACTTAAGCGCCCCACCTTCGAAAGCACAGCAAGCAGCGGCAGACCACTCCTTCCTTCCGTGTCCTGCCCTCACCTGACGTAACTTCCACGAGGGCGGGACACGGAAGGAAGGCGTGGTCTGCCGCTGCTTGTTGCTGCACTTTCGAAGGTGAGGCGCTTACGGTCAGCGCAGAGGGCCCGGGGGTGGAGAGAGGGCCCGGTGGCGGGTGGAGAAAGGGCCCGGCGACCTCGGGTGGGCTGGGGGGGCCCCGGGGGCGGCCTTGTCCCAGACCTGGCCCAGTCTCTGCGGCCCTGGATGGCACCTCTCTCGCAGCTGGAGGAAGGATGCATAAGAGCTTGTTGCTTTCCAGGAAGATATGTGGGGGTCAGTACAGATGGTTCAGCTCCAGAGACTGGAGGAGAAAAAGTGTTTAAGAGCATGTTGGAGTCCTCTGAGGCGCTGGACTGACTCGTACCTCGGAGGAAATCAACATCATCAGGAGCAGAGTTCCCTGGTAAATTAGAAAAGCCTTCAAGCTGCCCTTCTGCCACCCCCTAGGAGACTGATGTTCTAGTCAACTGCCTAGCTCACGCAATGGAAGCCAGAAGAAGTAGAAAAATTAAGACAGAAATAAACACACAGATTAAGGAGACCTTGGATTGAGATTAAGAGCATCTGGGAGCTTTAACGTGACTATAGATGTATCAGAAAACATTGTAAGGGCCTTTTTTTTTCCTCGCACTTTTTTTCAGTTGTAGATCAAGGTGATCGCGATGTCTACAAGCTACGGTGAACTTTTACTGAACTGTGGTAAAAAGTGGGCTTAACACACCGTTTCGCGGGTTTTTCCCACCCGCTAAGGCCATTTTTACCGCAGCTGGAAAAAGGCCGATTTCCTTTTTTTTCTATTAATAGCCATGCGCCAATGTTGCCAATTGGGTGTGGTTATTAAAAAGAATTAGCGCAGGAATACTTAAAGACACCTCTTTTGTAGGTGGTCAGGGCTCATACGGTAATCCTGCACTAACCAGTTAGCACACGGTAATGTAATGTGTAAATGCTGATTAGTGCAGGAACGCAGTGGCGTTCCTTGGTTGCCACCCGGAGTGGATCACCACTGTGCACCCCCACCTCCTGAGTGCAGCACGTCACCACCCCTCCCAGCGCATCAGCGTCCCGTCCTCCCGTGCATCACAGCCCCCCCCTCCCCGGTGCATTCTTACCTGCTGGGGTGCTGGGAACAGCCACGTGGCTGTTGGCTCTGCCGGTTCCCTGCTCCCTCTGCCCCAGAACAGGAAGTAACAGCAGAAGGAGCAGGGAACCGGCAGAGCCGACAGCCACTCGCGGCTGCTCCCTTCACCCCTCCAGCAGCTTGCACCCGGGGTGGACCGCCCCCACCACCCCGCCCTCGGTATAGCACGCAGGTTAGGAACTTACCGCAGGATGCCTGAGCAAATTCTGCGCTAAGCCGTTTTAAGCAGCGATCAAAAAAGCAGGGACGAACTATTGTTTAAAACTAAGAAAATTTTGTTTAATTTCCACAAAGGACAAAAATCACAGCATATTCATTTTACTAAATGATTTTGAGTGCATTAAAATGCAAAAAATGAAATGGAATGAGAAACAAAGAAAGGAAAAACAAAGTGGAAATGTTTAGCTATACACCTCTAAAAGAAATTCAAAGTCTGGTATCCCCTCAGTAGCAACCTACAAACTCCTTCCACTTCCAAGCAGTCTGTGACATAACAACAAACCCTGCAAAAAAAAAACCACAGCCCCTATGTAGTAAACCTGCCGTAGGCTTAGAGTGCCTCCTGCTGGAGGTGGTGGGGACAAAACCAGTGATGGAATTCAAAAAGGATAAACACAGAGGATCTCTGTTTTGCAACAGAAAGGAATCAAAGCAAAACTTTAAATGACCTTCACACGTCAAATCAAAGATATAGAGAGTTGTAACCTGCAGGGAGCAGCAGGTACAACCCAAAACAAGGGTAACCTGTATGGAGCGACAGGTACAACTCTACCTTACTGGATTAGATGGACCATATTGGTCTTTGTCTGCCCTTATTTAGTAGGTTACTAGGGTTACAACAGCTCCGCCTTAGGGAAGGCATCAATATTACGAAAGACTCGAGAATGCAAATACAGCAGGCTGAACTGATTCTTCTATCTCATGTCCGCACGCTAGAAGAAGATTTTTCACCATGGCCATACATGCAAATGCAGACAGACCTTCTGTAAATGGAACAATGACTATATTTTGGTACTTTCCTATCTCCAACAGGGAGGAGAACCCAGGAACCAAACCTGGTTCTCCACATAGCAGAGCCAATGGATTATTCTATGAATCACGTTGACAGAAAGAAGAAGGAATGCAGTCGGAGATCAAGAAAAAGAGGAAGAGAGATAGGGAAGTATGTCCCATCTCTTTGAATGCCCTTGATTCAAAGGAATTTCCTAGCACACCTTGCTTGGTTGCCTATACACGTCACACCATGTGAACTCCAGAAGGAAGTTCTCTTTGGAATGATGCAAGTACTACAGTGAGTGTTCGTAGTACATTCGACAGACTGAGATCGTACTCCACATACCCTGACTTAGGAGAGAAGTTCATTATTGTCTTGGGTTGATATGTGGAAAGCTAACCCATTTGGAAACGTCTCCTCCAGGCTGATCCAGTCTCGGTCCTCTTCTAGTATCGTATAATTCTTTCATTTGACCACGTTCAATGCAATTTTTAAATTGGCCAATCTGAAAATGGAACATTACACAGCTAGAAGTATGTGTGATTTTCCACTTGTACACATTTAGCTGCACTTAGAGATAATGTTTCCATAGGCTTATTCAGATCAGAGAAGAAAATCTGGAAAAAGTACCTACAAGTATTTATTTATTAGTATTCTCCATGCCAGCCAAGTTTTACAGTGAACGTACGTGTCTTTGAAAATTGGTGACGTTCACAGACAATTTGAAAATTGTTCTCTTTACATATTACTTTAGCAACACATGTTGAGACTGTCATGACAATAACAAAAAACTCTTGTTGAAAGGCAAGGTCATTTATTTTATGGCCTAATCAGTGGTTAAGTTTCATCCTCCCTGTCTCATCTGCCCGCAACCTCAGAGTCATCTTTGACTCCTCCCTCTCCTTCTCTGCGCATACCCAGCAGATAGCCAAGACCTGTCGCTTCTTCCTCTTTAACATCAACAAAATTGGCCCTTTCCTCTTTGAACACACCACCCGAACTCTCGTCCACGCTCTTATTACCTCTCGCCTTGACTACTGCAACTTACTCCTCACCAGCCTCCCACTCAGCCATCTATCCCCCCTTCAATCCGTTCAGAAAGCTGCCGCACGTCTTATATTCCGCCAGAACCGATATACTCATATCACCCCTCTCCTCAAGTCACTTCACTGGCTTCCGATCAGATACCGCATACAATTCAAGCTTCTACTCCTTACCTACAAATGCACCCGGTCTGCGGCTCCTCACTACCTCTCTACCCTCATCTCCCCCTATGTTCCCGCCCGTAACCTCCGCTCTCAGGACAAATCCCTCCTCTCAGTACCCTTCTCCACCACTGCCAACTCCAGGCTCCGCTCATTCTGCCTCGCCTCACCCTATGCTTGGAACAACCTTCCTGAGCCCTTACGCCAAGCCCCCTCCCTGCCCATCTTCAAGTCTTTGCTTAAAGCCCACCTCTTCAATGCTGCGTCCGGCACCTAACTCTTACCGTTCAGTAAATCCAGACTGCCCCAATTTGACTGCCCCTTTCTGACTGACTGTTCACTTGTCGTTTAGACTGTAAGCTCTTTGAGCAGGGACTTTCCCTCTATGTCAAATTGTACAGCGCTGCGTAACCCTAGTAGCGCTTTAGAAATTTTTAAGTAGTAGTAGTATGATGGTCTTATTTTGAATGTATTATTATGTTTAATTTGAATTTATGTTATGTTTTTATTGCTACCCAGCTAGGATTCCGTGGACTATCAATTTTCTAAATAAATTTATTGAATCTAATGTGTGTGTGTGTGTGTATATATATATATATATATATAAGAGAGAGAAATGTCAGAGAGAGAATCTTTATTCTGGAAGACATAAAAACAACAGTCAAACAAGGTGTAGGTGAGCTCTTTTTATTAGACTAATCCAACATATTTACAAGTTGATCAGAAAAACATAGAAACTATTGACAGATAAAGACCACAGCGCCTATACTCAATCTGCCCACCCCACCAACAATCCCTTCCTCTCCCTTAGAGTTCCTCCAGCTTGTCCCACGCTCTCTTGAATTCAGATACTGTCTTCGGGCTCCTTTAACTACTGTGCGCTAATGGATTTAGCACACAGTAAATGTAACATAAGTACATAAGTATTGCCACAGTGGGACAGACCAAAAGGTCCATCAAGCCCAGCATCCTGCTTCCAACAGTGGCCAATCCAGGTCACAAATACCTGGCAAGATTCTCCCCCCCCCCCCCCCCCCCCCGAAAAAAAAGTTAAATACATTTTATGCTGCTTAACCCAGAAATAAGTAGTGGATTTTCCCCTAGTCAATTTAATAATGGTCTATGCACTTTTCCTTTAGGAAGCCGTCCAGACCTGTTTACTATACAATACAACTTCTACACAGACCCAGATCAAGTTATTTTACCATGGGTCATGTAACCCCCTTTAGAAGAGATTCCTGCCACACTTCCAAAAAGAACGAAAGCCCTGCCCAGGGTAGCACTGAAAGATCCAAAATGTAGATCTAGCCTCCAAATTCCACTCCTCCCCTCTCCCCAAACATAAAAGGACCATACTGTACCTCAGACCAGAATGCCTGGTTTAATCACTAGGATCTTGAGAGGATCAAAGTCATTAGAGAAATGCACCTTGTTAGGTAAAATGTACTGTAACCCTTAGTCTAAAAAAATTAAGTGTCCTTATTCCCATAGCCGGTGGAGGGAGGCGGGGATAGTGCTGGGCAGACTTATACAGTCTGTGCCTTGAAAATGACAGATACAAATCAAGGTAAGGTATACACAAAAAGTAGCACATATGAGTTTACCTTGTTGGGCAGACAGGATGGACCATGCAGGTCTTTTTCTGCCGTCATCTACTATGTTACATCTCTGTGGCCATTAGAGGGCGCCCTTGAAAAGCTGAACTCGCCTAAGATGCAGCCAACAAGCATGGAGAGGCAAACAATGCTGGACAGCACAGAGTCTGAGAGCCCCTCCCAGGGCTCCCCAAACTTGCCTTATTAAAGGGACATGCTGAAATAGCACCTCCTATGCCAACATAAGTGAGAGAATGCTGTGTAGGTGCATTTAAAGAACTCTACTACTAATTATCATTTCTATAGTTGCTACCAGATGTGTACATTTATATTTATTTATTTAGATTTTGCTCCCAACTTCTTCAGTCTGACCCTGGCAGACTCACAATCTACTTTTGTACCAAAGGCAATGGAGGGTCAAAAGTGACTTGTCCTAGATCACCAGTGGGATTTGAACCGGCCACCTCTGGACGCCAAGACTAACCTGTAGGCTGCTCCTTACTACTTTCTCTGTTGCTAATGGGCTCAGTTTGCATTTTTGTACCTGGGGTAATAGAGAGTTAAGTAAATTGCCCAGGGTCACAAGGAGCTGCGGTGATAACTGAACCCAGTTCCCCAGGATCTCAGTCTGCTGCACTAACCGTGAGGCGCTAACCTCCACGCAACTCAAATTGTTCTCGCCCCGATCCGAAAGGTAAGCAAAGTTTTATCATTCAACTAGAAAACAAAAAACTGTGAGAAAAGAGGGCAAGGAAGATGCAGGACAGAATAAGAGACAAAGACGCAATGTTTTATTTTAATGCTTATGATGAGATGATCCACATACACCCTCGTCCCCTCCCACCCGAACTAGAGGAAGATAGAAGGATGCAGTGGCGTACCAAGGGGGGGCGGGGGGGCAGTCCGCCCTGGGTGCACGCCGCTGGGAGGGGGGGGGTGCTGCGTGTCTGTCGGCAATGCTCGTTCCCTGCTCCCTCTGCCCTGGAACAGGAAGTAACCCGTTCCAGGGCAGAGTGTTGCCGGCAGACGCGCAGCACCCCCCCCCCCAGCAGGTAAAGATGCACCCAGGGGGGGTGTCAGTCGTTTCACGGGGGGGGGGGGTCGCGCATCGGTGATCCGCCCCGGGTGTCAGCCACCCTAGGAACGCCACTGGAAGGATGTAAGGGAAAATAATAGATGCAAATTTCAATTGCCCACCTTGGTACCAAGGGTACAGGTGCCTTTTACCCACGGTAACATAGTAACAAAGTAAATGATGGCAGATAAAGACCTGTATGGTCCATCCAGTCTGCCCAAGAAGATAAACTCATATGTGCTACTTTATGTGTGTACCTGACTTTGATTTGTATCTGCCATTTTCAGGGCACAGACCATAGAAGTCTGTCCAGCACTAGTCCCGCCTCCCACCCTCTAGCCACGCCTCCCACCACCTGCTCTGCCACCCAATCTTCGCTAAGCTTCTGAGGATCCATTCCTTCTGAACAGGATTCCTTTACGTTTAACCCACGCATTTTTGAATTCCGTTACCGTTTTCATCTCCATCACCTCTCGCGGGAGGGCATTCCAAGTATCCATCACTCTCTCCATGAAAAAATACTTCCTGACATTTTTTTTGAGTCTGCCCCCCCTTCAATCTCATTTCATGTCCTCTAGTTCTACCGCCTTCCCATCTACAGAAAAGGTTCATTTGCGGATTAATACCTTTCAAATATTTGAACATCTGTATCATATCACCCCTGTTTCTCCAGGGTATACATGTTCAGGTCCGCAAGTCTCTCCTCATACGTCTTGTAACGCAAATCTCATACCATTCTCGTAGCTTTTCTTTGCACCGCTCCGATTCTTTTTACATCCTTAGCAAGATGAAAACATTCTTTGAAAAGCTTATATTTAAAGGTGCAGATGAACCGCGCTGATGTGTGCTTCACTTGCGGGTTTGCCTGGCCGTGCACACAAGAGCTGTTCTTACCTCCAAACTCTTCAGCACATGCGCCAGGCACGTTCCTCCCCTTAGTTTTGGTCTCGCAGAGTGCATACCATTTGCAAACGCATTGGGGAGCTAGGTTTCGGCACTGTTCCCTATAGTGCGAGACTTCTCCGCATCGGCCCATTACAGATGTAATCAGAAACCAGGAAAATGTGGAGGAGACAGAAATAATCGGTTGCCTTTAGCCCGACTGACAAGAAACAAACAAATACAAATCTTTCTGTGATGTTAGGTTTATTTTTTTTGTTTGTACCCTGCACTTTATCCCACTCATGGCAGGCTCAATGCGGCAGGCAATGGAGGGTTAAGTGACTTGTCCAAGGTCACAAGGAGCTGCCTGGGCTGGGAATCAAACTCGGTTCCTCAGGACCAAAGTCCACCACCGCAACCACTAGGCCACTCCTCCACTCCTAGGTTGGGGAGGAAGGTTTGGTTTTGTCTACCTGCTCTGGAGAAGAGTCTACCTGCTCCAACATATTTCAGCATCCTTTGCAGGGGGTGGGGGATGTTAAAAGTGAAGAAAGAAGTTGTTCAAATGCTGTGTAAGATGGACCATGATTTCTTCTGTTGATTGTAGAGTCTATTGAAAGTCTTGTAGATTGTTGGTTCTGCTTTGTGTATTCAAACTTTAATAAATAAATCAATTAAAACTTCCAAACATAGCTTAACATGTAGCTTACTGTCATTATCATGGCTCCATCAGGAAGCATTTTGGCACAATGACAATATTAAGAAAAGCACTGACAGTATACTTCAGAAATTGAGCTTGTATTCCAGTCTACTCTGGCTTAGGAGCAAGGCTCAAATCCATTTGGAGACGTTTTCCTATCAAGAAATGGAGCTGCAGGGATGCTTATTACAACCTTGGGATGTGTGTGTGCTGGTCTCTGTAATCACAGATGTCATACACTCTCAGCCTATGACTAGAGGAACTGCAGCTCCAGCAGAAATAGGCTCACACTCCAGCAGCTCTTTAATTACGCCTTGCTTCTCAATCTGCAATTTCTCTTTGTTTTCTGCCGCTGCCAGCCTCACCCTGGTTTGCCTCTCTCCGATTATTGTTCATCCTAGTTTGTCCCTATCATCTCTATTGCTTTGAATGTAGTTGCAAAAACCACAGGAAGGCAGTATATCAAGTGCCATTAACAAGATTCCATGCACAATCTCAAAGAGTAGCAACATCCCATGTAGAACCCCAAAGAATAGCAAGATTCTGGAATCCTAAAGAGTAAGGAGTGGAGGAGTAGCCTAGTGGCAGGAGTAGCCTAGTGGTTAGTGCAGTGGACTTTGATCCTGGGGAACTGGGTTTGGTTCCTACTGCAGGTCCTTGTGACTCTGGCCAAGTCACTTAACCCTCCATTGCCCCTGGTACAAAATAAGTACCTGAATATATGTAAACCAAACTGCTTTGAACTTAGTTGCAAAAACCACAGCAAGGCAGTATATCAAGTCCCATTAACAAGATTCCATGCACGATCTCAAAGAGTAGCAACATTCCATGTAGAACCCCAAAGAATAGCAAGATTCCGGAATCCCAAAGAGTAAGGAGTGGAGGAGTAGCCTAGTGGCAGGAGTAGCCTAGTGGTTAGTGCAGTGGACTTTGATCCTGGGGAACTGGGTTTGGTTCCTACTGCAGGTCCTTGTGACTGGCCAAGTCACTTAACCCTCCATTGCCCCTGGTACAAATAAGTACCTGTATATACTATGTAAACCGCTTTGATGTAGTTACAAAAAGGTGGTATATCAAGTCCCATTCCCTTTCCCTCTTTAGTAGAATAGCCCCTAAGTTTGTAGCTGGGGCAATGTAGGGTTAAGTGACTTGCACAAGGAGCAGCGGTGGGATTTGAACCTAGCTTTCATGGCTCTCAGCTCAGCCCACCAGTCTAACCATTTAGAAGCTGTATGGTACTGTTATATTTTTTGTTCAAAAATTTGTTCTTATTCTAATTAGCTGAATTTTACTTGAGATTGTGGGTGTTATTAATTTGGGGATTGCATCTTTCTTTCATTGTACTTATTCCTGTTTGGCGATTTTGTTTGTTATTGCTTAAGGAGTTTTGAAGGTAAAATAAAAAAAATTATATTACATTCATTAACATAACAAGTAACATTACCCCTGTACATAAAACTATATATTCAGCACACAGGAGCCACTGTGCCCGATAGACACCTCTTCAAAGACCCAATTTCTGAGCAGATTTTTCCTCTAAGTGAGAAATAAAACATTTTGCAATTCTAATTGAATACAGGAGTATGATAATAATCACCCACACAGAGTGCCAGATGTCAGTTCTGAGAGAAAAATGTGCTGCATTCACCCTGTCGTTAATGGCCTCATTAACTCTGCCAACGTAGCACCCACATGTCTTCCACCTTGATATCAAGGGAAGAAGGGAATGATTTGTTCCCACTCTTGCAAGAGTTCCCCTGTGGAACCCATTAATTTTGCAGCAGAAAGTTTACAAACAACTTGAGCTGGCTGCAAGTGTCTTAAGCTAAGTCAGTATTTCTGTTAACAGGGTGGGAGGAGGCACTGGCTCACCCTTCTCTTCAGTATGTTTCAGGATGGGGAGGAAACAAAAGTCAGACTAAAATGCACCCCATATCTTAAACAGGATGTCTAGAGTCCAAGCAGGATGTCAAGGACCCCTTTCAGTTTAGGAGGTCCTTTAACTGAGCTGCATTAACCACTAACACACTCCTAACACAGTTTAAAATGGTGAACCAAACGTCATGGAATTCCAGACATCTCCAAAGGCAGGGGGGTCCCCTCTTTCAGGCTATGTGGTCCCCGTTTTGAGACGCTGTCACCTCACAAGCTAGAAGGCTCTTATCACATTTATGAGCCATCTTCACCACCCTAGGTGTTAGCCAAAGTGCCTTGGGAGGGGGATCTGGTTTGAGGTTTCAGGGGTGCAAGTTCTGCGATTATTGTCTATGGAATTTGGAGGGGAGGGTGCAGGAGGGGGGATTTGGTAATTGCTAATAATAACGCAGAGAAGTCAGCTGTGTTCTGCATTGGGAATTTGCAATATAGTTGAACCAAGTATCCAAATGGTTCTAGTTACGACGACAGATTTAAACATAAAATGTTGAAGAGCAGGACATATTCATGGGTCCCGTGGTAATCGCTGAATTAGTGCATGCTAATTCTGGTGCTAAAAATGTTTGAAAGATTACATAAGTATTGCCATACTGGGAAAGACCAAAGGTCCATCGAGCCCAGCATCCTGTTTCCAACAGTGGCCAATCCAGATCACAAATACCTGGCAAGATCCCAAAAAATAGTTGATTTTCCCTAAGTCCATTTAATAACGGTCTATGGACTTTTCCTTCAGGAAGCCGTCCAAACCTTTTTTAAACCCCACTAAGCTAATTGCCTTTACCACATTCTCTGGCAACGAATTCCAGAGTTTAATTACACGTTGAGTGAAGAAAGTTTCTCCAATTTGTTTTAAATTTACTACATTGTAGCTTCATCGCATGCCCCCTAGTCCTAGTATTTTTGGAAAGCGTGAACAGATGCTTCACATCCACCCTTTCCACTCCACTCATTATTTTATAGACCTCTATCATATCTCCCCTCAGCCGCCTTTTTCTCCAAGCTGAAGAGCCCAAGCCATTTCAGCCTTTCCTCATAGGGAAGTTGTCCCATCTCCTTTATCAGTTTAGTCACCCTTCTCTGCACCTTTTCTAATTCCACTATATCTTTTTAGAGATACGGCGACCAGAATTGAACACAATATTCGAGGTGCAATCGCACCATGGAGCGATACAAAAGCATTATAAAATCTTTCTTCTGTATTAGTCTTCCTGAGGCAGATACGAAACAGGGGGGTCCCTCTGTCGCGGATAGTGCATTGTGTCACAGGGGAAGTTCCTAAAGTGAGCTCCAGTTGGATGCCCTGAAGATTTTGGACACGGCCATTACCGCCCGGGTAGTTAAGTTAAGCTTTGGATTTTGTTTTGTGCACATTTTGCATTTTTTTAAGTGGTGGATCTTTTCAGTAGAAGATTGACTCTAACTCATTATATTACATGGTTTGAAGATATAATTGGTCCTCTGTTTTTTGGGCTGCATAGGGGTTTTTTTTTCTCCATTGGAGTGGTTTTCCCTGCAGTTCGGTGCAGAGGATTTTTTTGAAACCAGTTTAGGGACAGAGCATTGGCATTCCTGTACTAATCAATCGATTAGGATTAGCACATGAGCCTTTACCACCTGAAAAACAGCGTCAGTAAGGGTTGAGGAAGTAATTTTTTAGGCAGTACACTAATGATAATGTTAGTAGATGAACCAATGGTTCACCGTAAGAATATATTATTTTTATTATTTATTAGAATGTATTTACTGCCTTTTTGAAGGAATTCACTCAAAGCGGTGTACAGTAAGAATAGATCAAACATGAACAGGAGGCAATTACAGCAGTAAAAATATTCAAACAACAGTACAAAGTATGGCATGGTACAGTACTTGTAAAAAAGCCCAATTCGTTTATTAAGACCCTACGCGGTCCGTGTTTCGGCCAAAGAGGCCTTCTTCAGGGGTCTAAAACAAAACAAAAATACAACATATATAATAAAAACATATATCATACATGGTACAGAGGATAATATGCAAAAGTGACATTAAGATAAAAATTATAAATATTTAAAAGACATGTACATTGCCGCAAACCATATTTGCACGTATATCATGAATCCATAGCCATGTATGTTTAAAAATAAAAATGTTGTATTCTTGTTTTGTTTTAGACCCCTGAAGAAGGCCTCTTTGGCCGAAACACGGACCGTGTAGGGTCTTAATAAACGAATTGGGCTTTTTTACATCTGTGATTTTAGTTTGGTCTTTCTGGACATCTTCCGTTTTTGTTGTTTTCTTGTGTTTTTTTTACGGGAGATTTGGACTCTCTTTGTTGTGGATGGTACAGTACTTACGATGTCAACACAATATGTACTAGAACATTATAATTGATAGTGAAGGGTAAGGCAAAGTTGTAACATATAGATGAGTAAGAAAGTAGGAAGAATTAGAAAGTAAGGTGATTGATTTGAAGAAAGTTGCACATGAGGTCAGAGCAGTGGTGTGCTGGAGCGGGCTCTCACGGGCTCGCGAGAGCCGTTTGTTAAGTTTGTAAGAATTTTGGGAGCCGGTTGTTAAAGTAGGCCTCCCCATGGCTACTTTAACAACTGACTCCCAAAATGTGGGCTTGGGCCCCCTCCTGAATTCTCTTTTACTTTGCTGGCAGTGACGCTGGCCCCACCAGCCAAGTAAATAGACTGCTGCTGCTCCCTGCTCCTTGTTTCTGACTCTGAGCATCAGGCTGGGACTTTTCATACAAGCGCAAGAAGGTTCCATCATGCTGCTCAGAGCCAGAAACAAGCAGCAGAGAATGGTGGCAGTCCATTTATTGGCTGGTGGGGCTCAGCAAAGGTATGCCTAGCATGCCCGCACAAGGGAGGGGAGAGAGAGGCATGTATTCCCCCCCCCCCCCAAATTTCAGGGCCGGCTATGCCCGGAGAGAGAGCCTGTTGTTAAAAATTTACCAGCACACCCCTGGGTCAGAGAGATGGTTAAATATTATCTCAGCTAGGGTAGGAGTGGATAAACATGTCCCGCTACAGTATGTGCAGCCCGAGTCAATCCTTGTGTATGTGAGTGAGACTAACAAGTTAGTTACTTCTTCTGTTAAAGGCCTGGTTGAAGAACCAAGCTTTCACCTGCTTCCTGAAGTAGAGGTAGTCTTGTGTTAAGCGGAGCGTTTCAGGCAATGCATTCCAGAGTGTGGGGGCTACTCCGGAGAAGGCTCGCTTGGGAATATCACATCATGTAATGTCTTTTGGAGAGGGTGTAGTTAGTGGAAGTCCTTGGCAGGACCTTAGTGTCCTTGGCGGTGGGTGGAGGATCATCCTATTCTTCAGATACTCTGGGCCATTTCCTTGCAGGGCCTTGAAGATCAGACATAGAGTTTTAAATTTAGCCCTGTATTGTACTGGTAGCCAATTAAGTTTTTGCAAAAATGCTGTGATGTGGTCACGTCGCTTGCAACCTTCTACGAGTCTTGCTGCCTCATTCTGAATCAATTGGAGCTGGTGCAGGCCCTTTGTAGTCAGACCATTCACTTGATCAAGGGTTTGGAACCTCAAAACAGTAACATGAAGCCTGCTGTTTGCTGCTATTGCCGCCAAAGTTGGCTCCAATCCTTTGATAAAGCAACAGCCAAACGTGTGTCCTTCCGGACTCAATGAGCCAAAAGAATAAGTGTTGTCCGGCCTTATTTTTCAAGCTTATTGCCAGTCACTCAGTACAATGGCAATTGCTTAGATTGATTAATTATCATTGAAACAGCAATCATTTTTGCAGTTACACATTATATGGAGGGAAGGGGGGGAGGGGTTCTGTTAATGATTACAACAATCACCAAAGGGTTTTATTCTGAATACAGCACCCTGGAAAGAGCAGTGGGGTGATAACCCGGTGATAGATGAGACTTTTCCCCACCATCTTTCCATATATATATATGGAAAGATGGTCCATTATTTGCTGAATTGTCATTTTGAGGTGGATGGACTGTATTGAGAGCCTTTTGATTGATTAAACATTAGTACATGACCATTAAAGAAACAATGGCCATTTTACTGCCACGATGTAAATGGCCTGAACGTGCTAAAGCCAGTTTTTGCCACAGCTTAGTTAAGGGGAAATGGGACTTGATATACCGCCTTTCTGAAGTTTTTGCAACTACATTCAAAGCGATTTACATATAGTCAGGTACTTATTTTATACCAGGGGCAATGGCGGGTTAAGTGACTTGCCCAGAGTCACAAGGAGCTGCAGTGGGAATTGAACCCAGTTCCCGAGTCCACTTCACTAACCACTAGGCTACAGGACCTCTAAGATCAGTACAGCATTCTCCAATTTGCTAATTCTACACACCTTATCTCCCATCTCATGTCCCGTCCCCCCTCCCTCCCTCCCCAAAGCACATCCAGCTTTCAAGGAAACCACAATGTGCAATATAAAGACGGTTTCCGAGCCAATCATTTGCCAGTCTCTTTCCTATACATTTACAGAAAGCACCCTGGTGCCATGGGAGTGTCGGGCAGCCGGTCCCGGGTGCCTGCTCTACAGGGAACGTGGTCTGGAAAGTTTGTTTAAAAGGAAAGGGCACCGAGCAAGGAACTGAGCCCTGTTACTATGGAAACAGTTCCAGACTAATTTTAGCTCGTCAGTAGATAGATTAGCAAATACACTTTCTCCTCACATAACCTGTTTCTTTTAAAGGGAAAAATTGCTTTTCCAACAGCCAGAGGGGCACAATGTGCCAAAGTAGGGAAAACAAGCTCAGGTGCAGACCCTGGGCCACAGATGTACAGGGGAGCAGGTTAGCGTGCATACCTCTCACTTAGATACTGCAGGGCTAACCTAGCTGGTGAAGCTTGTGCAGCGTTCCTTCCTCTTCATTAAAAAAAAAAAAAAACAACAACAACAGAAAAAGAGGAATCTGACTCTGGACCCACAGAAGCCATGATAAAAGTGAAGATAGTGGATGTGAAAGGTCTTCTGTGTTTTAAAAAGGGTGAAGTAAAAACTGAATGATCCCAGCTCTCTAAACTGCACAGAAACTCCAATAACAGGCAATACCTGACGAGACACTTATATGCCACAAAATTACATTGAACATTTGAAACTGAACTAATTGCAAAATCAAGCACTAAGTGTAACTTCACAAACAGCACTATGGAAGATCTGTCAGTCCTGAGCTATATATAAATCAGAGATTCGTCCTTAAGTTATGACAATCAGAAGTGCCCAGCCTGGATGACCAGACATCTGTGCTGCTTCTTATAAGCATCTGTTCAGGGTCAGTCCAACCATTAGGCAAGACTAGGAGGTCACCAAGGAGAACTGCGGCAGGAAAGAGAAGCTGCAACCAAAGCAAAATAGGCCCCTGATAGCCAGGGCCACCGAGAGACTGAGCCAGGCCCAGGGCAACGACACCGCCAGGCCCTCCCCCAGGATCATTGACGTTGCCGGGCCTCCCCTCCTAAGGATCGTCATCATCGCTGTCACTGTGGCCCCCCCCAGGATCGTTGCTGCTGCCACCAGGCCCCCAGGATCTGCCGCCTCCGCCCCCCCCCCCCAGCAGAACAGTTCTCCAGCGCTGTTGTTTTTCCTTCTGCCGCGTGGCTTTCCCCTGCCTGTGCGGCCTGAGGGGAAAAGCAGCCACAGGGGAAGGCAATGTGGCAGACTGTGAAGAAGAGCAGGCCTGCTGTGTCTGTTCCTCCAGGTCCTCCCCAGCCTCCAAGAGGCGGGGGAGGGGGGGGGCTGGCGACAGAGTTTTCTCTCTCCTGTTCCTATCAGGACACGGATCGCCTGGAGACAGAGACAGAGAGAGACAGAGACAGAGACACCCCTTGGAGGCCCAGGCCCGGGGAATTTTGCCCCCCCCCCCTCCCCTCTCGGTGGCCCTGCTGGTAGCCACACAAAACTCAAAGAGCTGTCAGCATGTACCTTTAACCTTTTCGATAGCATGTCTGTGTGATAAATCATGATTGCCGAGTTTAATATCTAGGGCAGTGCTCCCCAAATCTGGTCCTGGAGGAACCCAGCCAGTCAGGTTTTCAGGATATCCACAATGAATATTCATGAGAAAGATTTGCATGCACTCCCTCCACATCGCTCTGTGGATATCCCAAAAACCTGACTGACTGGGGTGCCTCAAGGATCAGGTATGGGAACCACTGATCTAGGGGGAGGGGGGCATGCTGCATGCTAGGAGTCTGAAAATTAATTAAAGGGGGTGCAAGCTGAAGGTCGATCTAGGATACCCACTGCCCTTTGCACTGGCTCTGCACCTGCTGAATGTCACCAGTAGAGGCAGGATATCACACTCAACAGGTCTTCAATGTTGTGTAAGGGTCTCTAGTGTTAAGTCGGAATCTGAAGGTTGTGCATTCCAACATTAACCAGTTTTGCTGTTCTCCCCATTAGAAACAGAAAATCAGCACAGCCAGGGCTGAGCTATGCAAAATGTGGAGAGTAAACCCCACTTTTGAGAGCTGGACAGGTTTAGGAGACTCAGGGTGGAGGAAAAGGGCAGCCTGCGGGCTATACAATACGTTAAAGAGACCAGGCCAGGCTGCTACAGTCTCGAGACACAGGCCCCAGACTGGAAGAGATAAGCCAAATTATATTCAGTGTCAATCCAATGCCATGAAAAATCAATCTCATCTCACGACAGCCATCCAAACCGACTTTTTAAAGCGAAACGTGGGAGATCAAAACACAATTATATAACTGCCAGCACCTGTCTATCACGAGAGCGAAGAAAGGTCACCGTTTAATTCCTTTTGGAAGATGAAAGAACACATTGGTAAACATCTCTCCCGGCTCTGATTATCTGTCAGCACACTTTACCATCAGAACTAGGTGATGTTCAGAAGTAGAGGGATCGGACGCATGACAAAGAATGCACCAGCTCCTTTAAATCATCATTTTATAACTGCGGACTAATTTATTTACCTCAGCAAGACCATCATATAACATGATGCAGACTTTTGTTCTTCAGGGGAAGAGAAGAGGTAGTGACCAAAACCATACCATGCGTTGATGCTGTAATGAATAAATGTATTTATCTCCATGGGTTTTGTTTTGTTTTGTTTTAAATTTGGTTTACATTGCTGTTGGGAGGTAAAAGTTTCTTGGAATAGGTTGGACACTATGGGGCTCATTTTCAAAGCACTTAGCCTTACAAAGTTCCATTGAGGGGGATAATCGAACATGGACGCCCATCTCCATGGGCGACTATCTCCAAGGACGGGTCCGCGAAGGGGCGGGACAGACCGTATTTTCGAAAAAGATGGGCGTCCATCTTTTGTTTCAATAATACGGTTGGTGCCGGGCAAATGCATCGGATTTGGGCGGATTTGAGCTGGGCGGTATCGGTTTTCAGCGATAATGGAAACCAAAGGCGCCCAGCTCAAAAACGAACAAATCCAAGGCATTTGGTCATGGGAGGGGCCAGGATTCGTAGTGCACTGGTCCCTCTCACATGCCAGGACACCAACCGGGCACCCTAGGGGGGCACTTGTAACAATTATAAAAAAAAAATTAAAATACCTCCCCAGTCCATAGCTCCCTTACCTTGGGTGTTGAGCCCCCCAAATCCCACTCCCCACAACTCTACACCATTACCATAGCACTTATGGCTGAAGGGGGGCACCTAGATGTGGGTACAGTGGGATTTGGGGGGGGTTTGGAGGGCTCAACATTAACCACCACAAGTGTAACAGGTGGGGGGGGGGGGATGGGCCTGGGTCCACCTGCACTTGCCAAATGGACTGGTTTTCCACCCAATTGGGCTGGTTTTTAAGTCAGGATGCGGGAAATTATCGAAGGCTGCGGGAAATTGGGCTTCTTTTTCACTGCAGCTGTGCAGGGTTTGGGCTCTTTATGGGGCTTTTATTGGTCCAATTTGGTCCAATAGAAGCTTTTCCGGGGCGAGGTTGACATCGGGGGCGGTGTTTATGATGTCAGAGTTGATGTTGGGGGCGGGGTTAATGATGTCAGAGGTGACCAGGGGGCAGGGTCGGCGACTTTGGAGGTGGGGGTCGATGACGTTGGAGGCGGGGTTTGACGTTGGGCGGGTTTTGGGCTGGTTTAGGGCTGATTTTGGGCGGGGAAAATTTTTCCCATCTGGCAACCCACCCACTAACAACGGATCCAGGGACCTGCATACTGCTGTGATGGAGCTGGGTATGACATTTGAGGGTGGCATACAGGCTGGAAAAAAAAAAGTTTTTTTAAAGTTCTTTTTTTTTGGTGGGAGGGGGTTAGTGACCACTGGGGGAGTCAGGGGAGGTCATCCCCGATTCCCTCCGGTGGTCATCTGGGCAGGTGGGGCACTTTTTGGGGACTTGTTCGTGAAAAAAAAAGGGTCCAAAAAAGCAGCCCAAATTCTCGCTTCTGCCACCCTTCTTTTTTCCCATTATCGGCCGAGGAGGCCCAGCTCTCCTCGGACAATAAACACGCCCCAGTCCCACCTTTACCACGTCACCGACACACCCACGTCAACTTTGTTTGTTCCCGCAACAGACTACAGTTCAGTGGCGTTCTGAGGGGCGCTGACACCCGGGGCGGATCGCCGATGCGCCCCGCCCCCGGGTGCAGTGCCCCCCCACTGCAGCGTGACCCCCCCGGGTGCACGCCGCTGGGGGGGGTGCCGTGTGCCGGTCAGCGTCGTTGGTTTCCATGCTCCCTCTGCCCCGGAACAGGTTACTTCCTGTTCAGGGGCAGAGGGAGCATGGAAACCAACGACGCTGACCGGCTCGTGGCACCCCCCCAGCGGCGTGCACCTGGGGTGGACCGCCCCCACCGCCCCCCCCCCCCTGGTACGCCACTGCTATAGTTGGAGGCGCCCAAAATCGGCTTTCGATTATACCGATTTGGGCGCCCACGAGAGAAAGGCGCCAATCTCCCAATTTGGGTCGAAATATGGGCGTCTTTCTCTTTCGAAAATAAGCTGGATAGTAACCTATGGAACTTTGTAAGGCTAAGTGCTTCGAAAATACGCCTCTAAATATAACTTGTCTTGTCTCTTCCAGTATCCTAGCAGCCTGGCCTGGCCAACCCCGCAGGGACTGGTTTCTAACATCTACTCTGCACACAGGCTGCTCTTTCCACCCCAAGTCACCTGTGTCCAGCAGCTCTCAAAAATGAGGTCTGCTCTTCCCATTCTGCACAGGTCAGTCCTGGCTATAAGGGGGTGAACAGCAATGCGTTAATGCAGTGGTTCCCAAACCTGATCCTAGAAGCACTCCAGCCGGCCAGGTTTTCGGGATATTCACAATGACTATTACATAAGTACATAGGTATTGCCATACTGGGACAGACCAAAGGTCCATCAAGCCCAGCATCCTGTTTCCAGCAGTGGCCAACCCAGGTCACAAATACCTGGCAAGATCCCCCAAAAAATACAAAACATTTTATACTGCCAGAAATAAGCAGTGGATTCTCCCCAAGTCCATTTTAATAACGGTCTATGGACTTTTTTTTGTTGTTGTTACATTTGTACCCTGCACTTTCCCACTCATGGCAGGCTCAATGCGGCTTACATGGGGCAATGGAGGGTTAAGTGACTTGCCCAGAGTCACAAGGAGCTGCCTGTGCCTGAAGTGGGAATCAAACTCAGTTCCTCAGGACCAAAGTCCACCACCCTAACCACTAGGCCACTTTAGGAAGCCATCCAAACCTTTTTTAAAAACCTGCTAAGCTAACCGCCTTTACCATATTTTCTGGCAACGAATTCCAGAGTTGAATTACATGATGAGTGAAGAAAACTTTTCTCCGATTCGTTTTAAATTTACTACTTTGTAGCTTCATCGCTTGCCCCCTTGTCCTAGTATTTTTGGAAAGCGCAAACAGACGCTCCATATCTATCTTTTCCACTCCACTCATTATTTTATAGACCTCTATCATATCTCCCCTCAGCCGCCTTTTCTCCAAGCTGAAGAGCCCTGGGCGCTTCAGCCTTGCCTCATAGGGAAGTCGTCCCATCCCCTTTGTCATTTTCGTCGCCCTTCTCTGCACCTTTTCCAATTCCACTACATCTAGTCATGAGATAGATTTGCATGCACTGCTTCCAGCTCATGCAAATCTCTCTCTCATCAATATTCATTGTGGATATCCTGAAAACCCCACTGGCTGGGGTGCCTCCAGGACCAGGTTTGAAAACCACCGGGTTAATGTTCTCTTTTATCTTTCAAAGGAATTACGCAGTGACCTTTCCTTGCCAAGCTTTGCTGCCATAGTAAATACTACCTTTTCAACCTCCATGTGACTAACCATGTACACATTATAGCACCACTGCCAAACTCAGGACCGATGCACAGTGAACTAACCACAGGGTGGGCAGACAAGACTAGATAGGGTATAGGGTCTTTATCTGCTGTCATGTTCTGTTTGAACCAAAATGTTCCCTAACGCTTTACAATGAGTTACTCTCAGTCCTTCCTGTTTTGTGAAGGGCGGGATGGTTTAAAGAGGATGTCCTGGAGCAGACCACTTACGACCGCCTCTGCTGCCACCCAGGTGAAGACTAAAGCTGAGAGGATTTTAACATACGGAGGGTGGGGGGCCGGGTCTGACAGGGGGTGCATATGCCACTTATGCACCTATTTTAAATAAGCCTCTGGCCTCGAATATCTGGACATAACACTGGCGACATCCAAAAAAAAAAAAAACCACCGACCACTGCCAGCTGAGGGGGAAAACAAAAAAGTACCCCTCGGAATATTCTCTCTATTACAGACTAAACATTATAGCACATTAACTCACAGGCACAACAGGAATGAAACAAACCAGCAACTGCAGTTCACCTCACACTAAAAGCCAGGAACTTTTTAACTTTCCACAGCCTTTAAAAATAACTTTTTTTCCAGCTAGACTCTGGAAATCATACAGCAATAAACATACACTTATACCAGGCTCCGGTATAGTTTATGGCCCAAAGATTGAGGGATGGGCAAGGTCTTTGGCTCTAGAGCTCACTTCAGATCTGCATATGTTACAGGCCAGATGGTCCTTTGCCATCGTTACCCATTGTCATATGCCACATGTCCGTCTATACCTATGGAGGTTGGGAAATGAATGAAGAAAACTACAAGGAATCATGAATGAGCAAATCTCACACTCCAGCACTGGGAGACTTCAGGAGAAGTAGAGAAGCCCATAAAGTTCTCAAACTTAGAAAAAGAAAAAAAAAAGTGTTATGTCCATTGCAGAGTTCAGGGGGTGACAGTCCCAGCACCAAGCTGTAGCAGAAATGAAGAATATTGGTTTACTTGTCATATCCATCCAGAACCTAGTGTGCAGGATCAGTGCCGTAGCAAAGGTGCCTGACACCTGGGGTGGGTCGCCGCTGCGCACCCCCCCGCCTGGGTGCAGGGCACAGTGCCCCCCTTCTGGACCGCACCCCCCCCCCCGAAACGCACCCTACCTTGCAGCGGGGGGCAGGCGGGAGGGCCGATCCGCCCCCAGTGCACGTCACGGAGCTGCGTCGGCTCTGCTGCTTCCTTGCTTTCTCTGCCCCGGACCGGGGCAGAAAGAGCAGAGAACCAGCGAGCCGACACCCCCCCCACCCAGCGCGTGCACCCGGGGCGGACCGCCCCACCGCCCCCCCCTTCCTACGCCACTGTGCAGGATGGTTAGAAAGGGTATTAGAACGCAATTCAAGTCGTCCTATTAACATGTGGAACGTAGGTCCTGAAGCCCAAGGAAAGGAAGGTAACCTAGCTGGAAAGTACAGCCTGCAGAAGAGACGTCACACTGAGGAACAGTTGAAATTTCATGCTTTTTGTCCGGGAAAGAAAAACCTTATTGCCTGGCTGGCTCCCCTATTTCATCCAAAGCAATGACCTGGTTAGGATCAGACACAGCAGGAACAAGACAGGCATCATTCAGCATACAGGACATGCAAGGACCCAGAATACCACCCTTTCCCCCCAAAATAAAATGATCACACTCCCACCCCTACTTTTAAACAAGCAGACATTTACTCAAGCTATTTCCAAATCTATTTTTGTAAGTTAGAAGAGCATAGTTGAGCAATACATACATTTAAAATCAGGTAAGGGGCTGTACAGGATGTCTTTTCATACAGTAACAAAGCAAACAGTTCACAGCTCCTCTAGGCATGCGCCTTGCTATAGGCCATGAGTAAGCTGCAGTCAGAGCCAGTTTTAAAGAAAATTTCCCAGAATGACAAGGGGAAAAAAATGAGTAACGTCACTGGTGAAGAACATTACGAGGCCTGGTACTAGGGTTACCATATTTTGTCCCCCCAAAAGGAAGACACATGCCCCGCCCCCACCACACACCCCGCCCCCCTGTCACACCCTCTCCGCCCCTTGTCACATTTTTCCCTCGCCCCTGTCACATACCCTGTCGCCCCCCCCCGTCCCCCGTCCCCTTACTACTGCCCTGGTGGTCTAGTGACCTCTTCCGCCTTCGGGGCAGGAAAGAGCCCTCTCTTTCCTGCCCGGAGCGCTGCCCTGCATGCTTCCTTCCTGTTGCTGATCCTCGGCGCCGATTCAAAATGGCCACCAAGAGTTGAAGTCTTGCGAGGTTACTTCAACTTTCGGCGGCCATTTTGAATCATTGCCGAGGATCAGCAACAATAAGGATGCATGCATGGCAGCGCTCCGGGCAGGAAAGAGGGGGCTCTTTTCTGCCCCGAAGGCGGAAGAGGTCACTAGACCACCAGGGCACTAGTAAGTAAGGGGAGGGGAGGCTAGCAATCTGCCCATTTGTCCGGATTTCTGGACAAACGGGAAGGCTGGTGGGCGGGCCATCCTATAGGACAGCCCGCCCACCAGCCTGCCTGTTTGTCCAGAAATCTGGACAAACGGGCAGATTGGCAAAACCCGTCTGGGTATATCCAGACATATGGTAACCCTACCTGGGTCAACATCCTAACTTGTCCTGATCGCATTTTGCATGCAAGTGTGAAGTGAGCTGCCATTATTTACATAACGCATGTGGAGTAGGCACTTAAATGTGTGTCACGTGTGTCGAGTGCGTAGTTTGTGTCTGTACATTGCAGTAGGTATACAAACTGACCAAACGTGAGCATACCGGATGCGGTCTGTATGGGTGTCTACAGTGCATGCACGAGTAAATTGTTTCTCCTAGGCAAAGGCTATGCATAGCATTCAGTATTATACGTTTCCCGTGCATGATTTACTAACATCTTGTACAAATATTCACAAGTCATCGTAAAAAAACAAAGTCAAGAATGGCCAGGAGAGACTTACACAACAGCACATGTCCCCACTTTTGCTACTGCAAGAGCACAAGGTCCTTTGCAAACAGCGGTTTGCGCTCTAGTTGGGTAAACACTACCCACAGTTCATCTTAAGCATGAGTTCCAAGGGTCCTGCAAACCCCAGTCAAACAGAGCTCCTGGTTATTAAGTTTATAGCCCTGGGAGGTTCCAGTACCAGACCAGACCAGAGGTAGAGGGCTAGGAAGGGTGGGAAGGAAAGGCCAACTCCATGTCACCCAGCCACATGCAATGATTTAATTGCATTCTGTTCTCCGAGACATTTGGTAGGGGTAATGCCATGGGGCATCTTGTGTGCTTATCCTCAAGAGAGTGGAATACATGTTCCTAATTTGGAGAGACTTTTTTTTTTTTTAAAGCGTTAAGTGATCAACACTTTCTTATCTCCACTTTTTCTGGTTGAAAGACATCTTGGCAAACAGAGGTACCCCCCCCCCCCCCTGAAATATTAGGAACCAGTTGGTGTAAGGTGTAAAGACCACCTGGAAAGTTTGCCATGTGCCCTTGACACTACACCGCATAATCTTTTCAGTGGCGTCTCCAGGATGAGCCGTCTCCTAGCACGAGCTGTACCCCTTCACGGTGCGCAGGGAACAAAGCGACATAAGCTTCATCACACCGGCTCCCATTTTCATCCCATAAAACGGGAACCAGTGTGGTGAAGCTAAAAACTGTTCACTTAAATATAGGCCCAACGAAAACACCTTTGACCCGTCAACTTTCTAGAAAGCACCTGTCATTTGCGTCCACATGCTTTCTACATGTTTAAGAACAAATGGAGCTAACATGTTACCAGTGCAAAGTTGCCATTATTATTCCCCATCACTATTAGATCCCTCTTCCTTCATCAGTCCAATTGAAATACACGAGATCTACTAACTGTGAGGACAACTTTGGCAAGATCATTTTCTAAGAACTCATAGCACCAGAGCAGAAAGAGAAGCTGTAGCCCACCAGTTCCCCAACAGCCCCTTGAGAAGTCTTAAATTGGTCCTGCAGAAGTCAAACATCAGAGGTGGAAACTCGCGTAACTCGTGGGTCAGAATCAATCTCATATTGGTAATGATATCCTTCCATTAGATCCCTGCATGCATCCCTCATATTGTTTATCCACATCTTGATCCCCTTGCGATTCAGGTAGAGGACAAATAGGAAAACCACACCTACAAAACCCAGCACCACACTCAGAAAGACATAGGAGGTCTGCAGTGTATTCTGATGGCCCTGGTTGGTGTGGCAACCCAATACAGTCTCCCCAAGGGAAATCAGCGATGTGTTTTGAAGATCCTGGGGAAAGACGCACGTCAATTTCTCCATATCAGCCACCTTGCGGCTTGTGTTCAACCATTCTACCAGGTCCTCAATATCACAGTTGCACACAAAGGGGTTGTCCTTCAGGAAAAGCTGGAGGCTCGGCTGCTTCCCCAGCTCTATCAAGGTATCCATCCTCAGTGTCTTGATTGCATTCAAGGTCAAATCGAGTCGCTCAAGATCAAGGCCAGCAAAAGTGAAGTTCTTTATATCCACCAATGAATTGTTCTTTAGATCTAGCCTCTGCAGGCTAGATAGCCCAGAGAACATACCAGAAGGTAGGTAGACAATCCCATTGTCAGACATTTCCAGTTTGGACAACTGGTGGAAGCCTCCATTGGAGATTGCATCTGCCAACTGCTGAATGGCTGAGAAGTTGTAGAGGGAGTGGCTCAAATTCAGCTCCTGGATGGAGTTATTCCCAATGCTGAAAGCACTGGGGTGGATAGTAGTCAGGATATTATTGCTGAGGTCAAGGTAGCGTAAGTTGGCGAGGGAGGAGAATGCCTGCATCTCCAGGGTGTTAATCCTGAAAACAAAAACAGAAAGGAGGGAAATAAATATGGACATTCAAACTTTTTATCCCGGATGCAAAAGTAACCAAAAACCCTAGAAGTTGAACCAAGTTCAGCTTAAAAGGAAGGACAGATAGAAAAAGTTGGTATGACATTGCCTTACTGCTATCTAGCATTGCTCACAAGACCCCTATTAATTTTCAAAAAAAGCCATCACTTCCCTACCACAATGCCTCAAACCTTCCTACACCCCTATTCCGAAATACATTTCAGAACTATCACATTTAACATGACACCTCAGATCTTATCCCCATGCCCCATCCCACCTCAACATCTACGTGAACTTACCAACATCTACATCCCACTTCTAAAGACATCTGAATCCTGCAATAACTGTTGGTGAATTTTGTCTTTTTGATTACGTTACTATGATGCAATGATAAGTAGGATGTTCCTCTTCTCCACAGTATAAAGTCAGGCTCTTCAAAAAGTCCTTTCAAAGCAACAAAAATGTCAACAGGCTGCTTTATCAAGCATTTTGATCTGCTGTCATGGAAAGATGAATGATGGACAGTCTTATAAAGGACCTACTAGAGAGCCAAAACACAAAAGCTACTGGAGGGTCTATCCACATTTGAGATATGTAAAACTTCCATTTACATCTTGAACACAGAAGGTGTTGTGTTGATAACCACAGGGCGTGAGCACAAAAAGCTCCTCCCTTTCCAAGCTTCAACTTTTGATCTAGTAGAATAATGCATCACGAGACAACTTTAAAGACTCTGTTACCTGCATCTAATTCCATAGACAATTTCCGTGTTGTGTTAGAGGGAAACACGCACTAAGATCAACAACAGACATACAAAAATAGGAAATAAGGTCACCTGCTACTGATAGAAAATTAGGAAAACAAATAGAAAGAGGGGCTTGTGATTCTATCTATGGCTGGTTTCAATCATGATTCTGCTTTAAGTGTACGAGATCTTACGTCATTGTGTTTAACAATGGCTGCAAACAATGATATAACAATGCAGGTGTTCAGTGCAAGAAGGATTTGTCTTCCTGTCTAGGAGAATAATAGTTCTCTATGGATCGATCAAGATTTCTTCCTAACAGCTCAGTGTATTTAGCAGAGCTTCAGATTGTCACTGGACTGTTTTGTATTTTGTGCACCAGTTCAAAGAATAGGGAAGGTTGTCAGAATGTATATGCATGTTCGTTTGTCATCAAATATAAAACTTACTGTAAGAAACAATGAGGCACGTCGTGACATGAGGCAAGATTTGTTTTCTACAGAATCTGAACACTGTTTGTCTACGTGGCATATTATACAAAAGCAGGGTTATAGAAAGGTCAAAGATGGCAAGAACAAACCCAAAGATTGGTTCAGACCTGGAAGATTTGGAACCATCTACTATAGCCCCAGTTTGACCTATTAAAATTCTAAAACATGCTGAGATCCTGTCTAGAGAAAGGATACAGTAGGTGATACTTTCTAAGAGCAGTGTTTGCCCAAGCTGGACCTGGAGTATCCCTGAACCAGTTGGGTTTTCAGGATATCTCCACTAAGACTTAAACAACACTGTCTTGGACAATGCAAGATTACAAGTCCATCAATAAAGAGGATGTAGCTTAGCATGTTCCCAACGACTGAGAATCATGAAATAATCCTTATCAGAAATACGTATACATCTACCTCCATCGTAGGGAATCTAGCCACCAGATCCGGTACCTGATCTCTGCATTCCACCTTCTACCTGGTAAAGGATTCTTTCATTCTAGTGTGGTAAACGAAGGCATAGGTTAGGACTGTGTAGGGTTCCGAGTCTGTGAGGGGAAAAAATACCCACTGAAGTCTTTAAATCCTGGCTCATGTACTAACCAGTGGCATAGCCGGGGAGGGGGGTGCCAGGGGAGCGGCCGCTCCCCCAAATGGAGTTCTGCCAGCTCCGGCGCCTATTTTTTTCTCAATGTGTTGCATTGAAAATGTGCGCCAGTGCAAGTCCGCTCTCGCTCCCCTCGCGTCATCAACCTGGCTCAGCTTCTGGTACTAAATGGTAGACATACTGCCCCCTGCTCCCACCAAGTCCCAGGTTCTTCAACAGCGTTTCCTATTTTCATCTCACAATGGTCTCTTTCCTGGCCAAGCTCTCAAGCAAAATGAAGTCTCTCGTAAAGCACTGCTTTGCTTCTTTAGACTGTAAAAGTAGGAGACACACACACAGTGCAGAGGTAAAATTGTCCAGCAGTATTTGGTGGAAGGAAAGATTTTACTTTAAGTGGCTGTGTGCTACAAAGCTTAACCCCACCTCCACCCCCTTTTACAAAGTGAATGGGCTGTGTTGGCATTGCCGTGTGGTTTTGTAAAAAGGGGGGGGGGGTGACATAGGCCCCATTAATACCATGTTCCGCTGATGCAGTCTTGGACAATTTAGTTACTTTCTAGCACGATACCCAACTTTACAGCCTTACAAATTAGGGATGTGCATTCAGTTTATGCTTTTGGTTTGGAAAATGTTATGCACATGAATGTACACAAAAACCTCCAAATTAGTGTGCATGGCATTGACTTACATGTGTTAATAAATAAATCAGATTTTGCACACATTAATTTCTGAAATGAACTACAAAAATCAGGCAAAAATCCTACATACAATCCAAAGATGAACTGACAATTTATCTATGTGTATCCTTATTGCCAATGGTACTGAAAGAACCTTAAATCTAAGCACACACGTCAAATCTAACTTAGGCACACATGCTTGAGGAGCCTAGGCGAGGGTGGACAGCACTGGGGTTAACCTGTTGGTTTAGTGGCCATTTACTGCCATACAGGACATTTGGGTTGGATACCAAACTCAGCTTCGGTTTCTTGGGGCTGAAGATTCTACAAAAAGGGGATCTCAGACACTAGCCAAAGGTGACCCTAACTGGCCAGACGTGGGGGTGCACCCAGCATACAGAGCCACAGCCTGTACACAGGAGGAAAATTCAGGTTCACGACACTGTACCCACCAGCAGTTGACGTCAACTGAGTTGCAAGCCCAAAGCAGTGGGAAGAAACTGTTGAATCTAGAAATAGACGATAGGAAGATCATCTCTATGAAAATGGTTAAAGTTGTTGATGGATACAATCCCCCTCATTCGTACCCCTAGTTGTTCTCTCTTTTTCATCCCAGAGGGGACTGCATTCAGTTTTCTCTTTATTTGCTGGCACTCTCTATCACTGCCCTCCCATTGACCTCCAGCTGTTGAATGGTTTAAGTTGGTTTCATGCATTCTGGAAATAAATCCTATCTAGATTAATTTTGCTGGTCCGTGGCAACAAAAGCAGAGGTGGACAGGATAGAGAAAGTATAAGATCATGGAAGGACTTTAATAGCCAAAACAAAAGAAGAATACAGCCAGGGCTTTTTTTGAGGGGGGACTTGAGGGTACTGAGTACCAGCACCTTTTTCCATTGTCTGCTAAAATTGACCCATGGACTCCAAGTTTTAAATGAAAGAGCTCAGGATCTACACACCAATTCTGCCTTGTCATAGATTCTGTGACTGGCTGCAGGGGGCCTGGCTATTGTGGGGTGGGTCCCTCAGTGATCACCCCACCCCTAAAGGGTGGCTCGGCATTTGAATACCGGCACCTTTTTCGCTAGAAAAAAAATACACTGGATACATCCAACATTCAAAATGTTACTTTTTCTAAAATTCTTAATCAGCTCGACTACTAAAAAGAAATCCCAGTTTTGCATCCAAGTCTGAAGTGTATCACATTCATTATGAGTTGTCTGCAATGTAGAAGATTAACACACAGGATTCAGTGCTGGAGCAAACTGGGAACTGAACTTAGATGCCCCAGCAAGTCCAACAGGAACAGCCTGAGACCATCATGGTAGTTCTGCTTTTAAAAGAAATTCCTGCATGAAATTTTATGAAAATTCAACAAAAGTGGCTTTAAAAAACAAACAAAAATAAAACCCTACATTATATAAATACCATATTTACCAGTCTTTGGAGGAAAACCTGTACTCCTATCCTGAATTTTTAACCACTAAATTTTACCTTTTTATCCAAGTCTGATCACTTCCGTACAACCCTCATAATAAAGGGCGCTTTTCTAGGTATTCAATGCAGAGTCTGGCAGTACGAAGAGATCAAACACATACCCTCCATCAGAAAACAGTTACACTCAGCACTAATTCTTTTGTTTTAACTCTGCTGGTTGTCATAGGGATGCCAACATTTGGACAGCCATAGCTTTGTGATCAATGTTAGACACTCTTGCTTAATGTGCCATAACCCATGGGTAATATGACGGTGCCTCCAGGGAACAGATGCCCAGCCAATCTGCTCACGTGGAGCATGGTAGCTCATCCCTTCTCAGCTTCCCATTTACCTAGTCACTAATCACTATGGCCCTCCTTCCCCTCTGTTGTATATCACTTAAGACAAGTTCATGCTGTGGAAAAATATTTCACAAGACCATAATTACACAGAAGTCTAAATAATGTTGGAACCATCAACATGTTTGCAGCAGTATACTGAAAAAAAAAGTGTAGCCGTAATCTTTAGAGTCATTCTGCGTCTTACTGCTATCTCACCCATCTGGTGACCTGGAATCCAACATACCTGGTTGAATCACATTCCCATCACCCACTCAAGTTGTACCTCCACACGCTTGGCTCAGACACTGGTGGGAACAGTTAAAGGCTCTTGTACCCCTTGCTTTAGAGGGTTCAGAAATTCCCCAGCAAGTGTGAGAGAACATTCAAAATATAAATCTATATAAATACAAAGCAGTTTATATACTGTATGAAGTCTGTTTCCAGAAGCTACATATAGTTTTAAGGAGAGTGGTGGAATGAAGAAAAGATTCAGAGTAAAGACCTGACCATCATACAGTGCCTTGGATATCAGAGCAGACCATTGAGAAATTTTAAAAAATTGTGAGGCAACCCCCCCTCCTCCCCCCCCAAGCTGAGCTTTGTGGCTAAAAGGGATTCCAGGTGTTATCCCTACAGGTCTACCCAATCCTCTCATCACTGGCTGTGACAAGAGATTTCTGAACTTGAAAAGGGAAATGAAAAATGTAGCCTTAAAGGCAGAGTAAGAACTAATCCATGTGTGGACAGAATGAGGGTGTACGTGCTCGTGGAGGAAAAAGCCTCAGACTCAACAGCGTCTTCACTATCTCCACGGCCAAGTGAAGACGCTGTGCACTTACATAAGGTTTGGTGAACCTTAGAATTTGGACAATTAAGAATCTTTTCGATAACTTTTGGAGGTTTTTTTGGAGCCAATGATGACAGCAAGTACTCCGTTAATTTATGGACTGTTTTGTTAAGCCCAGTATTAAGAAGTCTGTTGAGGCTTTTTCCTCCATGAGCACGTTCTCGGTATGGCTTAGAACAAAGTGAGCCACATTTGAACTTCAACAGATCCAACGATAGACAGGATTGTCTTATACGTAAGATTTGCTTCATTATCCCCTATAGCTCTTTGATTTGATTATGGACAGAATGAGGGCCAGTTAGTTTACTGTTGTATATTATGGGACATTTTTGCTTGATATTAATACACTAGTAAAAAAAAGGCCCGTTTCTGGAGCCAATGAAACGGGCGCTAGCAAGGCTTTCCTGTGGCCCCCTCCCCACCCGTCGTCAATGTGGGTGAATTGCTCCGCCTCCGCCCTCAACGTCATAACGTTTGACGCGAGGGCGGTGAATTGCTCTGCCTCTGCCCTCAACATCATAACATTTGATGCGAGGGCGGGGCCCAGAGACTGTGATTTTCGAGGCTTCAGCGCTTCGAACATACGAACCTTGGCTTCAGTGACGTCAGCAGCCAATAGAACGTTGAGGGTGAGTTTTATATATAGAGATCTCATGTTCTGAACCACTTTTGTCCCTCTGCACACCTATTGAATAATTACCTAATTAAGCTCAGGTTGAAGTTTACCTAATTACAGTGGGAATCTGGCAAATGCCATGGCAAAACCTGAACAACAATCACCAAGTTCACAGCTGCAATTCCACTAGGACAATCTGACCCGATGCAGCTGTGCCATGCCTGGGACAAGCTGCCAATGCGTATGTGCGTGACAAGAGCAGTAGCCTAGAAAACGGAGAACATGAACCCTGTAAAGCTGATCCATCAACAACCCAGTAATTAAACTGTCCTTCCGAGGACTCTGCAACACAGCAGCTGCTTTCCGCTAACTAACCCCAATTAGACTCATATGTGTGTGTAGAAAATGCCTGGATTTTTTTTATGCATGCCTTCAGAGGA
Source organism: Microcaecilia unicolor (assembly GCF_901765095.1). Taxonomy (NCBI): domain Eukaryota; kingdom Metazoa; phylum Chordata; class Amphibia; order Gymnophiona; family Siphonopidae; genus Microcaecilia; species Microcaecilia unicolor. The sequence continues at coordinate 193,507,304 of NC_044041.1, forward strand.
GCAAGCTAATTTATGATCTCAAACATTGTTAAGGGAAATGGATAAAATTGCAAAAAAATAAAGATAAATGTTGATATCATGATGGTTTATGTCTTTTAACAAGACGCCTACGTCATACTGGACATCTTTGGCACAAACATCAAACTCAAATTTAATATCAACAGATTCAAGATCAAAAGAAATATTATATTTCTCAAACACAACCATCAAAGTAAATTAATTAATGACAGTGATAATAGCGCCAAACAGCTATTTTCAATCATTAATGAACTTTCTGGAAGGAACTTGTCTACTAATGGGTCACAATTTCCTTCTCTAGATTCTTGGGGGCGACTATTTTGGAGTAAAAAAAATAAGGGCCCTGCGAGCTCCGACTTTGTTCAAGATATAGGAGAGAAAGCTTCCCTTATGGCTTGAACCATGTACTTTGAACACAGCAGCTAAAATAAAGAAAAACCTGTAGTTTATTTGATCCTGTTCCTAAAAGGTCCTGGTTGGAGATTGTCTAGACATGGGCTGCTTCCACTATTACATATGATCAATCAAAGCTTAACATTAGGACTGGTTCCTACAGTTCGGAAACTCTCTTATATATGTCCTATGCTGAAATCCTCAAAAGTTAATTCTTTGTCCATACAGAATTATGGGTCTATATCTAACTTGTGTTTGCCAACGGCTGGTGCTTAAACAAATATTTTATCATCCTCACCTTAATATTCCCTTATCTTTTATTTGTCCTGTTTGTCTGTCCTAATTAGATTGTAAGCTCTGTGGAGCAGGGACTGTCTCTTCATGTTCAAGTGTACAGTGCTGCGTACATCTAGTAGCGCTATAGAAATGATGAGTAATAGTAGTCTTTGGGATTCCAGAATCTTGCTACTCTTTGGGATTCTAGAATCTTGCTACTCTTTGTCCTTATCCCTTATTTGTCCTGTTTGTCTGTCCTAATTAGATTGTAAACTCTGTCGAGCAGGGACTGTCTTTTCATGTTCAAGTGTACAGCGCTGCGTACGTCAAGTAGTGTTATAGAAATGATAAGTAGTAGTAGTAATTAAACTTTTATTGGTATCATGTTTTGCATCCTTGACAAGTAGGCATACCCCACCAACCCAACAAAAATACCTACACTCTGCAACACAGCAAAACCAAAACTCGTAATGGATACTATATAAACTTTCCTCTCCTCGATCCCCACTATACCTGAAACACAGGTACCTTTATTTGACCACAATATCACCTTGTATTTATTTCTTTACCGGGCTTGGTGAATGCCAGTACGGTACTATGTAAGCCACATTGAGCCTGCAAATAGGTGGGGAAATGTGGGATACAAATGTAACAAATAAACAAATAAATGCAACAGATATAGTACAGAGACCATATAGTACAGACTCTCGCTGTGTCTACTGAGCTGTCAACCCCACTCGATACTTTGTAACCACCCCCCATTGTTCCATGTAAGCCACATTGAGCCTGCAAATAGGTGGGAAAACCTGGGATACAAATGTAACAAATAAATAAATAAATGTAACAGATGTAGTACAGACTCTCGCTGTGTCTACCGAGCAGTCAACCTCACTCGATACCTTGTAATCACCCCCATTGTTCCATGTAAGCCACATTGAACCTATCAAAAGGTGGGAAAATGCGGGATGCAAATGCAATAAATAAATACATTTTAAGGGGCCCTTTTGCTAAACAGAAGCAAGCATTAATGCGTACTTCCCTCAAGCCAAAAGTTACTACGGTGGGGTGCACTCAGGTGCCCAGCGGTAGTTCAGACACCTGCACACATGTTTGGGGGAGACTAGCTGGGAGCAGAGAATAGGCATGTCCAGCGCCAACTGGTTAGCACAGCTGCATGCCAACCGATTAACGCATGGATAGCACATGAGCCCTTTCCGCTGTCAGGAAGGGCTCACGCGCTAATGGCCATACGCTAATTTGGAAATTAGCATCTGGCCATTAACAGAAAAAAAAATTGGAAATGCAGCCATTTTACAGCTGCGCTAAAAGTGGCCTAGGCATGCGAGAAAACCCATACAATCTTAGTGCAAGGCCTACAAAGCCGTGGTAAAAAGTGGCCCGCGCTAGTTTTGGTGTGAAATTGGTGCACACTGGGCCATTTCTTACCACGGCAGGAAAAAGGCCTTTTTGTTAACTGGTCGTGCGGTATTAAAATTAGCATGCTGCTACTTACGGCCTGACCCTTACTGCCACCTATTTAAAAGGGCTCACGCACTACTCATGCACTAATCGTGCAGTGTGTGGCAATGTGACCGTGCTGCCAATTACCACCGGGAACGCGCCCTGCGGTAGTAAAATAGAAAATTATTTTCTACCACGGGAAAGGGCGTACGCCAACTTTGCAACTACTGCTGGGCGTCTGCGCTACCCCAGCAGCAGGGTCGATTTGGCACACACTACCTGCGCGGTACGGTAGCTCAACAGCGGCTTAGTAAAAGGGCCCCTTAGTTTGAGTGAAACTCATGAGTTCTTGGATAGTAGATACGTTGCACTTTGCAGTTTCCATGGACTTAGCATGAGCACTCGATCTCGTTGACCATGACGTTGCTATTGCAAAGGTTAAATTCTATAGGAATTTCATCTACTGTTCTAACATGGTTTTGCTCATTTTTATGAACTAGAACTTATGTTCAATAGGCAATACCATTGCCTATTGTGGAGGACTGGAGGAGTAGCCTAGTGGTTAGTGCAGTGGACTTTGATCCTGGGGGAACTGGACTCAATTCCCACTGCAGTTCCTTGTGACTCTGGGCAAGTCACTTAACCCTCCATTGCCCCAGGTACAAATAAGTACCTGAATATACTATGTAAACCGCTTTGAATGTAGTTGCAAAAACCACAGAAAGGTGGTATATCAAGTCCCATTTCCCTTTCCCCCTTTCCCTTATGACATCACAATATCAGAAGTGAGCCAAGTATCAGGCAATCAAGCCATTGTGACATCACTGATGAGGTTGGCTCTTATTGGTGGAATGAGTGGAGGAGTAGCCTAGTGGTTAGTGCAGTGGACTTTGATCCTGGGGGAACTGGACTCAATTCCCACTGCAGCTCCTTGTGACTCTGGGCAAGTCACTTAACCCTCCATTGCCCCTGGTACAAAATAAGTACCTGAATATATGTAAACTGCTTTGAATGTAGTTGCAAAATATCACAGAAAAGGAAGTATATCAATTCCCATTTCCCTTTCCCCTTCTAAGGACTGGGTTCTGCCCTCTTACCAGTTCTTTTTAACACTTTTATTGCACCTTTAATAATGATTACTCAAGAAGATGGTGTTAAGGTCTACTCTTACACAGCTTCCATTCATAGTTAAAATTCATCCTTTAAATTTGGACTTGACAGTAATACAAAATTGTTTATTTAACACCTTTATATCCCACATTTTCCCATTAGTTGCAGGCTCAATGTGGTTACACAATACCGTATTGGTAGGCTCCGGTTCAATAATATACATACATAGTAAATTCATAGGCATGTGAGAACATTAGTATAAGGCAACAAAGAGATAAAGAGGGGATGGTAGAAGTCTAGTACAGTCCATAATTATCCTGTGTCGCAGGAAGTAGAGGATTAGTTTGGGTCTCGAGGGTAGGCCTTCTTAAACAAGTTGGTTTTCAATAATTTCCTGAAGTTAAGATGGTTATGGATAGATCTAACGGTTTTGGGCAAAGCGTTCCACAGTTGTGTACTTACGTAAGAAAAGCTGGATGCATAAGTTGATTTGTATCTAAGTCCATTGCAGTCTGGATAATGCGGATTTAAATAAGTGCGGGATAGGTTGGTACTGTTTCTGGGTGGAAGTTTTATGAGGTCCAACATGTATCCAGGAACTTCACTTGCAATTGCCCTTAGAGTTGGAAGATCATCTCGTTTCAAATATAGATAAAACTTTAACACGTTGGATCACTGGTCAAGGAATTCAACCGGCTTCGCTGCCAATTTTGTTAAGTAAGGCTATTCCTTCAGTAGCCAAATTTAGATATTTGGGGATAATGGTGGACTCTCAATTTACTTTTCATGATCATGTATCTGAAGTTATCAAAGAAGGTTTGTATACTTCAAGTTTATTGCGTTCTGTGAAACATTATTTTGATGAAAAAAAAAACTTTTCATACATTGTTTCATGCCTTATTTATTTCTAGGATTGATTGTAGAAGTTTAGTATATGCTAGAAATTCAAAATCAAACCTTAAGCATTTGCTAACAATGCAGAATGCTACACTCAGATTGTTGGGTAACTGTAGAAAATATGATCATATTACTCCCCCCACCCTTTTTATTTTTTAAATATCATTGGCTGCCTATAATGTATAGAGCTAATTTTACATCATTGACTCAGGTCTATATTATGCTCAGAGGACAAGTTATTTTGCATTCAATGACTATTCCAGCTAAGGGTCCTGAGATCCTTCCAGGACCACAGGCTGATGATAAGAAAAATGAGCCTCAACGTGAGCAAAAGTCTTCATTTTTATTTGGCACCTTCTTTACAGAAGCGGCGCTAATCAATTTGTATGCGCCAGAATGCAAAGAAGCCCATGGAAATTGAACTGGCTTTTTTGCATTCAGGGGCCCTTTCACAAAACAGTAGTCCAGCCCCGAGTGTGCACCATTTCTGGGAAAAAAAAGACCCCCCCCCCCCCCTCCCAAGAAATGGCTTGTGCAGCGGTAATCAATAGCTGTTGGTAAAGGCTCCCTGTCACATGGCCATGCAGTAAGAGTTCTGTTACCGCATGGCCATCTGTACCTGGGGTCTTTCTACCCGCTGCGGTAAAAAGGGGTCCTTTTTTCCTCCGCAGCTTGGTAAAAGAGCCCCTCAGTGCACACTAATTGGTAACGTCGCTTCATAAGAGGAGCCCTATATTCTGGCAGAAGAAAGTTTTACTAAATTTAAGTTTTGGGTTTTTTTTAAGCAAACTTTTGATTGAGTTTTACCATTGGAGACTGTCATTAGAGGCCATAAGAACCCAGGCTGAGGTGACTGTAGACCTCAGGCTAGTTGGGAGGGGAGGGGGGAGTTGGGGTTTATTATCTTTTGTCCTTTTTTTAAATGTTAGAAGTTGTGATTGCTTGTATTGGTAACTATGGGGCAGTGGCGTAGCAAGGGTGGGGTGGTGGGGGCGGTCCGCCCCCGGGTGCACGCTGCTGGAGGGTGCAGAGAGTAGCTGCGCGCCTGTCGGCTCCGCTGGTTCCCTGCTTCCTCTGTCCCGGAACAGGTTACTTGGTACTCGTGCGGTAACATGGCCACGTTAACCAATTACCGCTGGGGACACCCCCATGACATAAAATTACCACCAGACGCCCGTGCTACTCCGGCGGTCATGCTGATTAGGCACACAATACTCATGCGTTAGCCTTACCATGGCCCCTCCCTATATGTATTGTATCTCAATTTCAAACATGTAATACAAGTGTTAACATGTAAACAAGCCTTCAATGTCAATGTAGAAGGCGATAGTAATATGCATTAGCTGCGCTGCACAACACAAATTTAATGAAAGAAGCAGAATTTATAATCGATACGATTGTCTCTTGGGAGAGTGGGATTAGCCTTTCCTATTATGTAAATGGCGTTCTTAATGTTTTGGCTTCTTTTTTATGTTATTTATACATATATTGTAAACCACTTTGTTTTATGCAAGTTAAGCAGTATATTAAATAAATATACACAGAAACAGAAGAAATGCCTAGAACAGTGAACTCCAGCATTGTCACATGTGGAAATGTGTATCAAAACACAAAAAGCCTTGAAATGAAACTGGCTTAGGAGTAGCATGGTACGGTTTCCTTTAGCTAACCTCGGAGAATGCATTTTGATCCCTTCAATAAAAGTTTGGTTATGTTAAAAGACATCCAGAAGTGTGCTTGGCATTTGATCGGATTTCGACAGCTTACCCCTCACGTTCCCTTCCCACACTCATCTGCCAACCCATAATATTGCAACAGGTGACTAACTGGTGCCTTCCCGTCACTGCTGAAATTCTGGGAGACAGAATAGAGAGATGGCACAACTCACATCATAGGCCCCAACTCCGTGGGTGCTTGAGCACCCACAATATTTCACCCACCGGAAGTTCCCTTCGTCCCTCCTCCCTTCGAGTTCCAGGCCCCGTCCCTCCGAATTTTAAAAGTCATCATCTTACCTCGTTGGTCGGGGTTACGGTGGCAGCAGTGAAAAGCGTGCAGGCTTAGTGCTTAGTTTAGTCTTCCCTTCTCTCTCTTTCAGCTCTGGTCCCGCCCTCGCGGTGAAAAGCGTGCAGGCTTGGCGCTTAGTTCAGTCTTCCCTTCTCTCTCTCTCAGCTCTGGTCTGAGAGAGAGAGAAGGGAAGACTGAACTAAGCGTCGAGCCTGCACGCTTTTCACCGCGAGGGCGGGACCAGAGCTGAAAGAGAGAGAAGGGAAGACTAAACTAAGCGCTGAGCCTGCACACGTTTCACCGTGAGGGCGGGACCAGAGCTGAAAGAGAGAGAGAAGGGAAGACTAAACTAAGCGCTGAGCCTACACACGTTTCACCACGAGGGCGGGACCAGAGCTGAGAGAGAGAGAAGGGAAGACTGAACTAAGCGCCGAGCCTGCACGCTTTTCACCGCGAGGGCGGGACCAGAGCTGAGAGAGAGAGAAGACTGAACTAAGCGCCGAGCCTGCATGCTTTTCACCGCGAGGGCGGAACCAGAGCTGAGAGAGAGAGAAGGGAAGACTGAACTAAGTGACGAGCCTGCACGCTTTTCACCGCGAGGGCGGGACCAGAGCTGAAAAAGAGAGAAGGGAAGACTGAACTAAGCGCTGAGCCTGCACACGTTTCACCGCGAGGGCGGGACCAGAGCTGAGAGAGAGAGAAGGGAAGACTGAACTGAACGCTGAGCCTGCACGCTTTTCACCACGAGGGCGGGACCAGAGCTGAAAGAGAGAGAAGGGAAGACTGAACTAAGCGCCAAGCCTGCACGCTTTTCACCGCGAGGGCGGGACCAGAGCTGAGAGAGAGAGAAGACTGAACTAAGCGCCGAGCCTGCATGCTTTTCACCGCGAGGGCGGAACCAGAGCTGAGAGAGAGAGAAGGGAAGACTGAACTAAGCGACGAGCCTGCACGCTTTTCACCGCGAGGGCGGGACCAGAGCTGAAAAAGAGAGAAGGGAAGACTGAACTAAGCGCTGAGCCTGCACACGTTTCACCGCGAGGGCGGGACCAGAGCTGAGAGAGAGAGAGAAGGGAAGACTGAACTGAACGCTGAGCCTGCACGCTTTTCACCACGAGGGCGGGACCAGAGCTGAAAGAGAGAGAAGGGAAGACTGAACTAAGCGCCAAGCCTGCACGCTTTTCACCGCGAGGGCGGGACCAGAGCTGAGAGAGAGAGAAGGGAAGACTGAACTAAGCGCTGAGCCTGCACGCTTTTCACCACGAGGGCGGGACCAGAGCTGAAAGAGAGAGAAGGGAAGACTGAACTAAGCGCCGAGCCTGCACGCTTTTCACCGCGAGGGCGGGACCAGAGCTGAAAAAGAGAGAAGGGAAGACTGAACTAAGCGCTGAGCCTGCACACGTTTCACCGCGAGGGCGGGACCAGAGCTGAGAGAGAGAGAAGGGAAGACTGAACTAAGCGCCGAGCCTACACGCTTTTCACCGCGTGGGCGGGACCAGAGCTGAGAGAGAGAGAAGGGAAGACTGAACTAAGCGCCGAGCCTACACGCTTTTCACCGCGTGGGCGGGACCAGAGCTGAAAAAGAGAGAAGGGAAGACTGAACTAAGCACCGAGCCTGCAAGCTTTTTACCACGAGGGCGGGACCAGAGCTGAGAGAGAGAGAAGACTGAACTAAGCGCCGAGCCTGCATGCTTTTCACCGCGAGGGCGGAACCAGAGCTGAGAGAGAGAGAAGGGAAGACTGAACTAAGTGACGAGCCTGCACGCTTTTCACCGCGAGGGCGGGACCAGAGCTGAAAAAGAGAGAAGGGAAGACTGAACTAAGCGCTGAGCCTGCACACGTTTCACCGCGAGGGCGGGACCAGAGCTGAGAGAGAGAGAAGGGAAGACTGAACTGAACGCTGAGCCTGCACGCTTTTCACCACGAGGGCGGGACCAGAGCTGAAAGAGAGAGAAGGGAAGACTGAACTAAGCGCCAAGCCTGCACGCTTTTCACCGCGAGGGCGGGACCAGAGCTGAGAGAGAGAGAAGACTGAACTAAGCGCCGAGCCTGCATGCTTTTCACCGCGAGGGCGGAACCAGAGCTGAGAGAGAGAGAAGGGAAGACTGAACTAAGTGACGAGCCTGCACGCTTTTCACCGCGAGGGCGGGACCAGAGCTGAAAAAGAGAGAAGGGAAGACTGAACTAAGCGCTGAGCCTGCACACGTTTCACCGCGAGGGCGGGACCAGAGCTGAGAGAGAGAGAAGGGAAGACTGAACTAAGCGCCGAGCCTACACGCTTTTCACCGCGTGGGCGGGACCAGAGCTGAGAGAGAGAGAAGGGAAGACTGAACTAAGCGCCGAGCCTACACGCTTTTCACCGCGTGGGCGGGACCAGAGCTGAAAAAGAGAGAAGGGAAGACTGAACTAAGCACCGAGCCTGCAAGCTTTTTACCACGAGGGCGGGACCAGAGCTGAGAGAGAGAGAAGACTGAACTAAGCGCCGAGCCTGCATGCTTTTCACCGCGAGGGCGGAACCAGAGCTGAGAGAGAGAGAAGGGAAGACTGAACTAAGTGACGAGCCTGCACGCTTTTCACCGCGAGGGCGGGACCAGAGCTGAAAAAGAGAGAAGGGAAGACTGAACTAAGCGCTGAGCCTGCACACGTTTCACCGCGAGGGCGGGACCAGAGCTGAGAGAGAGAGAAGGGAAGACTGAACTGAACGCTGAGCCTGCACGCTTTTCACCACGAGGGCGGGACCAGAGCTGAAAGAGAGAGAAGGGAAGACTGAACTAAGCGCCAAGCCTGCACGCTTTTCACCGCGAGGGCGGGACCAGAGCTGAGAGAGAGAGAAGACTGAACTAAGCGCCGAGCCTGCACGCTTTTCACCGCGAGGGCGGAACCAGAGCTGAGAGAGAGAGAAGGGAAGACTGAACTAAGTGACGAGCCTGCACGCTTTTCACCGCGAGGGCGGGACCAGAGCTGAAAAAGAGAGAAGGGAAGACTGAACTAAGCGCTGAGCCTGCACACGTTTCACCGCGAGGGCGGGACCAGAGCTGAGAGAGAGAGAAGGGAAGACTGAACTAAGCGCCGAGCCTGCACGCTTTTCACCACGAGGGCGGGACCAGAGCTGAGAGAGAGAGAAGGGAAGACTGAACTAAGCGCTGAGCCTGCACGCTTTTCACCACGAGGGCGGGACCAGAGCTGAAAGAGAGAGAAGGGAAGACTGAACTAAGCGCCGAGCCTGCACGCTTTTCACCGCGAGGGCGGGACCAGAGCTGAAAAAGAGAGAAGGGAAGACTGAACTAAGCGCTGAGCCTGCACACGTTTCACCGCGAGGGCGGGACCAGAGCTGAGAGAGAGAGAAGGGAAGACTGAACTAAGCGCCGAGCCTACACGCTTTTCACCGCGTGGGCGGGACCAGAGCTGAGAGAGAGAGAGAAGGGAAGACTGAACTAAGCGCCGAGCCTACACGCTTTTCACCGCGTGGGCGGGACCAGAGCTGAAAAAGAGAGAAGGGAAGACTGAACTAAGCACCGAGCCTGCAAGCTTTTTACCACGAGGGCGGGACCAGAGCTGAGAGAGAGAGAAGGGAAGACTGAACTAAGCGCCGAGCCTGCACGCTTTTCACCGCGAGGGCGGGACCAGAGCTGAAAAAGAGAGAAGGGAAGACTGAACTAAGAGCTGAGCCTGCACACGTTTCACCACGAGGGCGGGACCAGAGCTGAGAGAGAGAGAAGGGAAGACTGAACTAAGCGACGCGCGTGCGCGCTTTTCACTGCTGCCGCCACCGTAACCCTGACAAATTAAGATGACTTGAAATTTGGAGGGAGGGGGCCTGGATCTCGAAGGGAGGAAGGGTGGGAGGGAGAGAGGGGGGCCTTGGAACTCCAAGGGATCCAGGAACTCGAATGGGGCAGGGGAGACAACCCTGGAACTCGGAGGGAGGAGGGACAGAGGGAGGGGAGGGGCGGGGGAATGCACCACCTGTAAAAAAAAAAGATTTTCAGCACCCCCAATCATTTTGAAAAGTTGGCTCCTATGACTCACATACCACAAGCCTGGAGTCCATGTCAGTCTCCCTACACAATGCCTGCATAGCCCCCAGGAATACTGGCAGCATGCGTGCACTGTCTGGCTTTCCAGGGACCCTCTGCGGAGATGAAGGATTCTCCCCCACACACTCCAGATGCATCACAGGACCCTGAGCCTTTAATGACTCAGATTCTGTGAGAAAGCAAAGTTGATCTGCCAAGCAAAGCACCCTGTAAGATTTAAGTCATAAATTTGATCCCACACTCTGGCTATATTATCCTTCCAATCAGGCACAAGAGTCAAAAGATGCTGGAGTGAGTGAAACTTTGTACTGTATAGTGATCTTTAAAAAGGACTAATTGTTATGACACACACCCCGCCCCCAATGCACCTGGAATTAACATTTTACAAATACACGCTACAGATCGGGTAACATAGTAGATGACGGCAGAAAAAAAAGACCTGCACGGTCCATCCAGTCAGATAAACTCATATTTACCATAATATAAAACCTTGGCCAGGAGAAATGCGCTGTGATTTTCCATTTAATACCACAGAGGGGACAGGTTCAATCCTGCGAGTGCCTCCGACGGGGTCGGGTGGCAGAACGTTAACATTAACACAAAAAACAAAAAAAAACAAAACAAAAAAAACAGTATGACAGATTTTAATTCGAAAAAACCCCCCAAACATTTGGAAACAAAAAGTTTGACAAAAAAATGGATTAAAAGTGTGAAAGAATTAAATATTATGTGAATGTGTTAGTAAAAGCGACTGTCCTTGGTCCTTTCCTTTTGGTGTAACTCCCTCCCTCCTCAACTCAGCCAGGGGGAAGGAACCCTCCACACCTCAAACACAATCCTTACAGCAACTCCCTCCCCTCCCCTCCTCTCTTATAAACAGCCAGGGAGATTAAGGCAACCCATCTCCAGTGAGTTATTGTCACATCAAGTAACTGTGTCCTTCCCTCCCCCCCCCCCCCCCCCCCACTTAACCTCACACCTGTACAGAGGAAACCACAATCTACAAAAAAGCCAATAATCTGTCATAGTAGGCTGGGGGGGGGGGGGGTAGAAAGAATCAGCTGATGGTTGAGACACTGATCACCCCCCCCCCACCCCCACCCCCCCCCCCAAAAAAAAAATCTGAACTCACTTAAAACCAGAACTGATCAGATTTGGATTGGTTTGGGTGCCCATTTTCAAAGCACATAGACGTACAAAGTTACTTTTATGTGTATGTGCTTTGAAAATGAGCCAGTCCCGGTTAGTCGAACGTGGCTAATGGACCATTTCTTTTTATTAAGGCGCTTTAACCACCGCTTTTGACTCCTAACTCACTTACCCTGTTCCTTTATCCTCACCTCTATATTCCCTTACCCTTAATTGCTCTGTCTGTTTACCTGTCTTATCTAGATTGTAAGCTCTTTGAGCAGGGACTGTCTTTGTGTATGGTTGTAGCGCTATAGAAATGATAAGTAGTAGTAGGGATAGATGGTTTTGAACATTTCCGTGCTGAAGAAAATGGGATTGTTGTTTTTCGCTGGTGTAGTGTGTGCTCTGAAATTAAATGGAGCACGTCCAAAAGAAAACCAAATCTACTCGAATTTTAAAAAGCCATCTGTCTATCCTTTTTTATAAAAAGAAAAAAAAAAGTTAACTGATGACAGATGTTGTCATGACGAGCCAAATACCTCACGACACATATCTGAAAGTAACTAGGAATTTCAATAAATCGAATACAGATTCTAAGCTCCAAAGTTCCCCAAACTAAAAGGGAAACTATTTTTTTAAGGAATGGCAGACTAGATGGACCATGCAGGTCTTTTTCTGCCGTCATCTACTACTATGGGTACTACAAAAAGGAAAAGCAAAATTAACATTATTTTAAATAAACTTTTATTAGCTCCGGGTTCCAGTTCCACCACCCACGTGCCGCCGCCCTTAAAACCCTTTCGTACCTGTTGTTGGCTAGGGACAGAGTGACCAGGTTGGGCAGCCCTCGCAAAGCGCCGGTAGCCACCCGGCTGATCCTGTTGCCCGTGATGAAAAGGTTGCGCGTGTAGCCGGGGATGTCAGTCGGGACTCGCTCAAGATCCCGCTGGACGCACTTCACGGTTCGGGCCGCTTCCGAGCACTCGCAAGAGACCGGGCAGAGCTGGCAGCAAGTCGGAGAGGAGAAGAAGAGGAGGAAGAGAAGCAGCAGAAGCCCGGGCACCTTGCAGGAGACTCCTGGAGCCCACAGGAGAAGGAGATCCGGCATCATGTCCAGGTCTTTATAAATGGAGATCAAGCAAGAAAAATGGAAGAGAGAGATCGTAGGAGCGGCTGGAGAGGAGTCAGACCCGGCTTTACCTCCTCCTCTCCTGCTCCCTTTTCCTTCCGTGCAGACCTGCAGGGTGGTCTCAGGGCCCCTTCCTCACTGCTGATCGCTGCATGGCCCGGGGCGCTGAGGAGCTGGAAGATCCTCCTCCCATGAGCTCTGCCTCCGTCTCTGAAGATGGTCCGTTTCCCAGATCGTGCACAAAATTCCTTGCAAACACCCCCGAGCCGCGCTTTGTAAAGCTGGGTTACTTCCAGCCAGAGCCCAGGCGGTTGCTCCCTCTGCCTCCTCCCGCTCAGTGTTCTGCACTTTCTCTTCCTGTACTCCAGGAGTAAAGATTGGATTTGCTTCTCACCATCCTTTAATCTAGAGTTTCACACTTACAGACATCCCACAATGCCATTAAATACAATTAAAAGCAGCGGGGTAGGAGGGGAGAGGGGGGTGGGGGCTCACAACCACCGCCCTCTTAAAGACTGAAGTAGCTCTCCAGGCGTGGCTCCCTTTGTTCAGGTTGGGGGGGGGGAGGGGAGGGGAGGGGAGGGGAGGGGGGCTCATGGAAGAGCAAATATCCCTGTCTGTCCTGCTTATACCTGAACTGGAAATGGGAGCAGCTGAGGAAGGTGAAAAGGAGGAATTGGAGGGCATAAAATCGACTGATCTTGCAATTTATTCCGAAGAAGAGCAACCTTCGAAAGCTAATCAAGAAATGTATTAAGTTATGTCCAATAAAAAAGGTATCATCTTATTTTCTTTTCCATGTTTTATTTTGTTTGATTTCTATTGGATTCCGGGGAAATTCAGTATCCTTTCCTTCAGCATCGCTTCCATTATTGGAAAAGCGGTCAATAGAATAAAATAAAACATAGAAAAGAAAATAAGATGATACCTTTTTTGATTGGACTAACTTAATTACTACTACTACTATTTAGCATTTCTATAGCACTACAAGGCGTACGCAGCGCTGCACAAACATAGAAGAAAGACAGTCCCTGCTCAAAGAGCTTACAATCTAATAGACAAAAAATAAATAAAGTAAGCAAATCAAACCAATTAATGTGAACGGGAAGGAGGAGAGGAGGGTAGGTGGAGGCGAGTGGTTACAAGTGGTTACTAGTCAAAAGCAATGTTAAAGAGGTGGGCTTTCAGTTTAGATTTAAAGGTGGCCAAGGATGGGGCAAGACGTAGGGGCTCAGGAAGTTTATTCCAGGCGTAGGGTGCAGCGAGACAGAAGGTGCGAAGTCTGGAGTTGGCAGTAGTGGAGAAGGGAACAGATAAGAAGGATTTATCCATGGAGCGGAGTGCACGGGAAGGGGTGTAGGGAAGGACGAGTGTGGACAGATACTGGGGAGCAGCAGAGTGAGTACATTTATAGGTTAGTAGGTGACGGCAGAAAAAGACCTGTACGGTCCATCCAGTCTGCCCAACAAGATAAACTCATATGCGCTACTTTATATGTATACCTGACCTTGATTTGTATCTACCATTTTTAGGGCACAGAACGTAGGACATTTTTGATTAGTTTTCGAAGGTAGCCCTTCTTCGCCAGATCAGAAAAGTAACTATCGTCAGATTATTGGAAAAGTAATGGAAGCGATGCTGAAGGAAAGGATAGTGAATTTCCTGGAAAGATCCGAGACAACATGGTTTTACCAAAGGTAAATCGTGCCAAACGAATCTCCTTGAATTCTTTGACTGAGTGACCAGAGAATTGGATTGAGGATGTGCAATAGATGTAATCTACTTAGATTTCAGCAAAGCCTTTGACTAGTTCCTTGTAGGAGGCTCTTGAATAAACTTGACAGGCTGAAGATAGGACCCAAGTGGTGAACTGGATTAGGAACTGGTTGAAGGACAGACACCAGAGGGTGGTAGTTAACGGAATTCACTCGGAGGAGGGAAAGGTGAGTAGTGGAGTGCCTCAGGGATCGGTGCTGGGGACGATTCTGTTCAATATATTTGTGAGGGACATTGCCGAAGGGTTAGAAGGTAACGTTTGCCTTTTTGCAGATTTGTAACAGAATGGACACCTCGGAGGGAGTGGAAAACATGAAAAAGGATCTGCAGAAGCTGGAAGAAAAGCTAGGCGCAGTGCCCCAACGGGTGCACGGAGCCGCCTATAACATGGCGCTGTGCCCCGATGGGCATGCGCACCGGTACCTGCGGGGTGTGAGCGAGGCATGGCGGGCATGTTCCCGCCGCCCAAGGGTTATCTTCCGCCTTAACCGATATACTCATATCACCCCTCTGCTCAAGTCACTTCACTGGCTTCCGATCAGATACCGAATACAGTTCAAGCTTCTCCTTCTCACCTACAAATGCACTCGATCTGCAGCCCCTCCTTACCTCTCTACCCTCATCTCCCCTTACGTCCCTACCCGTAACCTCCGCTCTCAAGACAAATCCCTCCTTTCAGTACCCTTCTCCACCACCGCCAACTCTAGGCTTCGCCCCTTCTGCCTCGCCTCTCCCCATGCTTGGAACAAACTCCCCGAGCCCATACGCCGGGCCCCCTCCCTACCCATCTTCAAATCATTACTCAAAGCCCACCTCTTCAATGTCGCCTTCAGCACCTAATCACTACATCTCTTCTCAGGAAATCTCATATACCCCAACTTGACATTTCGTCCTTTAGATTGTAAGCTCTTCTGAGCAGGGACCGTCCTTATTCGTTAATTTGTACAGCGCTGCGTAGTAGTAGTAGTAGTAAGGGCGGGGCCAAAAAGGGGTTTAAAAGCCCCTGGGCGGTGCCCGGACGACCTCTTCAGGTCTAATGTTTGGCAATTGAAATTCAATGCAAAGTGATGCACTTAGGGAGTAGAAATCCACGGGAGACGTATGCATTAGGTGGGGAAAGTCTGATATGCACAGACAAGGAGAGGGATCTTGGGATGATAGTATCTGAGGATCTGAAGGCAACAAAACAGTGTGACAAGGTAGTGGCCATAGCCAGAAGGATGCTAAGCCATATAGAGAGAGGTGTAACCAGCAGAAGAAAGGAGGTGTTGATGCCCCTGTACAAGTCATTGGTGAGGCTCCACCTGGAGTATTATGTTCAGTTTTGGAGGCTGTATCTTGCTAAGGATGTAAAAAGACTTGGAGGTGCGAAGAAAAGCTACGAGAATGGTATGGGATTTGCGTTACAAAACGTATGAGGACAGACTTGCTGACCTGACCATGTATACCCTGGAGGAAAGGAGAAACAGGGGTGATATGATACAGACGTTCAAATATTTGAAAGGTATTAATTTAAAAACAAACTTTGTCCAGAGACGGGAAGGTGGTAGAACTAGAGGACATGAATTGAGGTTGAAGGGGGGCAGACTCAGGAAAAATGTCAAGAAGTATTTTTTCATCGAGAGGATGGTGGATACTTGGAATGCCCTCCTGCGGGAGGTGATGAAGATGAAAATGGTAACGGAATTCAAAAATGCGTGGGATAAACACAAAAGAATCCTGTTCAGAAGGAATGGATCCACAGAAGCTTAGTGGAGATTGGGTGGCAACACTGGTAATTGGGAAGCAAAGCTAGTGCAGGGTAGACTTCTACAGTCTGTGCCCTGAAAATGGCAAGGACAAATCAAGGTCAGGTAGACATATAAAGTAGCTGAGGTTGCCCACCACTGAGCTAGAGGTCCAAGATCAGATGTATTCTTAAACAACAGGCATCCAAAATAACACAAATAAATAATGAAATCTTATATGATTTATGTCTTTCTAGATGCAAAACAGGATAACCAACAGGAGAAACATCACTGAAGTCAAACGGTAACAGAATTCAAACATGCGTGGGATAAACATAAAGGAATCCTGTTCAGAAGGAATGGATCCTAAGGAGCTTACCCGAGATTGGGTGGCAGAGCCGGTGGCGGGAGGCGGAAATGGTGCTGGGCAGACTTATACGGTCTGTGCCAGAACCGGTGGTGGGAGGCGGGGCTGGTGGTTGGGAGGCGGGGATAGTGCTGGACAGACTTATACGGTCTGTGCCCGGAAAAGGATAGGTACAAATCAAGGTAAGGTATACACAAAAAGTAGCACATGTGAGTTTATCTTGTTGGGCAGACTGGATGGACCGTGCAGGTCTTTTTCTGCCGTCATCTACTATGTTACTATGTATTTCCATGTCATTTGCAAACCCAAGGTTACTATGTGCCAGCAGGAGCTTCAGTTCTTGTTCCCATCTAAACATTAGCCCCCAGATCAACCTGTGCTAAGTTAGCAGAGATTTCCCTACAACTCCAGCTAAACATTTCAGTAAAGAGTTCCCGCTATCGGCAGTGGAACAGGGCAGGCCACTGGGGCCATGATCAAAACAACTTTTTGCTCTACAAGGCATCAGTAACTAGGGAGTTTGGTGGAAGGGTAGGGATGGAGGGTTGACTTGTTTGACCCCATCAATGAAATAGGGATTTCACTGCCTTTTTCACTGCCTTTTCACAGCACTGTTCTTGGGGTTTCTTGATCCTGGTTTCCATGTACTATGGGGGCAGTGACTCCAGTTTGGGTTAGATTCCACAACAATAATAAGCCTCACTCCTAAGCCAAGGTATGCTGGGTATGATCTCAGTCTCACAGGTTTACTGCTGGTGTTTTCTTTACATCACACCAAAGACAGCTTCTTTCTGGAGTTCATAATATGTCATACAGACTGACAGCATATCAAGGTGTGCTTGGAAATTCTTTTGAATGAGGCCAGTTGCACCCCAAACAACTGGAACAAACAACTGATCCCGCCCTTGCGGAAACAGGAAATGAGGGCGGGACCAGAGCTGAGAGAGAAGGGAAAACTAAAGTGCCACGCCTGCACGCTTTTTACCGCTGCTGCCGGCCGCTGTAACCCCGATGAGGTAAGTCAAGATGACTTTTAAAATTCAGAGGGAGGGGGCCTGGAACTCGAAGGGAGGGAGGGAGGAAGGGAGAGACGACGACCCTGGAACTTGGAGGGAGGGATGACGACCCTGGAACTCGGAGGGAGGGAGGGAGGGAGGAAACGAACTTCTGGTGGGTGAAATATTGGGGGTGCTCGAGCACCCACAGCACCCACGGAGTCGGCGCCTATGATTAGCGCTGGACTAGCATGCATGTTAATTAATGTGTGCAGAATGCTCAGAGGGCTTTAGCGTGGGAAACCTGTGTGCCAAAGGTGGCAGCAAATTGATTTAAATGTACTCAAATGGATGTTAATGAGGTCATTTGGTATTCCTTCCCAATAGTCAGAGAATAGCGTAGAAAGAAATGCTGCCCTTAACACTGGAAACTTACCGCCAGCTCAGGGGTTTTGTGTTCTTTTAGTGATAGTGAGAAACAAATGTGTGCGATTCTGAACAGAATAGAAAGTGTAAGCACATGTTGGCAATGACATTCTTCTGTGCTTAAATATGAGCCTTTCAAGTGAAAACAATTTTTAAAGGCGCAGAACAGTGCCGATGTGTGCTTGCCGTTCTGGTCTTCCCCGGGCATGTGCACAAAAGCTGTGCTTACCCAGTGGTGATCCTTGGTTGGCTGCCACCCGGGGCGGATCGCCGCTGCACCCCCCCCCTCACTGGGTGCAGCAGTGTCCCCCTCCCGGGTGCAGCACGAACCCCCCCCCCCCAGCGCATCAACACCCCCCCCCCAGGGTGCATTCTTACCTGCTGGGAGCAGCCGCGTGGCTGTCGGTTCAGCTGGTTCCCTGCTCCCTCTGCTCCAGAACAGGAAGTAACCTGTTCTGGGGCAGAGAGAGCAGGGAATCAGCGAAGCTGACAGCCACGCAGCTGCTTTCTGCATTCTTCCAGTGGCATGCACCCAGGGCAGACCGCCCCCACCCTCAGTACACCACTGCGCTTACCCTGAAACTCTTGTGCACTTTGGGGTCTATGCTGTTGGCTTTAGCACCGGACTTTTGAGCATCAAGCTCTTATTAGTATGTCTGTCCCCCTTTCATCTGATTAATGCAAAAATCCAGATCTACAATGTGAACTGGAGTGTTTTTAAAGGCTTGATAATTCTTTCTGGGGGTAGTGTCAACAAATGTGTTTGCTTTGCTTATACTATTACAGAAAGGAATCTCACTCTAAAGATAGGTATGTTGGGTGCAGCAGTGGCATAGCTATGTGGGGCTGGGGGGAAGGGGCCTGGGCCCCCGTAGATTTGGCCCTGGACCCACCTGCCGATGACCCTCTTGACCCCCCTCCCACCGCCAACCCGCCGTCGCCTGCCTTTGCTGGTGGGGGACCCCAACCCCCACCGGCCGAGGTCCTCTTCTTCTTGCAAAAGGCTTCCTTCTGTTTCTGATGTGATGTCCAGTTGTACTGTAGAATAATCAGCTATTTGATACTGACACTTCCATTAGCTCTGCTGTTCTTGTGCTTTCTCCTTTACCAGTGTGTCTGATTATTATTTTTTTATTTATTTCTTGGGATTTATTAACCACCTTTATGAACAGATTCACCCAAGGCTGTGTACAGCAGGTCCAGTTTAATATAAAAACGTACAATTTCAATAACAATTATCATATATAAACATAAATACAATAAATGATGTAAGCTTGGAAATATGATGTCAGTACAATACAAACAGTACCATAATAGCATGGAAGAACATTAAAATAACAGATATAATACAATGTCAGCATAATAGCAATGAAACACCTAATAAGAAACACAATAGAACATGCAAATGGAATCGATTTGATGCTATGCTTTTCTATCTAGCTGAGGGGCCAGGTGCAGATATATAGATGGGGACAAGATGGGTGGTACAGAGTCAGTTGGGATAATTAGATGGGTGGCTAAACTCAAGGCAAAGTCTTTGAACAGTTAAACAAGATCTGAGGAACTGGTCTAAGTTGCAGAGCACTCAGCAAGCTACTTCAGGCGCGGAGTGTGTAGTCAGTCACCGTATGTATTAAAGGCTTATAAGAAGAGCCAGGCTTTCACCTGCTCAGGACCGCCGAGAGGGGAGGACAAAATTCCCAGGGCCCGGGCCTCTGGGGGGGGGGGGGCCCGGCACCGCCGCCGCAGTCCGGCCCACCCGCCCTCCGTTGCTCCCTGGCATTGAATTTCAGCGCCTAACCTTCGAAAGCGCAGCAAGCAGTGGCAGACCACTCCTTCCTTCCGTGTCCCGCCCTCGCCTGACGTAACTTCCGCGAGGGAGGGACACAGAAGTGTCTGCCGCTGTGGTCTGCCGCTGTGCTTTCGAAGGTGAGGCGCTTAAGGTCAGTGCAGAGGGCTCGGGGGTGGAGAGAGGTCCCGGCGACCTCGGGGGTGGGCCGGGGGGGGCCCGGGGGCAGCGGCCTTGTCCCAGGCCTGGCCCAGTCTCTCGGCGGCCCTGCACCTGCTTCCTGAAGTAGAGGTAGTCTTGAGTTAGTTGTAGCCCCTCTGGAAGTAAGTTCCAGAGTGTGGGGGCTACTCCCGAGAAGGCTCGCTAGTGCCTATCACATTCCGCAATTTCTTTTGATGAGTGATGCTCCTTGTGAGGACCTTAGAGGTCTCAAAGGTGTGTAGAGAGATAATGGCCCATTTTGTCTGAGGACTTTGAATATAAACACAGAGTTTTAAGTTTAGCCCTGTAAGGTACTGATAGCCAGTGTAGTTATTGCAGCTTCCAGCCTTCTATCCGTCGGGCTGCAGCATTCTGAATTAGTTGTAACTGATGCAAGCTCGTTTTGGTTTGACCAGTGTACAGGTTATTACAGTAGTCTCATCATGACATTTTATCATGGCATGGACCACTGTGGTCAGACTCATCTTAGCAATATATTGATAGAGATTTCATAGTTGCCGTAGGTGATACAGACAATTTAAAGGATGTTTGAATTTGTGGGATCAGAGTCAGTGATGAAGCTCATACTTCCCAAAAGGTATTTTGAAGTCAGGTCCATTTGTGTTAGGTACCCAAAGAATCTCTGTTTTGCTTAGGTACAGACAGAGGTTTTTATTTTTTTTCCCCCTTCCTAAACTGCAGTTAGATAGGCAGTCAGTTTATTCAAAGCTGTGGGTAGATCTGGTTCCATAGGAATGAGTAGTTGCACATCAGCAAGTCCATAAACCACTACTAAATGGACTTGGGAAAAATCCACAATTCCAGGAATAACATGTATAGAATGTTTGTACGTTTGGGAAGCTTGCCAGGTGCCCTTGGCCTGGATTGGCCGCTGTCGTGGACAGGATGCTGGGCTCGATGGACCCTTGGTCTTTTCCCAGTGTGGCTTTACTTATGTACTTATGTCCTCTACTTGGCTCACTTTTATTACATAGAGCAGTGATTTAACCTATTGTGATGTCATAGTGGCTCATTCCACCAATAAGAGCCAACCTCATTAGTGATGTCACAATGGCTTGATTGTATAGAATGTTTGTACGTTTGGGAAGCTCGTCAGGTGCCCTTGGCCTGGATTGGCTGCTGTCATGGACAGGATGCTGGGCTCGATGGACCCTTGGCCTTTTCCCAGTGTGGCATTACTTATGTACTTATGTCCTCTACTTGGCTCACTTTTATTACATAGAGCAGTGATTTAACCTATTGTGATGTCATAGTGGCTCATTTCACCAATAAGAGCCAACCTCATTAGTGATGTCACAATGGCTTGATTGTATAGAATGTTTGTATGTTTGGGAAGCTCGCCAGGTGCCCTTGGCCTGGATTGGCCGCTGTCGTGGACAGGATGCTGGGCTCGATGGACCCTTGGCCTTTTCCCAGTGTGGCATTACTTATGTACTTATGTCCTCTACTTGGCTCACTTTTATTACATAGAGCAGTGATTTAACCTATTGTGATGTCATAGTGGCTCATTTCACCAATAAGAGCCAACCTCATTAGTGATGTCACAATGGCTTGATTGTATAGAATGTTTGTATGTTTGGGAAGCTCGCCAGGTGCCCTTGGCCTGGATTGGCCGCTGTCGTGGACAGGATGCTGGGCTCGATGGACCCTTGGTCTTTTCACAGTGTGGCATTACTTATGTAATTTTGTGTCCATCAACCAAAGCAACTCAACCAGAGGCTTGAGGTAGATATTAAATAAAATTGGTGACAGTATGGATCCCTGTGGAACCCCACAGTTTAGTAATGATGCTGAACAGAACTGGTTGTTGTCTATCTGACAAATAGAATTTGAATCATATAAATATCGTACCACTGATACCTGTTTCTGTCAGTCTCGTAAGCATGACATTCTGATCCACAGTGTCGAAGACTGCTGAGAAATCCAGCAACACAGTTTCTGTGCAGCTCATCCCCAGGTCTGAAGCCAGACTGACATGGTGGTGGTTTGTCTCTGATATACAGAGATTTTTATCATTTTAAACAGATCAATAGTAGCACAGACCACATTTTAGAGTATATGGAGGGGCATAATTGAACGAAAACGTCTATCTCCATGGGCGTTTATCTCCGAGAACGGGTCCGTGAAGGGGCGGACCGAACCGTATTTTCGAAAAAAAATAGACATCCATGTTTTATTCGACAATTTGTGAGCTGGGTGTTTTTGTTTTTCAGTGATAATGGAAAATGAAAGCGCCCAGCTCAAAAACAAATAAATCCAAGGCATTTGTTCGTGGGAGGGGCCAGGAGTCGTAGTGCACTGGTCCCCCTCACATGCCAGGACACCAACCGGGCACCCTAGGGGGCACTTTTACAAAAACAAAAAAAAAGGTAAAAGAGCTCCCAGGTGCATAGCACCCTTCCCTTGTGTGTTGAGCCCCCCAAATCCCCCTCAAAACCCACTGCCCACAAGTCTACACCATTACTATAGCCCTAAGGGGTGAAGGGGGGCACCTACATGTGGGTACAGTGGGTTTGGGGGGGTTGGACGACTAAGCATTAAGCAGCACAATTGTAACAGGTAGGGGGGGATGGGCCTGGGTCCACCTGCCTGAAGTCCACTGCACCCCCTAACAACTGTTCCAGGGACCTGCATACTGCTGCCAGGGAGGTGGGTATGACATTTGAGGGTGAAAATAAAAAGTTGTGAAACATCATTTTTTGTGGTGGGAGGGGGTTAGTGACCAGTGGGGGAGTCAGGGGAGGTCATCCCCGATTCCCTCTTGGGGTAATCTGGTCATTTAGGGCACTTTTTGGGGCCTTATTCGTGGAAAAAACAGGGTCCAGGAAAAGTGCCCTAAATTCTAGCTACAAACGCATACTTTTTTTCCATTATCGGCGAAAGGCGTCCATCTCTCCTCGGCCGATAACCACGCCCCAGTTCCACCTTCACCACGCCTCCGACACACCCCCGTCAACTTTGTACGCTTCCGCGATGGAGTGCAGTTGAAAACGTCCAAAATCGGCTTTCCTATTCGTTTTTGTGAGATAAACATCTATCTCCCAATTTGGGTTGAAATCTAGGCATTTTTCTCTTTCAATTATAAGGTGGATGATGTGTCAATTTTTAAATAATGGAGGTAAACATTCAATAGGATTTATTTTATTGTACAGACCACCAGGGAACTGGAATCTGGCACAGAACAAAATATTAGAAGTAATTAGTCATGTTATTACATTTTACAAATTGGTATTAATAGGAGACTTTAATTTGCATATGGGTGGAGAATGACTTGGATAACTCTGTCAGTCACTTTAAGGAATTTCTAGCCTTTTTAAACTTCAAGTTCTGTCCCATAGCTGCTACGCATATCAGGGGTCATATGCTAGATACGATAGTATATACTAAAGACAATGGAACAATCTTTTATAGGAAACATTTCATAGGAGCCTATGATATGGACAGATCACTATTTGGCCATCTTCTATCTTAGTAACATAGTAACGTAGTAAATGACAGCAGATAATGACCTGAACAGTCCATTCAGTTTGCCCAACAAGATAAACTAATTTTACATGGTATGTGATACTTTATACCCGAGTTTGATTTGTCCTTGCCATTCTCAGGGCACAGACCGTAGAAGTCTGCCCAGCACTGGTTTTGCTTCCCAATTACTGGTGTTGCCACCCAATCTCCATGGATCCATTCCTTCTAAACAGGATTCCTTTGTGTTTATCCCACACGTTTGAATTCCATTACTGTTTTCATCTCCACCATCTCCCCCGGGAGGGCATTCCACATATCTACCACCCTTTCTGTGAAAAAAATACTTCCTGACATTACTCCTGAGTTTGCCCCCCTTCAACCTTAATTGTCCTCTAATTATACCGCTTTCCCATCTCCAGAAGAGGTTTGTTTACAGATTAATACCTTTCAAATATTTGAACGTCTGTATTATGTGACCCCTGTTTCTCCTTTCCTCCAAGGTATACATGTTCAGATCGGCAAGTCTCTCCTCGTATGGTTTGCAACGCAAATCCCATACCATTTTTGTAGCTTTTCTTTGCACCGCTTCCAATCTTTAGCAAGATACTGCCTCCAAAACTGAACACAATACTCCAAGTGGGGCCTCACCAATGACTTGTAGAGGGGCATCAACCCCTATGCACCCTAGCATCCTTCTGGCCTCGGCCATCACCTTGCCACATTCTTTCTTCACCTTCATCTCCTCTGACAGGGATCTTCTTATCACCTCAGCTCTTTAATGTCTATATGAGTCACTTGGGGGGATATTTTCAATCTAAAGATATTTTCTCATTAACTTACGTGGACAATATTTTAGTTCTTTGCCCAGTAAAAAAAAACTTTAGACAAGACCTTTTTATTGATTAAAATATAACATTAATTGAAGAATGGGCATTAGCAAATGTTCTAAAACACCCAAAAGACTAAAGTTGTACGGTTGGGTGACTATCAAAAGATCAGCTCTGAATGAGTAACTTTTTCCTCAGGAACCTTTCTACAGTTTGAATCTAGTACTAAAGTATTAGGAATATTGTTACATTCTAACCTCACCTATAAAAATCAGATCAATGCTTTAGTAAGAAAATATTTATTTAATTTGCATAAATTACGTGTCATAAGATCGTCATTGTGTTCATCTAGTTTTAGATCTTGATCCCTCTCCTTGATTATTGTAATTCATTATACCAAACAGCAGCTGAACCATTTACAACTATTGTAAAATTTGGCCCAAGACTGGCAGAAATAGGTATCAATCAATGGCACAATATTTACATGGTTCAAATCCTATTTATCAGACAGACAACCATCAGTTCTGTTCAGAAACAGCACATCATTACCTTGGCCTCTACACTGTGGGGTGCCACAGGGATTAATACTGTCTCCGATTTTATTTAATATCTACCTCAAGCCTCTGGTTGAGCTGCTTTGGTCAAAGGACACAAAAATTCTACATCTATTAATAAATCCCAATAAATAAATAAATTATCCTTTACTGTTAAGTGGTTTTACTTCTGATTTTCTTGCACTAGCAGACTTTCTACACAAGGAAGACTAGCACAGGAAAATGTTGAGTAAAAAGTAAAGGTAAGGGGGTCATAGATTTGATATACTGCCTTTCGGTAATATAACCAAAACCACTGTGCTACACCACTGGCCCCCAGATGTGGCTAATTTCCTTGCCTTTGTGAATACTTTGACTGTAAAATGCATTAGAAGGACTTCAAGGAATGAAAGTGACTTATTATGTTGGAATGCCCTCCCGCGGGAGGTGGTGGAGATGAAAATGGTAGCGGAATTCAAGCATGCGTGGGATAAACATAAAGGAATCCTGTGCAGAAGGAATGGATCCTCAGAAGCTTAGCTGAGATTGGGAGGCGGGGCTGGTGTTTGGGCGATGGGGCTAGTTCTGGGCAAGACTTCTACGGTTTGTGTCCTGAAAATGGCAGATACAAATCAAGGTAAGGTATACACAACAAGTAGCACATATGAGTTTATCTTGTTGAGCAGACTAGATGGACCGTGCAGGTCTTTTTCTGCAGTCATCTACTATGTTACTATGTGCAGTTATTATGTTTGTATGTGTTAGTAACGTTTCTGATATTCCTGATGTGTTAATCAGGATATAAATCCATTGATGACTAGCTCTGGCTTGTAGATCCAGATCTCAGCTTGAGCTGCAGATCCTGCCTCCTGCACTTTTATGTTTTTTCTCTGTCTTTGGTGTCTTTTAGCATGGGAACGAACTGGGATTTTTTTTTTCACTCCTGAATGCTGCCTGATTTTGGTGAGGAAGAAACCCACTCTTATCCTGGGGAGATGAAGGCAGGTGGCAGCCCATCATTTTCTCAGCCTCCTGGAGTTTTCTTGTCACAGCAGGACCTCAACAGTAGTAAAGCTTCCCCTCCCCCCCCTTCATCATCCTGTTGCCTCATCCCACCAACACCACATTCTTGGTCAGGGAGTCAGCCCCTCAGGCACCAGAGCCATGGGATGTCCATACTTACATGTCATTTGAGATCATTCACCCTGGAGCCTCTTTGAAGCTGGCGCCTGCTAAAGGAAATAGAAAGACACCTCCCCAAGCTTCCAGCTGTGACAAAACAGCTCCACTTCAAAGGAAAAGTTCCCAGACCAACCGACCAACCCTCCCCCCCCCATACTTTTATCCTTCAGCTGGAGAGCTACTGAGCATTCATGGCCCTGTCCTGCACTGGAGTTTGTGTTACCTCTTGTATTGGCTCTATTCATATATTATACAAGACACACTTTATTTAGCATTTTCATATACTGCTTACAAGACCCATTTTCCAGTGTTGAGCAGGAAATGGCAGGAGGATATATTCACTTATTAATTTGTGATCTTTAATATACTGATAAAATACCCATTATAAAACCAATCTAATATCCATCCTCCATCATTCTTCTGAGGGCAGACCTCAGCCACGTTTTATCCCTCTCTGTTTCCCTTCCCCAACAAGTCCACTACCTCTGAACAATGCCCTTCCCTAAGGCAGAGGAGATTAAATCAATCCAGCGGCTATTCAAAATACAGAGTGTATTCAAATATACAGTGGTGGAAATAAGTATTTGATCCCTTGCTGATTTTGTAAGTTTGCCCACTGACAAAGACATGAGCAGCCCATAATTGAAGGGTAGGTTATTGGTAACAGTGAGAGATAGCACATCACAAATTAAATCCGGAAAATCACATTGTGGAAAGTATATGAATTTATTTGCATTCTGCAGAGGGAAATAAGTATTTAATCCCTCTGGCAAACAAGACCTAATACTTGGTGGCAAAACCCTTGTTGGCAAGCACAGCGGTCAGACATCTTCTGTAGTTGATGATGAGGTTTGCACACATGTCAGGAGGAATTTTGGTCCACTCCTCTTTGCAGATCATCTCTAAATCATTAAGAGTTCTGGGCTGTCGCTTGGCAACTCGCAGCTTCAGCTCCCTCCATAAGTTTTCAATGGGATTAAGGTCTGGTGACTGGCTAGGCCACTCCATGACCCTAATGTGCTTCTTCCTGAGCCACTCCTTTGTTGCCTTGGCTGTATGTTTTGGGTCATTGTCGTGCTGGAAGACCCAGCCACGACCCATTTTTAAGGCCCTGGCGGAGGGAAGGAGGTTGTCACTCAGAATTGTACGGTACATGGCCCCATCCATTCTCCCATTGATGCGGTGAAGTAGTCCTGTGCCCTTAGCAGAGAAACACCCCCAAAACATAACATTTCCACCTCCATGCTTGACAGTGGGGACGGTGTTCTTTGGGTCATAGGCAGCATTTCTCTTCCTCCAAACACGGCGAGTTGAGTTCATGCCAAAGAGCTCAATTTTTGTCTCATCTGACCACAGCACCTTCTCCCAATCACTCTCGGCATCATCCAGGTGTTCACTGGCAAACTTCAGACGGGCCGTCACATGTGCCTTCCAGAGCAGGGGGACCTTGCGGGCACTGCAGGATTGCAATCCGTTATGTCGTAATGTGTTACCAATGGTTTTCGTGGTGACAGTGGTCCCAGCTGCCTTGAGATCATTGACAAGTTCCCCCCTTGTAGTTGTAGGCTGATTTCTAACCTTCCTCATGATCAAGGATACCCCACGAGGTGAGATTTTGCGTGGAGCCCCAGATCTTTGTCGATTGACAGTCATTTTGTACTTCTTCCATTTTCTTACTATGGCACCAACAGTTGTCTCCTTCTCGCCCAGCGTCTTACTGATGGTTTTGTAGCCCATTCCAGCCTTGTGCAGGTGTATGATCTTGTCCCTGACATCCTTAGACAGCTCCTTGCTCTTGGCCATTTTGTAGAGGTTAGAGTCTGACTGATTCACTGAGTCTGTGGACAGGTGTCTTTCATACAGGTGACCATTGCCGACAGCTGTCTGTCATGCAGGTAACGAGTTGATTTGGAGCATCTACCTGGTCTGTAGGGGCCAGATCTCTTACTGGTTGGTGGGGGATCAAATACTTATTTCCCTCTGCAGAATGCAAATAAATTCATATTCTTTCCACAATGTGATTTTCCGGATTTAATTTGTGATGTGCTATCTCTCACTGTTACCAATAACCTACCCTTCAATTATGGGCTGCTCATGTCTTTGTCAGTGGGCAAACTTACAAAATCAGCAAGGGATCAAATACTTATTTCCACCACTGTAACTGAGCTACTGCTAAAAAAAAAAAAGGCGAGCAAAATCCAAATAATAAAAAAAACCAGCACATCTTTTCTTAGTGGGTTCTGTACTGGCAAACAGGATAGCCAGCAGCAGTAACCAGGGCTGTAGCTAGCTAGGAGGGCACACGTGAAACTGGGCTGCTAAATTTGTGTCACCTCAGAAAGGGATCCCAATGGACATGGTGTGACGCAAGTGGACAGGAGCCTTTTGGGGCATGCCACAAAGAGAGCATTTCTAACTTGTGACACTCCTGACTCTTGCCACATAATGCTGCTGAATATTAAAGCTGGACAGAAACCAGAAAAGGTGACTCCCGATGACCCGCTTCAGTTAGCCCAACTTGCCTTCCTTTTGTCCCTCCTTGTGCTCTATTTTGTTAAGGAACCTCATGTCACACAGCCGGTGAAAGCAACTTTTTACCTTTACATTTTTATTGACAGCAGTACTCAAAATGGAGCATTATGCACTCTTCCTTAAAACAGAATCTTCCAACACATGATTATCTACAATCCCAAACCTTTCATGGTTCCATATTCAGTTTTTAAAAAAGGGGGTGGGAGGGTGATAGATCAAAGAACTTAAGCTGCTCTTTTACTAACATAGACAGCCCTGTCTCCAGTCCCTACCAGCCCAGCCCCAACGCCACAGGAAGAGAGGGACACCAGACTGGGTCAGGAACACAATACACTCCTGATCTGAGGCAGGACTTAGCCACAGCTTTATTAGAAAGCATAGAACCAAACAATTGACGTAACTGTATCTGAGCCAACAATTCCAACTACATTACATCTATATACATCCATAGCCCCCCCTATGGACCAGCAAGACTGTTATTCTCTAGGGTCCCAACCATACAATAAGGGAGCCCGACCACAGGCACACGTGTTCTGCCGGCCTCCCTTCTGTCCAATGCTAGCTGTTAAGAGGAAGGGAAGGGCATCTCTGCAGCACCTATACTATGAGGCAGATGCATCAAGCAAACGTTAAAAAATCTAAATCGTTAAAGCCATGCTCCGGTCCTGTGCCCCGCCCCCGCTGCCCCCCCTTTGGTCATGGCTGCCACTCCCCCCCTCCAACAACCCCCCCTTTGCCTTACTGGCCCGTGCAGCGCCTCTCACCTCTGCTGCACGGGCAAGAACAGCTGATCGGCGAGTCAGAAGGCCTCCTCAGACGTACCTTCTTTCTTCCTGGGTCCGCCCTCCTCTGACGTGGCGGGAGGTGGAGCTAGCGTGGGAGAAGACACAGGAAGGGAGGAGGGCCGGGCTGGGGATGCTAAAATTTGAGTTTTTTCGTGCGGGGGGGGGGGGGGGGGAAGGACGGCCATACAGAACGCTCCTCACGAGCGCCTTTGCCCCCTCCTGATTTTTTTTTTCTTTTGGTGCTGAGAGGGGAGCAGCAGCGACCTGGGGCGTCAATAAAGGACGCCCCTGACGCGCATTTTCGCCCCCCTAGTTATTTTTTAAAATGCATTTCACTTTTAAACTTGTAGCTGACAGCCCTAACGAGAGGTCCAGACCTCTCGTTAGATTTCCTGCGTAAAGGCAATCGGAAAAAGTTAATGCATCTCGTTTCAATGGGGTTTTTACACTAATTGCTCATCTCCATTCCGTTTTCGTTAGCTGCTAGCTTCCTCGGTAAAAGCCCTTTGATGCATGCAACGGATCAAAATTTCCTCGTTGGAGGGTCATTAAAGGCTCATTAAGCTTTAGTGCATCTGCCTCTATGTCTTGATGTCCAACAACATAGGTGACATTACAAGAATGGGTGGAAGGGTGTGCCTACAGATATCTGTCCCTGGATGGACCATTAAAACATGCCTACATTCATTACAATTACACTGCAGCTTGGATAACAACTGGAAGCAAGAGGAATGATTACATTACACCTCTTACATCAACTGCATTGGCTTCCCTGTGGCTGCTCATATTACCTTTAAAACTTTGTGTTTGGTGGTGAAATCACACGTTTGGGTCTCCAAGATTATCTTCCAAATAAGATGACAAAAGTATACGCCTCTGACATTGCATTCATCTCAAAGAGATTGTCTTCAGTTACCAGGTCTCACTGTGATCAGGTCTTCAACGACGAGGAAGAGAGCATTTTCCTACATGGGTCCTTACCAGACAAGTTGCATAACGTCCCTTCCTATTTTAGCTTTCATCAGCTTTTAAGAACATGGCTGTTTCAGCAATGTTTTAATGAATAACTTGTATTGCTTTGACTTTTTTTTTTTTTTTTGGATGGTAAGTTATATTATATTACACTGAATTTATTATTGACTATTTGTTCTCTGTAAACCAATAACACATTGTACAAAGCAGTCTATAAAATTAATAAATCCAATCCAGGATCTGAAAGCGATTTAAACACCACTGCAGGCCCCACCCTGAACACAATGGAGTGCCCGAGCCCTGGCAGTAAAATCTTCAGCCAAGGTACTCATAACTTCCAGCAGGCCACCAAGTACCCGGTTCTCACCACCAGTACTTAGGGGCCAGAATTGAATATCTGGGTTTAACTTATCCAGTGCCAGCCACTTTTCACCTTGGCCTTCCCCCCCTTTGATCGCTTTGCGGTGATGTCCGGCTGCCTTTCCCTTTCTTTGAATTTGGATGGAGTCCCTTTCCGCTCTGATGCCCTGTGAAGGACGGTATATCAAGCTTCAAATAAACTAAACCTAACAAAGCTGCGTTAATTAATACGTGCATTAGGCCACATCAATTTAAGTGAGGGTTAACATGCTTTCATCAACATGGGGCTCAATAATAATAGAGTATTGGGGGGGGGGGGGGGTCAGTGCTTCTCTACTGCCTCCTACAAGTGCACTTAGTTAGGTTTTCAGGATTACAATGAATATGCATGAGAGACTTCTACACAATGGATATTCACTGCATGCAGCGAACATCCATTATCTCATGCATATTCATTGTAATAATCCTGAAGTGACCCACTAGGTGTGTTTCCAGCAGAGGATTGGGAAGTACTGCTTTGGGAGAATGTAACCAAATCCAAAGCCACAGCCACCACAGTAGATGGGACAATTTAAGAGGACATAACCCACTAGGAGTGGAGGAGTGGCCTAGTGGTTAGAGTGGTGGACTCTGGTCCTGGGGAACTGAGGAGCTGAGTTGGATTCCCACTTCAGGCACAGGCAGCAGCTCCTTGTGACTCTGGGCAAGTCACTTAACCCTCCATTGCCCCATGTAAGCCGCATTGAGCCCGCCATGAGTGGGAAAGCGCGGGGTACAAATGTAACAAAAAATAAATAAAATAAAGGACCTCTTGGGAACAGCTAGAGCGGGAGAGAGAAAGGAAAAAAGGTGAAAATAATACAAACACAATTAGGCACTTACACACTGAAACAAGTTTATTTTCTCTCTTAAATATCAGGGCTGAGTCACAGCAGCGGAGTTTGGTATTTATAAGACATTCAGAATACCCCACCCTTATGGCTGACAAATAAACCAACCTAGCAAAATCTTTCCCATCAATATGATGGCAGATGGAGAAAAGTGGCAATATAACAAAGCAGAGGGCTGGCAGTAAGTTTCAGCTGTACCTGAGGGAAGGGCCGTACAGGGAAGGGGCTCGTTAAGGTTTTCACTACCTCGAGATTCTATATAAAGGATTATATCCTTCTTCTGTGCCTCTGGGAAAAATCTTCAGGCCTTATTCAATAAAGACTGCCACAACAGTAAAAATCAAATCTTACATTGAGTGCTTCATGTAAGGGCATCGCCTCGCAGCACACAGGAGGCGACAGATTGATGTGTTTTCAATGTTTGGATTTAACCCCACTCTCTTCTCTACATGGCACTTGAATGCACAGCAGTGCAAGAAACCTGGCTCTGAACGTCACCATCTCAAGAAATCAGTCGCATCTCCTTGTGAGCTTTAAAAGGCTGGGGGTGTAGTAGGGACTATTAACTTCATGCTCCTAAAAGAATTACACTTTAGAGAGATTTACAGGGGAACGTTTTAGAAGATGTGGCCACAATTAAGACAGGCTTTGGCATGGTGACCTACACAGCACAAGGACTTTGGGCCCCATTACACTATAAAACGGTCTTGACATTCAGAAGTGGCTAGTTCAAATCCCACTGATGCTCCTTGTGATCTTGGGCCAGTCACCTAAGCCTCCACTGCCTCAGGTACAAACTTAGATTGTGAGCCCTCCTGGGATAGAGAAATACCCAGTGTACCTGAATGTAACTCACCTTGAGCTACTACTGAAAAAGGTGTGAGCAAAATCCAAATAAATAAAATATAAACTGGACAGATCAGTTCATCCAAGTTTCTAAAAGAGAATAAACTGAGTCCAACTGATAAGTGCCTGGGTCACAAATATATTAAATCAGTTGGAAATGTGTTTGTTTAAAGCAGTTTGAAACCTACTGCTTAAACACATCTTAAAGTGTTTTTGGAATGTGGTTTTGCTGAATTTAAAATGTAGGCAACACAATTCAATTAAAAAGTACCACCTACCATAACTTGTTTACTGACTTTTTAATTTTACATGTCCAACATGGTGTCTGACCTATATCCAATGTAACACACACAAAGCTATTTTTAAACTGGTTTTACAAAATGGTCATATGGACCGGGGGTGGCAATCTGATTGTCTTAGTATTTTCCTCTCAAGTTTCTGGGATTTACAGAATAGCCAGGACTTGCTTGAGACTTTTAGAAAAGTCTGAGAGAACGCCATGGAAGCTTAAACACCTACCAGGGCAAACTATTTAAAACCAAAAATATTTTGGGACGCTAACATGGAAATCTCAGCCACAAAGACCACAGAAGTTAAAGAATTATTGAAGCATTAAGGACAGCGTGCCTTGCAAAAATTCATATGTTAAAAAAGACCCCAAAACATCACATCATCTAGTAAAAGCCATACAAGTGACTTCTAGCCCAAAGGCAATTTCCATATTTTTAGATATGGTCTCTGTATAAAAGCCACCCTAGATTTCTATGACATATTTAGGTCTTTGGTTTGTCATAATTACCTCCCTTCCAAGTTACCTCCCTAAGGCAATCTCCCTACCCAAAGGCAGTTTCTATCTTTATTTTCCATTTTCAACATGTGATCGAGGCAATGCTCTCCCCCCTCATGTTCAGACACATGTCAAATTACTCTGTGATGTATGGACAATATTGTATCTTCTGCTTCAGGATACGCTTTCCATTGTTACATCAGATACTTGTGCAACATCTCTAACCTTGGTGGCTCTTCAATCACCTTCGTTTTGTCCTGGGATATGTAAGTCCTAATTTCCACCAACCAAATCAGGTCTGCAAATTCTTGGACAGAAAAGCAGACTGACCTGGGGACAGTCTGAAGAAATGGCCTAAAGTACTTTGGGTTTTATTGTCCAAGCACAAATTACCAGTTCAGAATTAACAAAGCAAATTGGGGGAGAAGGGGGAAGGAACCATCTTATCTGCTAGACTGTGCAGCGTTGTCAGGCCTTGCCATCCTGGTACTTCAGAAAGAAATCTTGGAACTATCCTTTTATCCCAAGGAGCATAGACATTTTGGAAGAAAAGACCTAGTATAACAGGCCACCAGATATGGGTTAAAGCTTTGCACATACTGTGACAATAATGAGCCTGGCTCTGTAGTCAGGGAATGTAAAGCAGGATCTCAATCTCTCAAATTTACTGCTAAGCTTGGGCCAGAGCTTCTTTCTGGAGTTCGAAGAATGCCGTATGTACAAGGCATATATCAACATGCATTATCAAGCAATTCAGTTGGCAGAGCTTAGAGTGGTATATGAAATGCAATAAAAATAATAAAAATTGAGTTACATTTCTGGAAAACTAAATAAAGAAATGATTACCATATAACACGCATGTTATATTCAATTTTCAAACTGCGTCTACCCCCTGCATGATATAGCAGTGTATTTTTACTAAGACGTGCTAATTGCAAAATTAGCTTGCTTGTCTTTAAGGCCTTTTCTTTAGGTTTTTTGCAGGTTTCATGTGCCAAAAACAAGTGTTGATTTTGCAATCTGCGTACTTTTGAAAGATAAACTGGTATAGCACATGATATACGAGTTTAGTTTTACACAGGCATGCAAACTGTGCATGTTATATGCATAAAAAAATATGGTACTCTAGTACTTGGCAAACGCTTCTGGCCCTCCATGATTTTCCTGTTCCCAGATCAGACCCATGCCATGCGCTTCATTCTGCCTCTCTCCTTCCCCTGATACAGTTTGAGGATTTCAGTCCAGCTTGGTGTCAAGTGATCCACCACCTCCATCCCTCTACATGAAAAGCTGCAAAGTCCCAGGAATAAGATGAGAGGGTGAAAGGGCTGGGAATAACCATGGCCTGCGGAGCCTGGGACTTCTGAACTTGCTAAAGGTGAATTCACTCAACTACTTCCTGTTTCTAGGACTACAACTTAACCCTAGCACACACCTGTTATGGGCTAAGCAAGCTGTTAATGAGGAAAGGGTGATTCCCTACTGTCAGTAGTGGAGGGCTGGAGGTGTCCCTGTCTCCTTGCTCCAGGACTGGGAGTGTGTGTGTGTGTATGTTCAGGAGCGCCCCACTTCGGGCTGCAAGACTGGTATTAGAGGGCAACCAAAACTCTTTTAAAAACTTTCAGTCAAAATCACACGGTGAATTTTTGCCACAGATTGAAACCAGTGCCAGCACACCTCCCCCCCCCCCCCCCACCCCCAAAGAAACAAAGGTGCTATCCACTCTGGCCTCACTTCACCTACCTCCACCTCCAAACAAAACACAGGGCCTCACCTTCAAAACGGCTGCCATGGGAGGTCACGACAGCCATTGTGAGACTAAAGCCAGCTTGGGCAAGAGTGACTAGGAATCACTCTTGCTCTGACAAGGCCATTAGCCCAATAGACTCTTGTAATGTAGGCTGGGGGGTAGAGAGGGAGGGGGTGCAATGAGGGAAGAGTGGGGCCCCGCTTTTGGATTCAGCATATAATGTACCAGTAAACAAGGCCAAATTTGGTTGGCACCTACTGTGTATGCTGGTGCTCCCTGCTCTCAGAATTTGGGGGGAAGATGGGGCATTGATGAGAAGAGTGAAAGGAAAGAAGATTCACCTTCTATTTCCCGAGGGGGCAGGTGCTGAGGAAAAGAGGCGATTAAGTTATCAGTAATACCTCTGGGGATCATGACTTCTCTATCCCCCTCCCCAGCTCTAACTCTTCCCTAAGGCACTCCCCTTGTCTGAACCTATGATGTGAAGTATTTTATGTGGCCCTTTCAAATAAACAGATGGGAACTCTTGCACTAGAGAGAAGAGAATGCACTACTATTTCACCCTTGACATTTAGTTTCAAATATTATTTCGACATCAGAAGGCTGGATTAATCGGTGGTTACCAAGATCACCATGGCACGCTGCACTGTTAAGCGTGCTTCAATCCAAAGCAGAGGCAGGGCAAACCACAACAAAGTCCCCATGGAAACAAACAGAAAACCAGGGAGGAAGACCTTGCCCCACGTATTAGCAAGACTAGACTAAAATGCATGAAGAGAAGAAATGTATTTCCACAACGTCTTCCAATTAACAGAGGCTCCAAACATTTCAGAAAGACATTTTTCCACCACTTAAGCTAAACTGAGGCGTAAGGAGCTTAAGTTTCTTGTCCATGGCTGCACCGAGTCAATGCTTGCTACGTACGACGAGCCACAATTCCCAGTCCTCTGCTCTTATTAATAGACCACGTCAGTCATATGCAGCCACCGTGCCAAAAGGAAGTTA
The DNA here is from genome assembly GCF_901765095.1 of Microcaecilia unicolor. Classification (NCBI taxonomy): domain Eukaryota; kingdom Metazoa; phylum Chordata; class Amphibia; order Gymnophiona; family Siphonopidae; genus Microcaecilia; species Microcaecilia unicolor. The sequence continues at coordinate 193,542,996 of NC_044041.1, forward strand.
AGTGTTTGAGCAGGTAAGGGATTCAACAAAACATGAAGACAATTATTATTCAATCTCATTCTTTGGAAGACAGAGAGAGGAAGTTTATAGGATTGCCTGGGATTTGCTTGGTTGGAACCCTGAAGGTTCTAATTCTGTTTCATAACTACTGGCTAATTCCTTTTCCTCACCATTTAAAACCTCTTCAGTGTGGAATCCTCCCTGTACCCACTCTGATCAGCAATGCCTTCTTCAACTTTTATCCTTTTTCAGGGCTAACTGTGGTACTTCTGTATAAGCGTCTGACTGAAGCACTAAATGTGTGAAGAGCCCAGGATTCCCCACTTTCCATCCGTCAGCACCAGAAGGCTCAGCACGCTCATAATAGTGACAAAACCAGTGATAAATCAGGGGAGATTACTAGAAAGGGAAGACCTGCCATCTTCGCTCTCTCTGTCCTGGAGACTCCATCTGGCCTGGTGACTCTATGCACTGGACTGGAAGACATGGCTTAATCTCGACTGCAAATGCTAACCAAAAAGTCCATCACCGTAAGTGAACCACCAGGCTGACCGTCAGCAGGACGCCCATGAGGAGCACAAACGGAAGCCACGTTTTCACAAAACCTCCAATACTGGAAAAGAAAAGAGACAGCATGAAACCAGATGGCACAGGGTGGAACAATAATCAGAGGGACATCTTGAGTAAGGTGATGGGGGGGTGGGACTAAATCTTGGGAAAGAAGAAACAGAAGCATTACAAAAAACATATTGAGCATGTTTAAATCGGTGACTGTGTCACATTTGAACTCAGTGTGGTGATCGCTCTGCTCTCCCCCCCTCATTCCTCTGCAAACGGATCAGAACATCTACAGAAGAGCGAGGCCTGTTCACTGGAAGAAGAGTTACCAGTGAAACCGGTCTAAGTTTAGGGAACCAAGCAGCTGTGACGTCAGCTCCTGGGCAAGATGCACAGGTGTGCGCTGCTCTCTCAATAAGCGTTATGAAGCAGTAAGAGTGAAAAAAAAAGGGCTCAGCTGATACCTACCTAACGTATTTCCCATGTAGGAGGATCAGGAAGCACAGCTTAACCATGTTCCAGGAGGTGCCGTTATCATATCGCATCAGATTTAAGGCAAGAGCCACGTGCGAGTGACAGTTGTCGCAACACAAGTTGTGCTAGAGATGAAGGATAAGGAGATATTTAGACACAGTTGAAAAAGAAGAGAAAACCAAGTATACAATAGCACATAATCACAAATATACAGAAATATGACAGAAGTACAAAACTGCACTTATATCTCACGTACAGAACACTGGGAAACATTCAGGAATTCATATGTATTGTACATAAGGTGCGACAAAACAATTTCATGCAAATTGAAAGAACAATATCAGGTCACAGACAAAACCCCAACGGACCCAGTGTCCATCCTGAAGTGCATATGCATAGCCCTCACTCAAGAGAGCTGAGAAGTCCTGCCTGATTTTTGCACCTTTATTTATACTTTTATGCTAAGTTCATGCTATTGGAGTTCAGTGTTTAACAGTCATTACTAAGGAAGTCACTGTAAGACAAATTAAATATAAACCCTTTGTAAGATCCATCAACCTTCTTCCCCAAGGCTTCTGCCAATGCAATAGAGTCAGGTGTGTAGAGTTGGTTTTACCATCCGGTGCTTGTACTCCTCGGAGGCCTCATGTACTGCAGTATCCCAGGCACTCTGGCTTGTGGAATACACCTTTGTGGAGTCCAGTTTCCAGTACCTGTGGGGAGAGAACAGATGCCTTTAACCACCTCCGGACATACGGGAAGAACCCAGGCAAAGTTCAAGCTTTTCAAAACACAAGCAATCTTGTCTCCGACAGCCAAATCTTGAGATGGGGAGGTTTCAGATTGGGTCAGCTTGATATTGTCTATAAAAGTAATCATTACATGAAAGCAACTTGGTAGCCAATCTAGAATGCTCCACATTCAATCAAACAGTGTCTCTGTGGATGGTCTCAGCAACCAGGCTAAACAATGAATAGACAGTGAGGAGATTATAATGCTATGCTGTACTTATGAATGTTATTTGGTAAAAGGAAGGGCAGTCTATCTCTTTGTTCCTTTCTACTCTCTTCTGGTGCGTGAAGGTCTCATGTACCTCTGACAGGAGGGTGGGAGGGAGGCAACATACTGGTCAAGCAGTTTAAGAAACCTGCCCAGTGTAGAGCTTCTCAACCTGCCATGTTTTTAATCGCCTACAATATTCCAGTACAATAGAGGCCTCATGTATTGTGGTATGCCAGGCATACACTGGAGGCACTGCATATAAACATCTCTCATGCGTTTATAGTGTATATCCTGAATGCCTGACTGGCTGAGTCTCTTCCAAGGACTGAATTGCAAACCATCAAGTTAACAGAATGGAGGACTCTGGTTTCTAAAGCTGTTGGCCCAGCATCTTTAACAAGCATTTAAGTCTCTGGGGAAAAAATGGTAATTAAACGAAAAAAAAAATGGAAGTACCCCAGACAGATCCCAAATTGTGCTCTCACAAGGAGATGGTGTCTTCAGATGGGTTTGTTTTGCACATACCAGGGCAGGAATGACCCTCAATTATAAACCAGGGTATGTCAGGTACAACCTCAGTCTCTCAAATACACTTTCTACCAATAGGATATGTTGGATTTAAGAAAAGGCTTATTCCCACCATATCTCTGCTTAAGGCAATGAAATGTATTGTTCTTTTAAATGTATTATTATTGCTGTTATGCTGTGTTTTCACAACATGTTTTCATTTAGAGAAGCTTAATTTACCCTTTACCCTGTCTGAAAGCTTCTCAGAGCAGCTAAAAAGTACATATGGGATTCACAGCACTCTGCTTTTAGCTGTATCAAAAAAAGGCAGCCCCCTGCACGTATTCAGGTTGGAGGGATGAAACAGATTGCATACTTGGCATTTTCAAAAGTACATGAACAATTCTACCCCACACTCTGCCAAACACACAAATAGCAGGTATAGAGTCTTTGCATTTACCTTTGCAAATGCCAGGATAATATCTATGTACCTTGCATTTAAAATTAGCTTCACTTAGATGCTCAGAGTTCTTGTGTTGTGTTAACATGAGAAATGCTCTATTATCCTGAAAGGCGGGGGGGGGGGGGGGGGGGGGGGGTGGTGGGAGAAGATTAACTCAACTATTCAGTTATGTGAATACTTACTTCACTGGCTTCCCAAAGGCCATGTTGTCTTCCTATAGATAAAAGAGAAACATCCATCAGTTATATGAATGTACTGCCCTCTTCTCGTCCTTGCTTTTCTTCTGGGTGATTTCTTATTTTTAATTAAAGAATTTTTATTAATTAAGATTGCCATAGAAAAAAGTCACATATAAATGGCAAGTTCAATAGGGAAACCCAACCATAAATTAGTAAACACCCCACCATCCTCAATTAACAGGCAAACCTCTAGGAGAGCGGATCGCTGATCATATAAACAAATGTGCAGGTCAAGGCATCATCACAGACTAACAAATTTTATCGGGATCTATCCCCGATTGGAAGTGCCAGGCATGTTAACGGTTCCACTGGTGATGAAATCAAACTAGCTGGCCAGTTCTGAAAGGTATTAATCTACGAAGAAACCTTTTTTGATTCAGGAAGACGGTATAACTAAAGGACATGAACTGAGTTTGCAGGGGGGCCAACTCAGAAATGATGTCTGGAAGTACTTTTTTTTCACTGACAGGGTGGTAGGAGCCTGGAATGCCCTCCCGCGGGAGGTAGTTGTATAAATCTGTGGTCAATAAGATGGTGGACCACTAAGATGACTGCCTTTTTTTCTGTGAAGAAGAGTTTGCCCAACTCTGTAAAACAGCAAGGTAAGGTCAGACAGTATTTCAGTATAATCTTAAAATTCCACTTGCAAGCACAGTAACAGGGAGGGGTGAAGAAGGAGGTTAAGCCCTAGGACTATTCTGTGCAAAGATGTATGGTTGGAGGTCGTGAGACTGGTTTTGCTGGAACAAGTAAATCAAATGCCGTTTTTAGATAAGGGGGCCATCAACTGAGACAGCAGACTGAGAACTGTCACGTACACATAGTTAGAAAAAAAGGTATAAAAGGAATAGTTTATCACTACATAACCAGGAATCTTGCTAGCTCTGCGTAGCGCTTTTAGCTCCAGGCTGGTAAATTCCTCCACAGGAACATAGAAAGGAAAAATACTATTTGTATGTACTATTTATGAATAGTAATTGGCAAAGCAGCAAAATTAGATGTCTGTTTTCTTATTTGTAATAAATAAGCTTCTATGATAAACTTATGATTGGCTAACGGTGTCTGTGTTCTTTAATCCAAATTATTTTATCCAGGGAATAAACTCCTATAAAAGTTTAGCCTTACATCTTGCTGTCTGTCTGATAAGGGGGCACAGGTATACGGTTAAACACAGCCAAGGAGTTTTTCTCTAAGGAAGGAGAACTTCTCTAAGGCTAGTTCCCTCCCCAGGGGCAGGGGTCGGAATTACATAGTGGTGGTGAAAACAGTAACAAAATGTAAAAATCCGCGAGGGATAAACACAAAGAAGGCTAAAGTGTAATTCTCTCCCCAGGGGCAGGGGTCGGGATTACATAGTGGTGGTGAAAACAGAAACAAAATGTAAAAAAACGCGAGGGATAAACACAAAGAAGGCTAAAGTGTAATTCTCTCCCCAGGGGCAGGGGTCGGAATTACATAGTGGTGATGAAAACAGTAACAAAATGTAAAAATACGCGAGGGATAAACACAAAGAAGGCTAAAGTGTAATTCCCTCCCCAGGGGCAGGGGTCGGGATTACATAGTGGTGGTGAAAACAGTAACAAAATGTAAAAAACGCGAGGGATAAACACAAAGAAATCCTGTATGGAAGGCATGGAACCAAATAAGCTTAGAGGTGAGTCGAAAGAAACACCAGTAAATGAGAAGGAAAGCCAGTGCTGGACACACTTCTATGGTTTGTGCCCTTGATCATGGCTGTCCAGATTCATCTTCAATAGTTGGAGAACAAGGCCACTGCTGGGCAGACTTCTACGGTCTGTGCCCAAATAGTGGCTGGAAAGATTTGGATGGGCCAGAGTGGGCTTCGATGACAGCTTCAGTAGTTGGAGAATAAGGCTAGTGCCGGGCAAACTTCTACGGTCTGTGCCCTGAAACTGCAAGGACCAATCAAAATCAAGTATGCATATGTAGTACCACATCATACCTTATCATATGAGTTTACCTTGTTGGGTAGAACAGATGGACCGTACAGTTCTTTATCTGCAGTCATCTACTATGTTACTACTTTATGTTAGGTGCAGCAGTTTACTGGGCCTGAAGATTTACACGGGGCTAACTTTAAGCTTATGCAGCATTTGAGGAACGAGTCCCACTGAAGGGATCTTTGTTAAGCAGTGCGGTGGCCAGCCTTTCAACTAAATGGATAGGCACTTACCGAGACGTAGTAGGGCCCAGCAAAGTCACGTATGATTCCAGAAGATGTACATATTCCCATGTGGCCAATGATCGGGAAAAGCCACCTGATGAGACAATCAGAGGACATTCAGGGGTGTCCTATAACTCACTTCAAACATGGCAGCTAGTAAATACAATTCAAAATAGTTGGAATGTGCTAGCTGGATACTACTCACAGATAAGTTATACAGGCAAGTGGCATGGGAAAGGCTAATTTAATACAATTTAAATGATAAGACACATATAGAACTAGATTGAGTAAATGATGTGCAAATCTGGGTGGAGGAAAAAAAAAGTGAGCCTATTCTATAAAAATGCTCCGAGTTGGGCACTGTTTATAGAATAGCGCCAGGATCCACACCCAACTTAGGTCATAAGGATTTACACTTACTAAAACCTGGTGTAAATCCTCACATGTAAATTATACAGTATGCATCTTTAGCGAATGCCTCTGACCCACCCATGCCCCTTCCCATTGCCATGCCCCCTTTCAGTTACACGCACATCTTTATAGAATACTGTTTAGCAAGAAGTGCGTGCAAATCCAAACTTGCCAATTAACACAGATACTTGATTGCTAGTGCCCAATTCTTGGCACTAATTGGCATGTTACAACGAAAATTTCATGTAGAAATTGGGCATGCAGGCAATTTTGAGCGCAATTTTAGAATACAAGGGATAATCTAGGAGAAAGACGTACTCAGTCATTCGATCATTCTGATTTAATGGCATGCCCTAGCCAATCCCTCTTGGTGAGTTACAAAATTAACACAATGAAATACAACTATATAGTATACAATTACAAACTCAATCATGATTCAAAGTACGAAAAAAAAAAAGTATTTGGAATTGGCTGAAATGGAACAGCCAAAGAAACCCAGTTCTGATAAGAGCTGGCAGAATTTCAAGCTCTCCACGTGGAAATCCTTAGACAACAACCCACTGCATTGTCACTACAGTGTGTGTTTCTCAAGTTTTCTTTCTTTCTATACAGCCTAATGGGTGAACGCACAAGGTGCTGTAGCCACTTGATTTCAGGGATATTCTTTTTCCTAGGACCAAGATGGACAGCCAGTGATTATTCTGTGTCTAATTGCCTTTTGAAAAGAGAAAGTCAGGCCAGAAGCTTGTATACTTAGGGCACCTTACACACTGGTGCCGCTAGCATTTTTAGTGCATGCTAAAAATTAGCATGCACTGAACGCTAAAACGCCCATTATATTCCTAAAGGCATCTTAGCATTTACAGCATGTGAATTTTTAGCGTGCACTAAAAACGCTAGTGTGCCTTTGTAAAAGAAACCCTTACTTCTGGTACTTCTTTCCCTCATCTTCCTCTGAGCTTCTAGCTTAAAAGTACTCTTCATCAAGGCAACATAACCGTAAGTGGTTATCACAGCCCTCTGGAGGTTTTGAATCCTTTCCTACCCTCTCAGCCAATAGCAATCTCAGTTCTTGGCCAGAAAATATGGGGTTCACAATACACATTTTTAGCCACACTAGAGAGGCATTTCCTTGTGTGTGTTTAGGTTGAGGGAATAAAAGAGAGTTTGTACTTGGCATTTTCAACAGTAAATGTGCAACACCCTGCTGTATGTACAAATAGCAACAATTTTCATTTGATCCTGGTTTCTCAATGGGAAACGACCTACATACTTCATCTTTGAAGATTATCTGTAAAATACCTGCAGTACAACAGCATAATTAGCCAATACCAAGGCCATCGAAAATTGCCTCTAAAAATATGATCTCTGTCCTATTCCATTTTGCTGTAATGCCCACATTTCTTTAATAAAGGAAAGCTGATTTAAAATAAATAAATTATATGCAAAATAGAGGAGGCACCTCCTCTTCCCCAAATCTGAAGATTTAATTGTAGTACACGGAATGCAGCACTACTGTGAACACTACAACGCCTCCCTTCTGGTCACAGCTTGTGCACTTACAGTAGTCTAGAAATGTCTGATTAGATTATCCCCAAAGGGTCCAGAGCTGTTTACAATAAAAATAAGAATGACAAAAGTTATACCATGTATTATTAAAAAAAAAAACCCTACAAATCAACATTAAATCCAAGATTTCCAAGACTCTTACGAAAAGCCAGGTAAGTATTTTGTTGCAAGTGAAAAATTATTCCATACCTTGTAAAAGAATGAGGATTCTAACATCTTGTAGCTCACTTATACTATTATTTTTCCTTCTTTTAAAGCTGTATCTTTCAACCTAGATTCTTCTCTAGGTAGAGAAAATTTAATTAACTTAGTTAAGCCTTCCACTAAACAGTACAGCGTTTTAAACAGACATGCCAATTTGAACAAGTGATTCTCATGTTTACTTATGTCCAAATGGAATTATCTACACGAAAGGTAGATGTATGGTTGTGAGATGATTGAAACTCCCTCCCCAGCAGGGTCTGTGAATGTGCCTCTGCAATTTGCACAATTCTCAATTGACCCCAAAGTCAAAGCCAGGCTCAGGAATTGAATCCTTATCTCCTACACTGCAGCACTGCCACTAAGCCAGTCTCTGCTATGCGTGCTTTAATAACGACAGAGCCTCATCCAAAAGGTAGTATTTCTAGCAGCACAGTGCTTCGTACCATCCCAGTAAAGCACTGCTCGGTGTTGACTCAAAAGGAAGAGCACGCTCTGTTGAGCCGTCAACACCACCCTTGATGAATCAAACCCTTAATAATGGCTTTTTTTGGATCACCAAACATATACGGCTCTTTCAAAGGTTACAAATCTGGAAAGGGAGAGACAAGAAGTATAAATACACACTGAAACTAGGCGAATGTCCTAACCTTTCCTTCTGCTCCTCTAAGCAAACCAAACTAGTAATTTCAACTAAGCCAGAAAGCAAATGAATAAAGGCAACAGCTCTATCAGAGCAAAGCTATAAACTCAGAGGATCAACACCATTGCTTTTGCCTGGACAGACGAAATGAAAGTGCAGCTTTAAACTGGGGTCCTCTAACACAGAGGACTACAGAAATGAAAAGAACTGTAAAAGGATTCCAAACGCAAGGGTTAAAATGTAACTATGGTATGTTACCATCCTCCAGCAGTACAGGAGGGGAGAAAGAAATTAAAATTCTGAGCAGTGGAAGAACCTCATTTAGAATGAAGAGTAGTCCAACCTGCTGCAACCAATTCTTCCAGATTCACAGCTTTGCGTTCACATCACTAGGGCCTTGGTCAATATAGCTTTTCTCCCATTTATGGTAATAAAGCTTGTAAATCAGACCCTAAACTGCACTGCTGGAATAACTCACTTAGGGCCCTGTTTACTAAGCAGCGCTAAGGGCGCACTAGCATTTTTAGCACGCACTACACACTAAAGACACCCATAGGAATATATGGGTGTCTCTAGTTTTTAGCACGCGCTAATTCTAGGCACGAGCTAAAAACGCTAGTGTGTCTTAGTAAGCATGGCCCAGCCCTTATTTTTTTTTAATTTTCCACCTTTAATGTGGTATTTAAATCTTGATATGGATTATAGCTCATGAGTACAGATAGCATAATCACAATACAAACTGAAATATAAGATTACAAATTTAAATATCTTGGTAATCCCAGATTTACAGAGCAGTAAAGCAATCCTAAGAGCAAGCTGTGTTAAATAAAGATATGCTTTAAAAATCCCAAATCTTTACTTACTTGCCAACATTTTTAAAAATTAGTTCAAGGAGGCACATCACACAGTGATGAATTCTAAACAGCTGGAGAATAGCATCGAAAAGTGCTATGTTTTATCCCTGCCAATTTCATGGCCAGGTAAAATGGAACATTTACCACCACTTGTTGACATGACCTTCATACTCTTGTGGTTGATAATGGTTAAGTAGGTCTGCTCAATACTTTAGAACAGATGAATACAGGAATCCGAGAAATAGTAATATAATTTTAAACTTAACCCTTGGCTGAATTGAAAAGCAGTGTAATTCTTGTCGAAAAGGCATCACATGAACCATTTTTTCCTGACTTATAATCACCTTTGTGGCTATAATTTCAAGAGCTGCAAATGTCTCACCCCTGGCAGGCCTTATTAGAATGAGATACAGCAGTCTAGTCTATCGATCTTCTTTCCTCTTGTCATTAAGCTGAAACATATACTGTATACTCCAGGTTCATCAAACTGGTACCTGGGAAACATCAACCCTCCCTCCCAGACAATAGGAGGTTTGAGAATCAGTTTTATTTAGGGCCGAGTCAAGGAAGAAGAATGAAAGTTCTTCAGCAAACAGTGGAATATAGAACCAAGCAACAATAAAAGGAAAAAAAATGGTCTGCAAAAATATACGGGACTACCCAGAACATAAAAGTCAATGGACTTAAGTCATCAAAAGTAAGAGAAATATTCCTCTGAAAAATGTAATCAAATGCTGAACAATGATCCGAAACCAGCAATAGAGTCATACAATGTACTGAACAGTCAAGGTGGAAAAACAGCCCAGTGTATGATCACACTGTGGAAAAGCAAATATGAAACACTGAGGAATTGGAGACAAAACCTTCTGGAAAACAGTATCTGCTCTTTGTCTATGAACAATGATTCATACTAGTAGGTTTTGACTAAGTCAACAAGCCTTAAAGAAGTTCAAAACACCAGTATTTGGGAGAGAAAACATGCAGAATAAGAAAAACGTTGATTGCTTTAGATATCCACTAAAGTTGTAGCTAGGGGGAGCACTGAAGGGTGAGCACATTTCACTAAAACGATAGCCGTGCCTAGAAACTGCATAAACTAAAGTGGAGCAGATAAAAGAATCAGAAGATTAATGGCTGGGGGGAAACAGGCTTCCTACTAGTTAAGGGATAGTTACCAGAGGAACATTTACCATGCCTTGAGTAAACAAAAGTGGATATGTAGAGTAATCAAAATGTATCTTACTCTACAACATTTCTCAATAAATACTGGTGCTTGACGTTCTGTAAGTTTTGTAGACTCTCAGTCAAAATCCACCATTATGAATCCAAGTAAATCAGGATGTTTCTTATTATATGATTCGGAACTACATCACGCTGATACATGAACAGCACGAATAACAGCAGAAAACGAAGGCTGGACTGTATATTTACAAAAACATAAGAGATTGTCCATCATTTAAAAAAAAATGCATATTAATGCATTATATTTCCGAAAACTACACACATACACACAAAACCCCAACTATAACTTGGCATAAAAGAGAAAAATAAATATAAATAAAACCAGATCACACAATAGATGTAAAAAAAAAAGCAGGTAAGTCGTTAGTCTTAGAATGTAAAGATTTTTGTTTTCTTTGCATGGCATTCACAGGGAAATTAACAACAACTTGAGGTCAGGAGGCCCTATAGGGGCAGAAACCACAAGCACCAAGTGATGGGTATTATTATTATTATTTTATTTATTGCATTTGTATCCCACATCCCCCCACCTATTTGTAGGCTCATAGTTGGGTATTTACAGTGACTAGTTTCAGACCGCAAAGACCAGGCTGAGCCAACCCATGTTTTGTCTCGCTCACCCCTACATTTATACTACTATTTGCCCATGGCTGGGGGGGGGGGGGGGGGGGGGGGGGGGCAAGATGCGGACTGGCCCTAACCCCCGGGGGCTATGGGCTCCCCCAATGGCGGCCTCCGTTCACTCACGTCAGCACGGGGATGGGGGTCCAGACCACGCAGTAAGGGAAACGACCACGCTCCGGGTCCACCCGCTCCAAGGTGCCACTGTGGGAAAACTGCTTCATCTTCGCCTCCTCCACTTCCGTCATCACTCAGTGGCAGCAGCAACAACAACAGGCTAACTTCCGCTTCCGCCGTGGGCGTGGCGCTCTCGTGCACCTCTTCTTCCGCCCCCGGCTTTACATCATTTCCGTGAGACTGAGTCCTTCACTTCCGCCCTGCAAGTGACGTCCCTAATGACGGGGCCTCGCCTACTTCTCTCTTTTTTTTTTTTTAATAATTTTAAATTTCAAGAGTGAATACATTTTATTGAATTTTTCTAATAAAGTTATTGATGAAAGCAGAGTGTTTAGAATATCCAATGACAAGTAATTCTAAGCACAATTGTACAATCGTCTGTATCTTAATGTAAAAATGAACATCAGAGATGCCAAGGGTGGCTCATCTCAATGCTGGAGATTGAAGGCCAATGGGGAAGGGGTTTTTTTCACGGGACCCTGCCATGTCTAAAACTAGATCTCTGGGCTGGCAGATGCACACTTCACAATAACTGATATATTGGTCCTAGTCTCTGGTTTCTCCTTTCTTCTTTCTTTTCTTAACTGTCTTGTCAGAATCTTCTTGTCCATTTGGCACTTTTCTCTCCATGTCCACCATCCATCTTCTCTCTGCATCCCTATCGATCTGACCCACTATCAACTCTGTCTTCCCATGTTGAGCATCTCCCATTTCTGTGTCTCTATTCCCCCCCCCCCCCCCCCCCCCCCCCATATGGCAGCATCTCTCTCTCTTTTTCTTCTCTCCTGTCTCTCCAGACCAGTATCTCTCTCTCCTTCTCTCTTTCCTCCCTCTGCCCCACCAAGGGTCCTGCAAGTATTCCTCTCTCTTCCCTCACTCCTGTACTGTCTCCTATTTGCAGGACCAGCATCTCCCCTCTTCTTTCTTTCCTCACAGGACCTGCACCTCTCTATTTCCTTGCCCCCCCCCCCCTAAAGTCCAGCATCTCTTTTCCTCTCCACACCCTCTTTCTTCCTGAGCCCCTGATTAGATCTCTTCCCTACTTGCTTACATCTCTCTCCTTCCGCCCCCCATGCAGCACCTCTCCCTCTTTGCCCCACCTGATGCTGCACCTCTCTCCCTCCTTGTCCTGCCCATGCAGCACTTCTCATTCCTGCCCCCCTCCACATGCAATCACCTCTCCTGCCCCCTTCTACATGCAAGCACCTCTCACTTCTGCCCTCCCCCCTCTAAGTGCAGGCACCCCTCATTCCTTGCACTGGTGGTCTAGGGCATTGTTTCCAAAGTCCAGTCCTGGAGTACCCCTTGCCAGTCAGGTTTTTGGGATATTCACAATGAATATGCATGGACCTCATTTGCATACACTGCTTCCATTATATGCAAATCTCTTTTAAGCATATTCATTGTAGATATCCTGAAAACCTGACTGGCAAGGGGTTCTCCAGGACTGGACCTGGGAAAGACTGGTCTAGGGTGCTGTCAGGCAGCAGCGATCCCCAGTCGCTGCTGCCCGTGCCAGCTCCATGGTTTAAAATGGCAAATGCAACCTCTCACGGTAGTCTCGTGAGAGTTTGCGGCCACCATTTTAAACCACGGAGCCGGCACCAAGGTCATTAAACCTCCTTGGCCAGCATAGAAAGCAGTGATTGGGGAATCACTGCTGCCTGACCACATGCCAAAGCCTCCTCCTCTCAATGCGTGAGAGGAGGGGACTTTGGCGTGTGAGCTGGAGTTGGGGGCCGAATTCATATGTCACACACCAAATGCGTGTAACTTGGTATATCTGAAACATGCATTTTGATTTTAAAAAAAAACATATAACTAACAGGTAGCCAACTAACAAAGAGCCTCTTATCAAACTGCATGGCAGTGCCAATGGATCCCATTCAAAATGAATGGGCTGTCGGCATTACCGCACCGGGAGCCGCTCACATGGCTTGAAGAGAGGCCCAAAAACTGCTAGTAAAAATCTGTTCAGTGTATCCAAGGATATTGCATCGCCTTCAAGAGTCTGCTTCAAATAATACCATGATTTATAGTAAAAAAATTATCAAAGCGAAAACAAATTATTGTTGTAACATTTTGAGTATGACCATCCAATGTTACAAAATGAGAGGTAAATTTCTCATTTTAAAAAATTATGCCATTTTCAATATAATTTTTATATTTAGAAATTATAAAGGAAAGTTTGTAATAAAAGGGTTCCACAGTTCCTCAAAATTTGTTACATTTGTATCCCACATTATCCCACCTCTTTGCAGGCTCAATGTGGCTTACAATTCGTCATGGATATTGAAACAGAAGAGAGTATACATTTGGCTTTACAGAGTGTTTTGGGTTACATGAAGATGAAATACATGATGGTGTAAGAGCAAAAGGCATTATAAGATAATGCTGGATGTATTAAGGTTGTACAGTTACCTGTGTTGCTCATTGTGATATATCTTGTCAAAGAGATAAGTTTTTAATGCTTTACGGAAGATGGTCAATTCATAGAACGTTTTCAGGTGACGTGGCAACGCGTTCCAGAACTGCGTGCTCATGTAGGAGAAGGTAGATGAGTGCATTAGTTTGTATTTCAGGCCTTTGCACTTTGCACTTACTTGTTTGTAACCATTCATGCTGAGTGGGTGCCCATCCACGTTTCCAGTATTTTGCTATCACACATCTTGCTGACAAATAAAGGGACTAAACTAATAAACTGTTTTCAGTGGAAAGTCAAGGGATTGGGCCCCATCCTAATATTGCCATCTCTATTGTAACTGGAAATTTGGTGTTTATGATTTTTAATACTGTTATGTGAACTGAGTTCCAAAACGTTTTTAGTGAAAACACCAGTGGTCCCCAAACCTGGTCCTGGAGGCACCTCAGCTAGTCAGGTTTTCAGGATATCCACAATGAATATTCATGAGAGAGAATTGCGTGCAGTGGAGACAGTGCTTGCAAATTGCGCTCATGAAAATTCATTGTGGATATTCTGAAAACGTGGCTGGCTGAGGTGCCTCCGGGACCAGGTTTGAGATCCCCTAGAATACACAGTTCCACCACATGTGATTAAAAGTTCTTTTACACTGACAATCTTTCCAACATAAAGGGGATAATTCAGGCAGCCCTTTATGAATAATTTGAGGAGTTATATATAATCACATTAAGATTTTAGTTGAGTACTTATTCTATGGAACATTTATTTTAAAAGAATATAACCATATGCTTTCCCAGGAGTCATCCATATTTCTGTTTATGCTCTTTTGCCCTGTAGACATATAGGTTTGCACTATGGTAATGTTTGAGATTTTGTATAGACATTGATATACTTAAGATATCACGCATCTGGCTTCTCCTACATAAGTGCACAACTATGGAATGGCCTCCCAAAAGCTGTGAAAACAATCCATGACCACTTTAGCTTCTGGAAATCACTGAAGACCACCCTGTTCCAAAAGGCTTACCCTACTGACCCAACTTAAATGCCTGAATCCAGCAACACAACGAAACCAAAGCCCATAATGAACACTATATAACTCTTCTTCTCTTCGATTCTCCTAATGTATCTGTAACACATGATCCTCTTTGATAATAACATCACTTTGTATCTGTTTTTCATTGAAGGCGACTAACGCCTTACAGTATTATGTAAGCCACATTGAGCCTGCAAATAGGTGGGAAAAAGTGGGGTACAAATGTAACAAATAAATAAATAAATGAAATGTCTTTTGCTGTAACTTCCCAAAAAGGAATGTTTTCCAATTAGTTGGAGATCTCAATGTGTTGTGTTTATTTGATTTTAGAGAGATGAAATTCCTCAACTGAAAATATTGTTGAAAGGAGAAGGAAGTACCAATATTTTTTTTTTCAGCATCTTTTTTTACTTCAGTACAGTTTGATTGGAAAACAATTTGGAAACTAGAATCAGTTTCCCTGATCTTAGCTGTTTAATATATGTGGCCCCATTTCTCTGACAAATTGTTTAGCTGAGATGGAAGTGAATAGACATAGGGAACTTGAGATATGAGCTTTACCACAGATTTTAATCCATATACTAGTCAGAGGCTTGAGAAAAGGATGACCTGAACATTTATTTAGTAAAATAGTGTTAAGATGCCTAACATGGAACCTAGCATGTGTAGCTATAATTATTTTTCTCTACATGCATCACTTTGCACTTGACACCAGCACATTTTATGAGACATTTAGAAACCTACTTCTCTGGTCCCTGCAATTTTCCATAGTCTGCTCATAAATTACACATATTTATTTATTTATTTGGATTTTGCTCACACCTTTTTCAGTAACAGAGTGGCAGATAAAGACCTGTATGGTCCATCCAGTCTAACAAACAAGATAAACCCATTTTACATGGTATGTAGCTCAAGGTGAGTTACATTCAGGCAGGGGCGTAGCCAGACACCCAAGTTTGGGTGGGCCAGGACCCAAGGTGGGTGGGCAGCACTCCACTTTGTCCTACAAGTGATTTGGTTTCTCTCTTTCTCGCCTGCATGCCATATGGTCTTTCAAACATCCCCTCTCCCCCGTATACCTTTTAAATAGCAGATTTTCACTGGCAGCAAAAAGATGTTGGGAGTTTTGGGCTGGTGGGGCTTGGGGTCCCTGCCAGCCACATTATAGGTGTGCTGCTACTTGGTGGGCCTGAACCTAAAGTGGGTGGGCCTGGGCCCACCCCAGCCCACCCTTGGCTACGCCACTGCATTCAGGTACTCTGGATATTTCTCTCTCCCAGGAGAGCTCACAATCTAAGTTTGTACCTGAGGCAATGGAGAGTTAAGTGACTTGCCCAAGATCACAAGGAGCAGCAGTGAGATTTGAACTGGCCACCTCTAACCACTGGTGCTCTAACCACTAGGCCACTCCTTCATTGAATAATTTTGTGTCTTCTGCAAATTTGTTTACTACAAAAAATTCAATAAAATTTGTTACAAAGTGTAAGAAAACATTGTTGAAAAATCAGAAGGTCCAGAATATCTAATGACAAGCAATTATAAGCACAATTGTGTGTATACCTTTATGTGCAAATCATTCTTTGCAAGATCATTTATAAATATGGTAAAAAGCACCAGTCCCAGTACAGATCTCCACTATTTATCTTTTTCTACTGAGAAAAATAACTATTTAGTCCTACTTTCTGTTTCTTGACTTTTAACTAGCTCCCAAATCCACAATAGAGCATTGCCTCCTGTCCTTTCCCATGACTTTTTAATTTCCTCAGGCCTCTCCAAGTTATCCAGTCCCAGGAGGGAATAGGAAGGACTGCTAGGGTAAGAGGACCCTTAAACAGAGGGGAGGTAGAGGAGGAAATATTCACTTTTCTGTAAACTTTCTAAAACTGGCTTTGATGGGGGGAGGGGAGGGAAGAGTGGCTGAAGCCACTCTAGCCCTACTGCAATTCAAGTGCTGGACATTAATATATATTGACATGCTCCATTTAAGAACAAAAAAGAACCAGGACAGAGCGGCTAATCAATGAACTGGAATCTGACAAACTGTTTGGCTGAAGCACTGCCTGGCAGAGTAGATAAGTGGGGCCTGGGGGGAAAGAGGAAGCACTGCCAATTGCCCATGGACAAAGCCTTAGGATAATGTGGCAGGAAGTTTTTGTTTCCTCTCACCTCCCAAGGCCCATAACATGGTCCCTGTTGTTCACCCATGATTGCACATTTCACTTGCTGGGTTCCCTGATCCATAAATCCCCTCATCAGTCTGGTGCCATGAAAGCAGCAGTTCCTGTCAGTGCTTCACTCTCAAGTTATTCAGTTCCATCTGTGGTTCTGAATCCAGGATGCCCTGGAAAGACATATGGGGCCCCTTGCAGTTCAAACTATACAACTGTGAAGTATGTGGGAGAAGTGTCAGCACAAGGCACAGGTTTGAAGCAATGTGCCTTTGAGGAAGAAGGGAGTGTTGACTCAAAGTGGGCACAGGACATAGGAGCCTGCTCCAGAGATGCCACATAACCCAGATTCTAGGACAGTTCTGGATTTCTGACCACCCCATCCTGGTGATGGGAAGGTGGTAGA
The DNA here is from genome assembly GCF_901765095.1 of Microcaecilia unicolor. Lineage (NCBI taxonomy): Eukaryota > Metazoa > Chordata > Amphibia > Gymnophiona > Siphonopidae > Microcaecilia > Microcaecilia unicolor. The sequence goes on from NC_044041.1 coordinate 193,560,174, forward strand.
ACGAGAGGACATGAAATGAGATTGAAGGGGGGCAGACTCAAGAAAAATGTCAGGAAGTATTTTTTCACGGAGAGAGTAGTGGATGCTTGGAATGCCCTCCCGCAGGAGGTGGTGGAAATGAAAACAGTAACGGAATTCAAACATGCGTGGGATAAGCATAAAGGAATCCTGTGCCGAAGGAATGGATCTTCAGGAGCTTAGTCAAGATCGGGAAGCGGGGCTGGTGGTTGGGAGGCAGGGATAGTGCTGGGCAGACTTATACGGTCTGTGCCAGAGCCGGTGGTGGGCAGCGGGACTGGTGGTTGGGAGGCGGGGATAGTGCTGGACAGACTTGTATGGTCTGTGCCAGAGCCAGTGGTTGGGAGGCAGGGCTGGTGGTTGGGAGGTGAGGATAGTGCTGGGCAGACTTATACGGTCTGTGCCCTGAAGAGCACAGGTACAAATCAAAGTAGGGTATACACAAAAAGCAGCAAATATGAGTTATCTTGTTGGGCAGACTGGATGGACCATGCAGGTCTTTTTCTGCCGTCATCTACTATGTTACTGTTGGATTATTTGTAGTAAATAATTAGCAGATTTTAGTACACACAGCTTCAGCTTTAGAAATGTTAATTTCTTTCTTCATCTCTCTCTCATTCACCCCTGAATAATTCACTGCTGAGTCACTTTAAAGTTGAAGTAACAAAACATCTGTTTACTCACAGTTTGTAGTTAGATTATAATCAGACAGGCTTATATATACATATTATTATACATTTGTATTATCAGCTCCTTCCATGTGCTTAGATGGTAATGGATGCTCACACCACCATAGATCCTCTCAGGTTAGGAGAGAACATGAGCTCCATGTGCTCCATGTGCTTCATGTGCTGCATCTAACCCCCACAGGAAGTTACATAGCTGTGTGACCTCTCTAAGTAATTCACATCAGAGGTCACAGAGTAATCACAGAGAAATAATAGGTGACAGGCAATGCATGTATAATACAATTACATTCCAACAAACCCCTTCTCATGCATAACTGTCATGCAATTATTTATTCATACAAAGTCCAAGCTTTATACGCAGATTCACAAAATGTTCTCTGGGTAACGGTTTGGTCATGATGTCAGCTGTCATCTCACTGGTGTGACAATAGTGTAGACTGATGACCCCTTCTTTCGCCAACTCTCGCACGTTGTGGTATTTCGTTGCGATGTGCTTGGTGCGTGACTGAACCTTGTCATTCTGTGACAGTCGGATGCAGCTCTGATTATCTTCCATTATCTGGATTGGTCTCTTTTCAGCTATTCCAAAATCCAGCAAAAGTTTTTCAATCCACATCAGTTCTCTGCACGCTTCCGATACGGCCACGTATTCAGCTTCTGTAGAAGACAAACTCACAATACTTTGTTTATGACTGGCCCATGAAATTTGTACATTTCCATACATAAACACATATCCACTTGTGGATTTATAATCAGAATGATCCCCTGCCCAATCTGAATCACAGTAACATATTAGTTTTGGATTACTATTGGCTGAAATCTTTAATTTACAATCAATGGTACCCTTTAAATACCTTACCATCCTTTTAACTGCAGTCCAATCTGATTTGGTAGGTGAGCTGACCCTTCTGCTCAAAATTCCTACTGCATTTGCTATATCAGCCCTGTATGTGGTAGCTAGATATAAAAGCTTACCTATGGCTGATCTATATTGGATGTTATCTGGTAAAGGTTCTCTTACTGTTTCATCCTTCAGAAAATCAGTGATCATGGGAGTGCTTACAACTTGGGCATCTTGCATACCTAAACTTTCAATAAGCTCATTTATTTTCTGCTTCTGGCTTAGAAGATAAGAACCATCATTTTGTTTCTCAATTTCTATACCAAGATAGTATGACACATTACCAAGTTCTTTTATCTCAACATTGAGGTTTAAACACTTTACAATGTCCTTGTACTCTTGCTCACTTTTGCTTGCAATGAGCAGATCATCAACAAAAGCTAAAATGTATGCATATTGTCCATTTCTGCACCTAGTGTACAAGCATTTATCTGCTTCACCTTGCTTAAATCCTAAATTGGTCAATATTTCATGCAATTTTTCATTCCAACATTTTGCACTTTGCTTTAATCCATAAAGACCTTTGTTTAATTTACACACTAGCTGTCTTTGTTTTGTATTTATGAAACCTGTTGGTTGTTCCATGTACAAGTCTTCAGTTATATCTCCGTGAAGAAACGCTGTTTTCACATCAATGTGGTTGACTTGCATGCCTTTTGAGACTGCAATGCTCAGAAGTGTTCTGATTGTCGTGTGTTTCACTACAGGTGCAAACACTTCATCAAAATCTTCTCCATATTTTTGAAGATATCCCTTTGCGACTAATCTGGCTTTATACCTTTCCACTTTTCCTTGTGCATTCCTTTTTAACTTGAATACCCATTTGCATCCTATAGCTTTCTTGCCAGGAGGTAATTTTGTAAGAATCCAAGTATTATTTTTATCCAATGCATCAATTTCTTCTTGTGCAGCTTTATGCCATTCAGCAGCTTCTTCTGCTGGCATTTTCTCAATCTCATCCCATGTTAAGGGCTCTTGAGCTTCTGCTGACTTTGTTAGGTAAGACAGTCTTGGGGGTGGAACACCTTTGTTTTCCCTGGATGAGCGTCTGACAACAGGTTGGTCTGACCTTTCTGCATCCTCTATATCTGAGAGTCCTTCTCCAATTGATTCCCCTTCTCCAACTGTACTGTCTTCTTCAATGATCCTTTCTGTGTCTGCTTCCTCTGCCTGTTCCTCGTTAGATACAGATGAGTTGCTTTCAGACATCTGCCTTGGTATGGCATTTATATACACTGGCATGTCTATTATGGTTCTAGTTTCATATTCTGGATGATAAGGCTCATCTGGGATAATCCAGCCTTTATCAACCCTTTTGTTTTCATCAAAATATGTAACATGTCTTATGCCAACAATGCCAGTTTTCAGATTCAAAATTCTATATCCTTTGTGTCCTGGAGCATAGCCAACTAAAATGCCCCTTTCTGTTGTGGAATCCAGCTTATGCCTTCTTTGCTTTGGTATATGAGCATATGCTGTACTTCCAAATGTTCTTATGTGTGACAGGTTTGGCTTCCTACCATGCCATGTCTCATGTGGTGTGCGCTCAGCGCCTTTAGTTGGCATTCTGTTTTGTAGGTACACTGCTGTGAGAATGGCTTCCCCCCATAGTCTTTTAGGGAGATTGCTATCTGACAGCATACATCTGGTCATTTCCACAATTGACCTAAATTTTCTCTCTGCAACAGAATTTTGCTCTGGTGTATAAGCTACTGTTGTGATATGCTGAATGCCTTCTTGTTCTAGAAATGTGCGCATGCTTTGTGAAGTGAACTCACCACCATTGTCGGTCTGAAGAACCTTTGGTTTTCTTTCAAATTTATTGCTCACCATGGCTACGTATTTCTTCAGCATGTCTGTGACTTGACTTTTCTCTTTCAGCAAATAGGCCACACAATATCTAGAGAAATCATCCAAGAATATTAGCACAAATCTGTTATTTCCCAATGATGGGATATTAAACGGTCCACATAAGTCACTGTGTATTAAGTCCAGCACTTTATTACTCCTATTTCCTGTGTATGCAGGAAATGAGGGTCTCACACCTTTTTGAGTAACACAGTCTATGCATTTCTCAATTTTGCCAGCATCTGCACTTATCTGAATGCCGGTGGCCAGTTGCTTACTGTAAAGATCCTGGATCACCTTAGAATCACGATGTCCCAGGCGGCGGTGCCAGATTTCCAGACTACATTTACCATCATTCTTCCTTACTTGCGCCAAATGTGAGGCTTCACCTGAAATGTTCAGCTTATAAACATCATTATGCATAAAAGCTTCAGCATACACTTCATCATTTTTAGAGATTGTGCACTTACTGTTTTCAAAATGAATCACAAATCCCTTCTTATCTAATGTAGATACACTAAGCATATTGCAAACTGCTTGGGGAATATACAAGACATCACTTACAGGAATTTCTTTAACTTCATTAGACACTTTGCATTTTAAGAATCCAATCCCTTTTGCTTGGATCTTAGCAGTCCCTGCGTTTGCAGTTTTAAGAATACCTTCCTCTGGACACATTTCCTGAAAGAAATCTTTACAATTGGTTAAATGGCATGTGCTCCCTGAATCCAAAATCCAAGTACTTTCATTTGAATTATTATTTACCACAGTCAAAGATTTTTCTGCCATTAGAAAGCCCTTGTGTTATCTTTGTCCTTCATACATTTCCTGGTTTGAAAATTCTTTAGTTCCATTGGCTTAGGTGAGCTAGAGGGAGTGTTTTGTGTTTCCTTACACCATTTAGATACATGTCCCTCCTTTCCACATGAGTAGCAAATCAGCTTGCCCTTGGGTGGAGTTTTCCCATAGCTCCGCCTTCCTCTGTTCTTTGCCAAGAAATTTGTTTCATTTCTCTCTGACTTGCTTTGAGAACACATCTCCTCAGAATCATTTATTATGCATTCCTGCCTTAGTTTTGATGTTGTCTGTTCAAAGATTGCCCTTCAATGGCCTCATTTACAGACCTAAAAACATCAAACTTCTTTGATAGTGAGGTAAAAAGAAATGCTCTTTTCAATGCATCACACATGGGAATTCCAGAAAGTTCTAACTTTTGAAATGAAGACATAAGATGCATAATGTGATCATTACATTTACTTTTATCCCTTAATTTGGTTTCATTCAACTCTGCCAGCCAAATTGGTTGCTGCTTTGCATATGTAGTTGCATACATAGTTCTCAGTTTATATAAAATGTCCTTTGGTGTATCTTTTCCCTCCACTAATATGGCTTGTTTCTCTGAGAGAGCTTCCAAAAGCATGCACTTCACATAATAGTTTGCATTGTCCCATTCAGCCATATTTTCAGCTGTTCTGTCTTGATCTAAGCATATATTTAATCTTTTTGCTCGAAGGAGACATATGAATCTTAATTCCCACTGCTGATAATTAAACTCAGTTAATCTAGGCACCTTGAGAGAATAGAACAATGGTGAATTTCTTCCCTCAGCCATTTTCTTAGCCTTCTGTCTGCTGTGTGGGGGGAGAGAGAGACAGACTGAATCTTTCCTTTAAAACTTAAGAGAAAAAATGTGGCCTTTTTTTCTGCCTGGTAATATTTCTCTTCTTTTTCAATTCCTGGCCCTGGGCCCATAACCCTTTTGTTGGATTATTTGTAGTAAATAATTAGCAGATTTAGTACACACAGCTTCAGCTTTAGAAATGTTAATTTCTTTCTTCATCTCTCTCTCATTCACCCCTGAATAATTCACTGCTGAGTCACTTTAAAGTTGAAGTAACAAAACATCTGTTTACTCACAGTTTGTAGTTAGATTATAATCAGACAGGCTTATATATACATATTATTATACATTTGTATTATCAGCTCCTTCCATGTGCTTAGATGGTAATGGATGCTCACACCACCATAGATCCTCTCAGGTTAGGAGAGAACATGAGCTCCATGTGCTCCATGTGCTTCATGTGCTGCATCTAACCCCCACAGGAAGTTACATAGCTGTGTGACCTCTCTAAGTAATTCACATCAGAGGTCACAGAGTAATCACAGAGAAATAATAGGTGACAGGCAATGCATGTATAATACAATTACATTCCAACAGTTACTATGGTGCATTATGGGACCTGCAGCACTTTGGGATGCAAGTTCAAAACCAGGACTGGGTAACCTGCCATCTTTGAGTGAAGGTCTCTCTCTCTCTCAGGAGTACCCAGATCATCTAAACATATGGTTCTTAACCCAGTCCTCAGGACACACTTAGCCACATGATACCCACAATAAACTTGCATGAGATAGGTTTACACACAATAGAGGTAGTGCATGCAAATTTACCTCATGCATATTCATTATGGATATCCAGAAAACTTGACTGGCTTGCTTTGTCCTAAGGACTGGTTTGCATAGCCCTGATCTAACCAGAGAGGTGAAGCAACCATTCAAAAACATGCTCGCTCTTTTAGGAGAACATATTGCACACCCTGAAAGCTGTGTTTTGGCTTGCCTGACTTTTCAGTCAGTCAAGCTGAAATTCTTCTTATAATATTTGTAAAATAAGCTAGCTCACATTCTGCTCGAGCCTAAATTATATTGTCTACATCGGTTACTTTCAGCTGACTAGGCAATAATTTGCCTTGAATGGGGAACATGGGCATTCAGAGGCTTCAGCAGACCGTGCAGATTCCTTTGCTGCAGGCACTGCATTGCCCTTTCCTACAGGGTCAATGGAAATGTATTTCATTCATGTCCTTTAGCACCTTTCCCTTTTCTGTCTGAAAACTATGCACTTAGCGATTGGGCGAGCTGCAGCAACAGAAAAGATTTGATATTCTAAGTACATAAATACATAAGTATGGCCATACTAGGATAGACAGAAGGGCCATCAAGCCCAGCATCCTGTTTCCAGCGGTGGCTAATCCAGGTCACAAGTACCTGGCAAGATCCCAAAACAGTACAATACATTATATGCTGCTTATTCTAGAAATAAGCAGTGGATTTTCCCTAAGTCCATTTTAATAATGGTCTATGGACTTTTCCTTTAGGAAGCCAGCCAAACCGTTTTTAAACCCCGCTAAGCTAGCCGCTTTTACTACATTCTCTGGCAACGAATTCCAGAGTTTAATTACATGTTGTGTGAAGAAAATTCTGAGCAGAGTATCTGCCCAGATCCTTGTTCCATTTGAGCATGGGGATATTACAAGACTCATTCTGAATACGATGCCTTCATACAGTATGCAGAATATGTGAACACAAAAGGTGCACAGGTGCTAATGGGAGGCTGGAAGAGTTGTTTTCTCAGTGTCAACATGTATTGTTTTCTGGCAGGTACCATCTGAATGTGATCTCTTATTACAGCATCTTCCTGCTTTTTATATGCTAAAAATGCATATAGGACTTTGAAGTGTTAAATATTTCCTTCCCCTAAGATCATAGCACACATACTCTGCCTTTCAATTCACCTGATGCATTAATGCTCTGGTTTTCTCTACATTATCCTATAGGTTCTTTCACGGAGCCATTAGAATGATCTCCTTCCAGTGCTGAAGGCATATTTTGGAAAACTAATAAATCTCCTTGAGTAGACGAGTAGCCAAGTGGTTAATGCAGCAGCCTGAGAAACCAGGTGGGGAGGGGGGAGGGGGGAGGGGGGGAGGGGGGGGGAACGACCAGGTTCAATTCCCACTGCAGCTTCTTGTGATTCTGGGCAAGTCACTTATCCCTCCAGATATAAAACAAGTACCTGCATGTACATCACTTTGACCTGTGTTTACAAAGGCACACTATAGGTGCATTAACATTTTTAACACACGTTAAACACTAACACACCTAAAGGAATGCATTGGCATGTTAGCATTGAACGTGCCTTAACTTTAAAGGTGCATTAAAAATGCTAACACACCTTAGTAAACATACCTCTTTGATTGTAACCACAGAAAGGCAGTATATCAAGTCCTATCCCCTTTGTATGGGATCTTTTAAACAACAACCAGTGGTTTGTTTGGTGTTTCTATTTATTTATTTTGTCATCCATAATGCTCATAGACTGTGCATGCAAACTCCTGGGGCTATTCAATCAATCATTCTACCCTTCGCCTGGAGCATTCCCTATCCCATGCCTATATGGTCTCCTAGCAACTCTCTCTTATGGTTTCTTCAGTTATACACAGCACTGCAAACCTACCTCCACGTGGCAGGAAACTTCAGAGCAACCGGCATGCATGAAAAATGGGGTAACCCCCTTACTAAAGGGCTTTCGCACAATCATTTGTCAAAGCCATCTGCAAAAGTAGTAGGAAGTTTACCCATAGAGGCCATCCTGTTGTGCTTTACTTTTCCGGTGTATGTACATATTCATTTATTTATTTGCAGGCAGTCAATATACCATTAATTTTGTAGCTTTACATTTCACTATGCTTCATCCTTAACACTGAAAGAACAAGATTATGCAACATCACAGCACAGGACAAAAAGTAAAACCCTTTATAACAGAAACAAGCCAAGCTGGCTAGTAATGCAAAGAAACAGACAAGCTAACAAGTGACATATAAAGGTGTATTTTCAAAGCACTTAGACTTACAAAGTTACATAGAGAAGCATTTTCGATATGAAGTTGTGCTCAAAACATCCAGAATAGCAAATATGGCCATTTTCAAAACAGCTAAATGTATATATATATTTTTTTTTTCAAAAATAGCCACTTGCTAGATGATTTTGTGCTCTGTGCATTTAACTTTTTTGACCATTTACAAAGAAAAAAAAAATCCAAATGCAGGAAATCAAGCCATTGGGATGAGCCAGCATTCTTAGTAGACTGACCACATGGACCATCCCATCTGTGGACTTCACATAAAAGCTCCCTTAAGATTTGGATGCACTGCAGACAACAACTGCGTAGAAAAATGTCTGAGAAAATGGGTTTCGTAAATACCAATTCGGATGTTTTGGTGAGAGAAACAGCCAAATGCTGCTTTATGCCACTTTTTAGATGTTTTTCTTTTTCAAACATGAGCTTCATTGTAACCTATGGAACTCTAAATGCTTTGAAAATGAGCCCTCTAGGCAGTGGCTTAGCCACAGGTGGGCCTGGGTGGGCCAGGGCCCACCCACTTAGGGCTCAGGCCCACCCAACAGTAGCACATATTTAGCGGTAGCTGGTGGAGATCCCAAGCTCTGCCAGCTGAATACTTTCCCCTGATCGTAACAAAATTCTACTCTCCACAATAACGGCACCTGCGCATGCTCAGTTTTTAGTGTGCATGCCTGCTGCACACTACCAAGGTGGAAAGAAGCATTTTCCTGCCAGCTGAGATTTTTTTTTGGTGGGGGGAGGGGGAACATTTGGTGCCCACCCACTTCTTACCTAGGCCCACCCAAAATCTGTTGTCTGGCTACGCCCCTGCCTCTAGGAATTCAAAGTGAATGTGGGACATACTGGAAAAGGAATGAGCGGCTCTGAAAGGCAAGAAACAACAACAAAAAAGTACTATCCTAAAATCTGGAAACAAGGAGGGTGCAATTTTTCCAGTGCCTGAAAAGAGAACAAGCATGGCTGCCATACCTAGAGTAGAAAGTAAACTGTGCCCCTCTTCCCTTTCAGGCTTGCAGACTGATTAAAAACTCTATGGTCACCACCCTTCTCCCCCTTGACTCGGCAGCCTTGCTCACAACTTGGAAAAGGGATGGATGTGAACATCACGTAGCATTTGCTCTCTTTTGAATATATTACATAGTCATTTTCTAGCTGAGTGTATCATTTCCCTAGTTGGCATCCTTACGTGGAATTCAAAGTTCAGGGCGTACACCATGAGGGTAGACATAACGGAAAGGAAAGTATGGCCCATCTAAGGAAAGAGCCTCGGAGTGCTAGGAGAATCAAATTTATCATTGGGATTACATCGGGCTCCAGCCTTTGTTTGGTTCTCCAACACCTCTCTACTCAAAATTTGAGGCTGAAATCCCCAAGTACATGCTCCGTCTCTGCTGCTGTACAAAAAGAGCTCTGGTCATCTTTCTTTGAGCTAAGACAAAAGTATAACGTCAATATCGCTCACACTTGGTCCACGCCATGGACAAGGACATGCTTGAAAACAGGTGCCCTACAGATAAAACATTTCAAAATTAGGATCACCAGGGCCGGCACAAAATGGTCAGCCTGAAGAGGCTGATCCAGTTCTGGTTTTGATCCCCATTTCATGCATGGAAATCATAGTCTTGCTTTTCTTAGCGAGATGAGAATTACAACGCCACGTCTGCATTGGAGAAAACTAGGACTGAATTGGCTTAGGAGTCAGGTTTCTGAAAGAGCACCTTTCTCTTCTAGGGCCAACTGTTCTTCTACTAACATTTCTCTTTTCTCCCTTTCATTTATTACTTAGGCAACTCTTGTACATTCTACTACTACTTAACATTTCTAAAGCGCTACTAGGGTTACGCAGCGCTGTACAGTTTAACATAGAAGGACAGTCCCTGCTCAAGGAGCTTACAATCTAAAGGACAAAAAAGTGCAGTCAATCATATTGGGGCAGTCTAGATTTCCTGAATAGAGGTATGGTGGTTAGGTGCCGAAGGCAACATTGAAGAGGTGGGCTTTGAGCAAGGATTTGAAGATGGGCAGGGAGGGGGCTTGGCGTAAGGGCTCAGGAAGTTTATTCCAAGCATAGGGTGAGGCGAGGCAGAAAGGGCAGAGCCTGGAGTTGGTGGTGGCGGAGAAGGGTACTGAGTGATTTGTCTTGAGAGCGGAGGTTTCGGGTGGGAACGTAAGGGGAGATGAGGGTAGAGAGGTAATGAGGGGCTGCAGATAGAGTGCATTTGTAGGTAAGTAGGAGAAGCTTGAACTGTATGCGGTACCTGATCGGAAGCCAGTGAAGTGACTGAGGAGAGGGGTGATATGAGCATATCGGTCTAGGCGGAAGATAAGACGGGCAGCAGAGTTCTGAACGGATTGAAGGGGGGATAGATGGTTAAGTGGGAGGCCAGTGAGGAGTAGGTTGCAATAGTCAAGGCAAGAGGTAATGAGAGAGTGAATGAAGTTTATTTGAAAAAAAAAAAAAAAAAAGAGAGAGGGAAGACTTCACAATAACACTCTAGTGACACAATGAGAAATATAGCGTTGCCACGTTACCCCGTTCCAGGAGGAAGGCCTTTTGGTCAGTCCTGCTTTCAACACTTACATCCCACAGTACTGTAGTATCCCATAATTCTATCCATTGAAATCAGTGCTGTGGGTCCCATAAATCACGTGGATGAAGTTGGCAGAAATCCAGAACCGGCCTCAAATCTGCCTCCTAGAATTGGGCAACTCGGAAGCCCTGGAAATAGGTGGAAGAATAGTTGTCACAGTCCTTTAAGCCTGGGTGTTTCCTTTGCAGGGCTGGGTGGAAGGGGGATTGGAACAGCTGCTGTGTTAAGATTCCTGTACCAGGGTGAACATTAAAGCAGGCCCTGCTGCTGCATCCATCCAGGGGCTGTGCTTCAACACTGACTCAGGGTTGCCAGCATAGGCGTAGTTTGACTGTTTCATTTGGGGGGGCAAAAAATGGGCGGAGCATATTAGCATATCATTTGCATATATACATATGCAAATGAATATGCTAATATGGAGGAAGGAAATGAAATTTACAGGCAAAATATCACAGATGCACATTTCAAAAAGCTGACACATTTCAATTAATAAATTATGAATAAAATAAACTTTTATTTACCTTTGTTGTCTGATCATGTAGTTTTTCTATTCGCTTTGATCCCAGTGTCTTCTGTTTTATGCAGTGTCTTCTTTCCAGTAGGCTTCCCTCTGCTCCCCACCCTCCCAGTCCCATCCATCTCTTGCTCCTTCCCTCTGCTCCCCACCCCTCCCAGTCCCATCCATCTTCTGTTCCTTCCCTCTGCTCACCATCCCTCCGTCCCATCCATCTCTTGCTCCTTCCCTCTGCTGTGCCTGACCTCTCCAAATCCCATCCATCTCCTGGTCAATCCCTCTGCTCCCCACCCCTCCCAGTCCCATCCATCTCTTGCTCCTTCCCTCTGCTCCCCACCCCTCCCAGTCCCAACCATCTCTTGCTCCTTCCCGCTGCTCCCCCCCCCTCCCAGTCCCATCCATCTCTTGCTCCTTCCCTCTGCTCCCCACCCCTCCCAGTCCCATCCATCTTCTGTTCCTTCCCTCTGCTCACCATCCCTCCGTCCCATCCATCTCTTGCTCCTTCCCTCTGCTGTGCCTGACCTCTCCAAATCCCATCCATCTCCTGGTCCATCCCTCTGCTCCCCACCCCTCCCAGTCCCATCCATCTCTTGCTCCTTCCCTCTGCTCCCCACCCCTCCCAGTCCCAACCATCTCTTGCTCCTTCCCGCTGCTCCCCACCCCTCCCAGTCCCATCCATCTCCTGCTCCTTCCCTCTGCTCACCTCCTTTCCCAGTCCAATCCAATTCCTGGTCCTTCCCTCTGCTCCCCACCCACCCCTCCCAGTCCCATCCATCTCCTGCTCCTTCCCACTGCTTCCCACCCTCCCAGTCCCATCCATCTCCTGCTCCTTCCCACTGCTTCCCACCCTCCCAGTCCCATCCATCTCTTGCTCCTTCCCTCTGCTCCCCACCCCTCCCAGTACTATCCATCTTCCCTCTGCTCCCCACCCCTCCCCCCCGCGCGAGGTCCAAGATGGTGACTCCGTTTACCCCCTCTCTTCCTCCCTCCCTCCCTCCGGCGCAGGCAGCAGTCTTTTCCAGCGTTCCTGGCAGCTGTAGCGATATACACGCTGCCTTCGGTCTGCCCCGGAAGCCTTCTCTTCAAGTTCCTGTTCCCACCTATGCGGGAACAGGAACTTGAAGAGAAGGCTTCGGGGCAGAGCCAAAGGCAGCGTGTACAACGCTACCGCTGCCAGGAACGCTGGAAAAGACTGCTGCCTGCGCCGGAGGGAGGGAGGAAGAGAGAGGAGTAGACGGAGACGCTCCTCTCCGTCCGCTTGGCTTCCCTGCCCTCTCTGTCTGCGTCCCGCCCGAAAGGAAATGACGTCAGAGGAAGGCGGGACGCAGATAGAGAGGGCAGGGAAGCCAATCGGACGGAGAGGAGCGCGTGCCTGCATGTGTTTTTTTTTTTTTTTTAACTTTTTTTTTTTTTTAACTAATGGCGCGGCAGCGCCTCGCGTCGTTTGGGGGGGCACTGCCCCCCCTCGCCCCCCCCAGTCTACGCCTATGGTTGCCAGGTGGAAAATTTTTTCCCCACCCAATCCAGCCTAAAAACAGCCCAAAACCCGCCCAAACTCAAACCCCACCCCTGACACCCCCACCCCCGCTTCATCACCCCTGCCCCCGCCGTCATCAGCCCCGCCTCCCCCGTCATCGGCCCCGCCTCCCCCATCATCGGCCCCGCCCAGAACGTCACTAGCCCCGCCCAAAACATCACTAACCCCGCCCCCCGCGGCCGAAAAAACCGCCTGAAAACCGCGGAAAAGAAAAAAAAGAAGCCCAAAAAACCGTGACCCGCCGCGGGCAAAAATTTCCCGCGGCGGGTCGCGGAAAACCGCCCAATTGGGCGGTAAAACCGCCCACCTGGCAACACTGCACTGACTCTGGTTTTAGCTCGACACTGATATTGCTCCTTAGTTGTTTTATTTTTACAAACGTTAATTGTCCCCTGCTGCTATTTGCAATGAGCTGCTGCAATCTGAGGAAGAAACAATGAACACTTTAATTAAGCAATGGGATGCGGTAGTGGGGAGATGCACAGTGGATTGATGCTGGCAAAGAGGGAGTGGGTGACAGGAGCTGGGAGGCTCTGTCATGCTTGACTGTGCAAGTAGATTGGGTGCAGAGCAGATAACAATAGGGTTACCCACTGGCTGCAGCTTCTGTGCTTGGCAGGGCCAGATTTAGGATTATGACAGTTATAGGCAGAGGATTTGTGGGAAAAGGAGTGGTCCCAGCAACTGGAGAGTAGGGGGTGTCCTTAGGCATGAGCCTAAGCCACCAAACAGGAATGCATCCAAAAAACTGGGCCAATAAAGACCTTTAACCAACAGCTTGACAGATCACAGAGGAGATGGTAAATGGGGTTCAGTTGGAGAAAACTAAAGTAAGTGCAGAGCCTCAGGGAGCAGTGACATAGCCACTTATTTATTGCATTTGTATCCCACATTTTCCCACCTATTTGCAGGCTCAATGTGGCTTACAGAGATCTGTTATGGCAATGCCATTCCAGGGTGTCAGGTACAATTGGTGATGCAAAGAGATAAAGGAATGTTAAAGGGCTCAAGCCCACCCAACAGTAGCACACATTTAGCGATAGCTGGTGGGGAATCCCAAGCTCAGCCAGCTGAAGACATCCCCCTGTTGGTAACGAAAACACTACTCTCCATGATACCTGCACATGCTCAGTTTTCAGTGCATGCCTGCTACAGGCTGCCAATGGGGAAAGAAGCATTTTCACACCAGCTGAGATATTTTTTTGGTGGTGGTTGGTGGGGGGGGGGGGGGGAGAGAACACTTTGTACCCACCTACTTCTTGCCTAGGCCCACCCAAAATCTGTAGTCTGGCTACGCCCCTCTCAGGGTGTGGCAGTGGGGCCAATACTATTCAATACTGCCAAAGAGATAGAGGGAAAAAGTTTTTTTATATTTTTGCAGATAAAACAAAGGCTTGCAACTGAGTGGACTTCCTGCAGGGAGTAGATCACAAGTGATCTAAACTATTAGAAGAATAGTCTAGTGTTGAGCAGTTAAAATTGAAGGCAAGGATGCGCAAAGTATAAAAGGCCAAAGCTGTATGTGCTCGAGGGTAAGAGGGTGATATGCATGAACCAGGAGAGAGACCTTGAGGTGATAGGGTCTGAGGCTCTCAAGGTGGCAAAACAACCGGACAAAGCTGTGGTCAAAGCCAGAAGGATGCTTGACTACATCGAGAGCTAAACAGCAGAAGAAAGAAGTGGTCATGTCCCTCTACAAGTCATTGGTGAGGCCACCCTTGGAGTATAGTGTTCTGTTATAGAGACTGTGGGGCTCATTTTCAAAGTACTTAGAGGCAGATGCAGCAACCAAACGTAAAAAAATCTAAATCGTTAAAGTCCCTAACGATTTTAAAATAACGAAAAATGCACCAAAAAAAAAAAGTCACACATGCTGAGATTGGTATTGAAATGTACAATGTATCAAAGAATCACAATACACATCGTTAATCGGCCCCCAAATTATGCGCAGAGCAGCCAAGCGTTATGTTAGCTGCTCTGCGCATGCCACAAACAGTCAAAACACAGTCAAATCACAAGCACATGGCTCCCAAATCAAAACAAAAATAAAAAAAAAGGGTCGGGAGGGGGCAAAGGCGCTGGTCAGGAGCGTCCTGTATGGCCGTCCTTGCCCCCCCCCACCCGTGGTCGCCGTTCCCCCGCATCTCTCTCCTCCTGGGCCCGCCCCTGTCTGACTTTGGTAACCTACGTAGGTTACTGATGTCAGACAGGGGCGGGCGCAGCAGGAGAGAGACGCGCGACCGAAGCTGGGCGAAGGCAGGCATCAGCTTTCTTCTTGCCCGTGCAGCACCTTCGGACAGAGGAGAGAGGCGCTGCACGGGCCCGGTAAGAGGGAGGGGGGCCCGATGGAGGAGGGGAATGGCGGCGACGACCCCAAGAGGGGGCGGGGCACAGGGCGGAGGATGTCGGGAGGCGGAGCTGAGGTGAGACAGAGTAGTGAGGAAGGGAGGGGGGCAGGGGCTGCTAGAATTTTGCTTTTTCGGGGGGGGGGGGGAGCGGCGGAAAGTGGGGAGCAGCGGGGGGGGGGGCAAGGCCGTCCGTACAGGATGCTCCTGATGAGCGCCCTTGCCCCCTCCCGATCCTTTTTTTATTTTTTTTTATTTGATGTGTTTTCTGACGTCCTTTGGACCAATCACAGCGCTTTTAGCTCTGCTAATGCGCTGGGATTGGCTCAAAGTTTGTTTATTTTTTCACTTAATGATTTTTCCTGGCACAGAGCTGTCCTAACGAGAGGTCCAGACTAGAGAGCTGCACGGCTTCCGTCCCCGCGGGAATCCCGCGGAACCCGCGGGATTCCCGCAGGGACGGAGGCAGTTCCTGCGGGGTTCCCGCGGGGATGGAAGCTGTTCTGCGGGGTTCCCGCGGGGACGGAGTCAGTTCCTGCGGGGTTCCCGCGGGGATGGAACCAGTTCTGTGGGCTTCCCGTGGAATTGTAAGCTCCACCTGCACCAGCCTCTCATCTACCAAATACCAATTTCTTTGAGTGCTGTCTCCTCCTCCTCCTCCTCTTTGCTTTAACAGCATAAATGTGGAAAGTCTTCCATTAAGGAGGTGGTAGAGTCACAAATGATGACGGAATTCAAAAAGGCATGGGATGAACACAGAGGATCTCTAATTAGAAAATGGAAGTTATATAAAACCTAACCTTAAATGGCTGCATGTGTGTGGATGTGTCAAGTGACGCTTAGATGGGGACTCTGGCTGTGATGAACTAGAGCTGATACCTGGCAGACTTGTATGGTCTGTGTCTCATACATGGCAATCTGGTGTAGGATGGGCTGGAAAGGGCTTAGACAGCAACTTCAGTGGCTGGAACATGAGGACAGTGCTGGACAGACTTTTATGGTCTGTGTCCCACAAATGAGAACATGAATAGGCTGGAGTGGGCTTCGATGGCAACTCCAGCAGTTGGAACATAAGGATGGGGCCAGATAGACTTCTGTAGTCTTTGTTCCAGAAACACGAAAGAAAGACCATAATCAAGTATATAATATCACACTCGTTGATTTAATGATGAATTGATCATGAGTGTGACTATTGGGCAGAGTGGATGGACCGTTCAGGTCTATTTGCTGTCACTTACTATGTTACTATTAATCCTCTTTGCTCCCAGGCTGGTGCACAGACCTCAGCTCTGACACAGGCACGAGAATCAGATGTCACCTGACCTACTGGCGCGTGCATGTGGCGACCTCTCAGCACACACTGCCAGTGAATCAGAGACAAATCTTACATGTGCGCACCAGAGTGTTCCAAGTTCCAACTTCCGTTCCTTCCTTGCCTACAGTGCTGTGGCTCAAATCCAGAGAGAGACTGAGGGAGCTGACTGGAACTTTCTTTTATGTACTATTAAATTCTTACGGGGATGGGTGGGGATGGTTTAAATTCTTGCGGGGACGGGTGGGGACGGGTTGGGATGGTTTAAATTTTTGCGGGGATGGGTGGGGATGGGTAAGATTCCAGTGGGGATGGGTGGGGACGGGTAAGATTCCAGCGGGGACGGGCGGGGATGGGTAAGATTTCTGTCCCCGTGCAACTCTCTAGTCCAGACCTCTCGTTAGATTTCCTGCCTTTTTCCTGCGTAAAGGCAATCGGAAAAGGTTAGTGCATGTCGTTTCAATGGGGTTTTCACACTAATTGCTCATCTCCATTCCGTTTTCGTTAGCTGCTGGCTTCCTCGGTAAAAGCCCTTTGATGCATGCAACGGATCAAATTTTCCTCGTTGGAGAGTCATTAAAGGCTCATTTAGCTTTAGTGCATCTGCCTCTTAGACTTACAAAGTTCCCTAGGTTAGTACGGGACTCATTTTCAAAAGAGAAAAATGTCTTTAAAAAAAAGTGGCATAAAGCAACATTTAGGCATTTTTCTCACAAAACATCCAAAACGTAGAGGGGATTATAAATTTGAAATTATATTATAAGCCTTGGTAATATAGGATGTGGAGGAAAGAGCGATAACAGAATGCAGGAAGAATGAGAGCGGGAGAATGACAGGCAAGAAATGAAGTGGCATAGGAAGCAGCAAAGGACTGAAATAAAAAGCCTGAAAAAAAGGAAGAGAAGAGAAAAATGAGGAAACCTGAGACAGAATGAGAAAGGGAGAGAGATAAAGGGCAGGCAACGCAAGGGAAGGAATACAGTGTGGAAGGAGAGATAAGGAGATAGATGAACTAGGAAAGCTCAGTGTGTGTGCCATGCAGGTAGCGCCTGCCACATCTCATTTCCAGAATAAGGCATGATGCCAGCAGCCCTAACCCTGCCAGGGGTGACAGCTGACGAATTGCACCAGCTTCCAGAACAAACCACTCAGCAAAAGCTGCCTAGACACTGACAAATGAAGCAGGAGGCATTCAGGCAATGAGAAAGAACAGAAGGAGCCTGGGGACATTGGTGTGAAATGTCACTTCTTATACCAAGGCCCTAGGAGATAACCAAACCAAAGCCCCTTTTCCCAGCCTGCCTCATACCTCACCTCCTCCAAAAAGAGACAGTAGCCTTTGACTACAGACAGTTTTGCCTTCCAACAGTCACCGCTCAACACTATGAAGATGGATAAATAGATATGCTGATCCATCTGACCCAGAATAGAATGCAGTTACATTAGCTATTGTGCTCAGCATTTTGACTATCAGCCATCTTCGGAATTCAGTCACAGGCTCTGCCTTCTAAATTGGTGTCAAGGAAACCTATAGCAAACACATTTAAGTTTGAAGGTGAAAAAGTGATGTGCTGTGCTGAACACATGAAGAAAGTAATTAAAAACAAAATGAAGGCAATTTTTTTTTCTTTTATTGAATTTACTTAATATAGTCCTTCACAAATTTTCAGGAGCCAACAATCTGTTTCTTAGGTTTGAGCAAAATACAGGTGTATGGAGGAGGAGGAAAGGTGAGCAAGTAAATAGAGCAGGGTGGTCCATGAGACAATGCAGAGGGATGTGTGGGACCTCATTTGCATAAGTCAGCAAGGGTTGAAAAACAAACAGGGTCATATGTGGGGAAATTACAAGAGGAGCTTACGAGACTGGGACCCTAAAAGGCAGATGACGTTTAATGTGAGCAAGTGCAAAGTGATGCATGTAGGAAAGAGGAACCCAAATTATAGCTACGTCATGCAAGGTTCCATGCGCTGGGGGTGGGAACTACTGCTGGGCTCCTGTGGTAATCCGGCGGTAGTTCCAGCTTGGCATGCCGCAAGCCTGTTGCCACATGACAGCCCTTTAGTAAAAAGGGCTCGACATGCCGACTAGTGGATACTGCATGCCCAAGTTAACCCTCATTTTCACACTTAACTGCTTCTCTGTGCTTATAAGCATGGTTGCTTACCTGTGGCAGGGGTTCTCGGTGGACAGAAGTATATGATCACATGTATCATCATCCTACAGTGCCATGGAGAGATTGTTGCTCTCCCAGAGCTCAGAGTGCTTTTGACAGATGCTTCTGATCATGTGTGTGCAGTCCTCCACCCCTGTGATGAGCCATTTCCAGCTTTGGCAGGTTCAGGCAGAATGAGGAGGGTGGGAATGCCAAGTTTTTACCTTAATGAGGGGTCTTCCCGGACAACAGGATAACCACCCCACTTTCTCCCTTGGCGAGCAGAATAAGTAAGCCATGCGTAGGGGATTGGATTATTGGAAGACTTAAAAGGAACCATGAGCGAGGGGATATGGTTGGTAGCATCATTCTTGCAGCTGAGTAATGCCAAATATAGACAAGCTTAATATGCAAAATTCAAGCATGTTAGCGTTTAGTTATAAGTATTTCTATAGTTCCTGATCATTCTAGATGCTCCCAGGAGGAAGGCCTTGCTGGCTAGGCAGTAACATGTGATTGCACTACAGTGGGGGGGGGGGGGGGGGGAGGAGGAAGAGAGAGAGAAAGACCATTTTGGTGCTAGTCCACAGCAAAGCGTTTTTGTGAAGTATTTCTGTTTGGCTTTCTAGTGTAGGGACAGGTGTGGAGGGTTCTTGCTCGATTACAATTTCTGTTCTTTTCTTAATGGTAGAAGTACTAAAAAAAAAAAAAAAAAAGTGTTAGCCAAATAGCAGCAAGTACAAATATGTTTTCTCCCTTCAGTGTGGCCCTACTTAAAACAGAAAAGTTACCCTGATATTGCCCCAGATTCTATACAGTACAACTTGAATTGAGCACGCAAGTCCGGTCATATTCTTTGGATTTGTGCATGGAACTTCGCTTAACACACCCATCAGCACTGATACCTGAACTTAACAAGCAAGTATGGACACTAATGGGCTCCAATTAGAATTTACACACTCAAATGTTTAAGTGTATTCTCTAAAACGATGTATGTAAATTATAGACTTAGCACCCAGGAATGCCAAAAGATCATCCCGCACATTCCTTAATCTGCATTTCCCTAACTGTAAAGGTCTAAAATACAAACTAATGCACGCGTCAAACTTTACCTACTTGAGCACAAAGCTATGGAACGCATTGCCGCGCAACCTAAGAACGACTTACGCTCTTATGTAAATTCCTTATCAGTCAACCAAGAACCTGAATGTTAAACAGGATGATACACATTACAAACAGGATATATCCCATAATAAACAAAACATCCCGGTGGAAAAAAATGTCAGGGTAGGTGACCAGGCCAAGGCTCCAAAATATGGGGCAGCCAAGAAAAAAGTACACCAAGGTGTGGAGAGATAAACTGTTCTTACCTTAGCTAAGAGTTTCCAGGGGCATAAGCTAGCAGAAAATCAGCACTGGATAACGAGAGGTTGTATGACCCAGCTTTTATTCACAAACTTGAAGCTCATCCGCTAACCTCCTATTTCTATAAACTTGCACACTCATTTTCATGTATAGTGCACAAATTTGTGTATATAGATAAGAAGCATAGGAGCCAACTTTTCAAAATGATTGGGGGTGCTGAATTTTTTTTTAATTTTTTACAGGTGGTGCATTCCCCCTCCCCCTCCCTCCACGTTCCAAGGTTGTCTTCCCTCCCTTCCTCCGAATTTTAAAAGTCATCTTGATTTACGGCGGCCGGCAGCAGCGGTAAAAAGCGTGCGGGCTCGGCGCTTACTTCAGTTTTCCCTTCTCTCTCTCAGCTCTGTTCCCGCCCTCATTTCCTGTTTCCGCAAGGGCCCGCCCAGAGCTAAGGGAAAACTGAAGTAAGCACCGAGCCTGCATGCTTTTGACCACTGCTGCCGGCCACCGTAACCCCAATGAGATAAGTCAAGATGACTTTTAAAATTCGGAGGGAGGGAACGAACTTCCGGTGGGTGACATATTGGGGGTGCTCGAGCACCCACAGCGTCGGCACCTATGGATAGAATGGTAGTTATGCACGTAACTTAAAGATCCAGCAGGCCAGTGCTAAGCGCTGGACAACAGCTGATGTTAGTGATCACAGAATGCTCAGAGGGCTCCAGCACGGGAGACAATGTGCATATCAAAGATTAGCGCAAAGAGAATGCAAATGTAGTAAAATGGATGTTAATGAGGTCATTTCCTATTCTCTCCCACTGCTCAAAGAACATACAAAATGAAGCTACCCTTACTCCTGAAAGCCAGCTCTGAGCAGGCATTAGGTGGTTGAAGAGAGGATGTCTCATGATTCCTTCTTTTCTTTTAAGTCTGCCAATTTTGATTTCTTTTGGAAGTGGAAGAAAGCCCATGCAAGCCCATAAGCGCCAGTACTAAGAAATAAATGTGCGCGAGTGCAAGCAAACCCAAAAGTGAAAGCACACATTGGCGCCTGTTCCCTGCATTAAAAAAAAAAAAAGGTACATGGGAGGGAGGGATGCCGGGAGTTTTTAAGATGTTGGGGTTTAGGGAGCCCCACCAGCCACATTATAGGTCTGCGGCAACTGAACTACACAGAGCTTGTATTTAGCTGAGAAGTCTGCTGTAAGATGGTAGTAAGGCATATGGGGACTTTGGTACATTAAAAAAAAAATGAATAGCTGTGTATTGTATAAATACACAAATATCTTTTCTGTTTGCAGTGATCTGGAGTGGAGGAGTGGCCTAGTGGTTAGGGTGGTGGACTTTGGTCCTGAGGAACTGAGTTCGATTCCCACTTCAGGCACAGGCAGCTCCTTGTGACTCTGGGCAACAAAAATAAAATAGATACTATTGGAGATTCTACATGGAATGTTGCAGGACGTCAGACTCACAGAAGCAGAAGCCTGCGCAGCCACATTGGTGATCTGCAAGGGCCGACTTCTACATGGAATGTTGCTAGTGGAATCTCAAACAGTAGCAACAGTGGAGGAGTGGCCTAGTGGTTAGGGTGGTGGACTTTGGTCCTGGGGAACTGAGGAAGTGAGTTCAATTCCTGGCACAGGCAGCTCCTTGTGACTCTGGCCAAGTCACTTAACCCTCCATTGCCTGCCATGAGTGGGAAAGCGCGGGGTACAAATGTAAAAAAAATAAAATAAAAATAGCAGACTAATAGGCAGAGCAGCAAACTCAGGGGTCCTTTTACTAAGCTGCAGGGAGAAAGGTCCCTTTGGTAGCGGTGGGGGCTGTTTTTCCCATGCGCCAGGGCCCTTTTTACTGCAGCAGATAAAAAGTTTAAAAGCCATGTGGCAGGAAGCACATACCACCATCCACTGAGGTGAAGGTAAGGACTCCCACAGTAGGGATGCACAATTACTGCCACGTTAGCGCCACACTATTAAAAAAAAAAGTTTTTTCCAGCATGCCGGATATGGCGCACACTCAAGCCAGAACTACCACTGGTGGCCTCGTTGGGTCAGTTCTAGGATGACATGCAGAAAGCCCACGTTGGGCTTACCGATGCTTTGTAAAAGGGCTTCAAAAGTAATAGGGAAACCAGGTTTCACAGCTCATTTCTCTCACTGGAGCTCTTATAATAATATTCATGTTCCTTTACCCTAGGTATAACAGTAAGTTCCTGTTTATTGTTGCTTAGTCGCTTAATGGAAGAGCAAGGACTCTTTAGAGTGGAAGCGACTGTAGGCAACCTTGAGCTTAGAAAGGAAATGAAACTATAAACAGAAAACCAACATATAAGGCCGGGGCCAACTTCACACTAAATAAGGCCTAATTATAGAGAGGGGGGGGGGGGGGGGATGAATGAAATAACGACAGTTTGTTCTAAAGTCTACATTCTGCAAGTATAATAAAAATACTAGTTAAGGACTCCATGGGAACGGCTTGTCCTGGAGGCCAGTTGGCAGCCCTCCAGGGCTTGCAGCCTTCGCCACAGTTGGGTGAGTAGCGATAGGCACAACTGCAAACAAGCAGAGGCAACCATCACCCTCGGTAGAGTCAGCACATTCACCTGAAGCACATTGTATCACATTCCTCCTTGCCTGAGGAATAGTGCCGGATTTAGTAAAATGGATTTTTCTGAATTCTCATCCGATCTGAACCTTGTCCAGTTTGTAGTGGGCCTACTCACCATAGAGATTATACCCTTGATCTCATGTTATCTATGTGACCCATCCATTTCTTTTAAGCATCCATTTAATTCTTCCCTTGCCTTGGTCTGACCATTCTTTAATACTTTTCACCTGTTCTATATAAATGCTAGTCCTTTATCATCTTTACCAAAACAAATCATTAAGACGTGATTTGAAATGGTTCACACCCTCTTTACTATCCAACTCACATTTAGATTTGGATTCTTTTAAGGAAACCTCACTCTCGGAGCAACTTAAGTCCTGGACTGATGAACTCGTTGGTGCTCTAGATGTAGTGGCCCCTTTATGTCCTACTAAACCAACAGCTCATTCTAGATCCCATAATCCGTGGAATACCAATATATTTCAACAACTAAGACAAGCGGAAAGGAGGTGGCGACGTAATCCTTCTCCTATAACTCGGTCCATTTATCGGAGTACAGCCGATTCATATAAACAAGCAATACTTGCGGCTAACCCCCCCCCCCCTACTATTACACTACATTGATAACCAACGCACCTAACTCTTCTATTCTTTATAGGACTTTGCGTTCTCTCATGACATATCGGCCCCATGTATTATCTTCAGAGTTACTACCTTCTACACAAGCTCTGGCCACGTTGTGATCAAAATTTCTAATATGAACGCTAGATTTCATTCTCTGATACTGCCCCCATTTTCCTGAAGAGAACTCTGCTGTCACAACTAGCACATTGTCGGTTTAATATACCATCCCTCTCAGTAGACGTATTCATAGTTTGAGAATGACCACAGAACCAACTGATCCAATACCATCTACCCTAATCAAATGCTCTCTTAGCTCACTACTTCCATTTATACATGTCATGATCACTCAGTCTTTGTTCAGGACTAGTCCCTGATTTTTGGAAACCGGCAACTATCTGTCTCACAGCCAAAGATACCTCTGGAGCAGCAACTGATTTAAAGAATTACAGACCAGTTGGAAACCTTCCTTGCACTGCTAAGATTACTGAATATGTAGTCCATACACAGCTTAATGACTTCATAATCAAAACCCAGGTACTACACCCCAACCAAACGGCTTTTAGGAAAAACCATAGCACTGAAACTTCTTTACTTGGTATCACGATTTATATCTACCATGCTTTTGATCAGCTGAAATCGGTTCTCCTTTTATCACTAGACCTTTCTACAGCTTTCAATCTGGTAAATCACTCTCCTTCTCCACAGTCTTTCACCTATTAGAAATCATTGGTACGGCTTTAGAATGGTTTACTTCTTATCTTTCTGACTGCACCTAAATGGTTCAACTTCAGCTCCATTCCACTCAGGCATAGGTTTACTTCAAGTATCTATACTTTCACCAACTCTTTTCAACATCTTTCTGGCTCCTCCTCTTAAACTTGAACAGTCTCTGGCATTAACGATGTTTGTCTATGCTGATGATATTCAGATACTCTACACTTTAGACACCTCTACTTGTACGGAAATTGCTACATTTAACCCTAAACTTTTAGCAATCACTAATTGGATTCAAGGTCACAACCTTGTTCATAATCCTGAGAAATCTAAGCTTGTACATTTTTCTACTACAGTACAGACCCCAATACCTCTTCCAGTCTGCTTATCTAATGTCCCAGTACAACAAACAGACTCTGTTCATATTTTGGGTGTCCTCCTTGACTCAGATCTTTCTTTTAAACATCAGATTGCCAAAGTTGTACTGGCTTGTTTTTATAAGCTTCGTCAAATATGCTCCATCCGCTCACTCATACTTCCATCAGCTCTTAATATTCTATCAAAGACTCGGAACTCAAATGTATTCAGCCTATTCAACACACTGCCATTTGCCTGATAAATGCTAGGAGATATGACCACATTACACCTCATCTTAAAGAGGCTCATTTGTTAACAATCACTCATCGTATTATCTACAAAATTTTACTGCTTACCTATAAACTATTAACTTCAGGAGAGACTCTCCTTTTTCACATTATACTGTATTGTCCCCCTCAGTCACTCAGATCTGCATAACACAATCAACTTGTTGTTCCTAGTTACCAAAACATTATCAATTAGGCATTCAATGTTCAGGCTCCTCGTCTATAATCTTCCACTTTCTTTAAGATTGGAAATTTCTCTAAGTAAATTCTGAATGGTTTGTCATCCCTTCCATTTTGGTTCTGTTCCGCCCAGCTGTCCTATTAATATTGGATTTCCACCCCTTCTTCCTTCCCAATTGCCCTGTCTCATAATTGTTTATAGAGTAGTGGTTTGTTCTATGTTATTTGTGTTTTTAGACTGTAAACAGCCCGGAAGTCTCTAAGGGAGGGGTAGTAAATAATGAAACTTTCCCTCCCTTCCTAACATCTTATGAACATAGTCTACTCTTCAATTTTAAAGCATAGTAACATACATAGTAGATGACGGCAGAAAAAGACCTGCACGGTCCATCTAGTCTGCCCAACAAGATAAACTCATATGTGCTACTTCTTGTGTATACCTTACCTTGATTTGTATCTGCCATTTTCAGGACACAGACCGAAGTCTTGCCCACAACTAGCCCCACCACCCAAACACCAGCGGATAAGCTTCTGAGGATCCATTCCTTCTGCACAGGATTCCTTTACGTTTATCCCACGCATGCTTGAATTCCGCTACCGTTTTCATCTCCACCACCTCCCACGGGAGGGCATTCCAAGTATCTACCACTCTCTGTGAAAAAATACTTCCTGACATTTTTCATGAGTCGGCCCCCCTTCACTCTCGTATCATGTCCTCTCGTTCTACCGCCCTCCCATCTCCGGAAAAGGTTTGTTTGCGGATTAATACCTTTCAAATATTTGAACGTCTGTATCATATCACCCCTGTTTCTCCAGGGTATACGTTCAGGTCCGCAAGTCTCTCCGCATATGTCTTGCAACGCAAATCCCATACCATTCTCGTAGCCTTTCTTTGCACCGCTTCCATTTTTTTTTTTACATCCTTAGCAAGGTACGGCCTCCAGAACTGAACACAATACTCCAGGTGGGCCCATAGATAAAGAGGAGATGGGGGGGGGGGGGGGTCTATTAATTCTGTTTTATTTGCCCACAGAAAGTTTTACGTGTGCCCTTCACTCCTCTAATTGGAAGTATCCGAGCCAGAAAATTCCTACTTCCCTCAGCCACTACAGCACTGCACACACAGTGAAATTACTGTAGAATGGGAGTACTAGTGAAAGCTGATTATTCTACTTTCCAGAAGATGCAGACTACTGCTTCTATGCTAGAAGACGTCAAGAAATTTTTTTTTTTTTAAATATATCCTCCCTCGACCTTCTTGGGCGCTGGAAGCATTAAAAATGTTTTTCCTTTGCACAAATCGAAAGAGAAAATAGTATGTAGAAGCAGTGGTATACTATAAAAGTGCATTTGATTTTTTTTTTTTTAATTACTACTATTTGAAAGAGAGGTATTGAATAATGAGGGAAGACCAAGATTAATGCAGAAGTTCTACCTAGAGTCAGTCTAAATGTGCCAACATTTTCCAGTTCTCCCGTATATATTTATTTCTTCTTAAAGTCTGTTTTGATGTAAATGGCATTCTTTAACTGTCGTCTCCTGGCTGTGTGCTTGTACATAGATGAGTCTTGTTTATTCTCATGTTTAGTTGCCTTTATGTGCTGACATCACAAAATTTGATTGCCAAAGTTCCAAGGCTCCATTACCAGCAGCAAACATAAGCTGACTGCCCATTTTACATTTACAAACTATACAATCTTATAGAACATGTTTGAAGGAGATCAGGCAGCAAGTCTATGTCAGACTTGCTTTGTAAAAACTAGATTTCAGGGTTTCAGAGGTTGCATTGACAAGTTGCTGATGCTCTATAACTTCCTGACTGGTGAACCTGAATATCAAATGAGAAAGTCATGTGCGCTTTAACGTGAACCAAGATCAGTTGGTTGGGGATAATGTGGAACAGAACTGTCAAATAAATAAAATCCTTTATCCTTCATCTTTTAAGGTACTGCCTATCCAACTGGAACATCTTTAGACTTCTTACAGATAGACCACATGGTCTGTTATTTCTAATAAGCATTTTCTATTGTTTTTAATAGACATTTGCTATTTTTTTTTGCGTGACTTTAAACGGGTACAAGCGCCACCTACTGACTTCAGCCCACAGAATGGGCCAAGCACACTCCTGCTGTCTCCTGTTCTGTCTGTGACCTCCCTGGTATTAAATTACAAAAGCTGTTCTTAAGACCGTGTCCCAATCACCTTCCCACAACAGAACACAGTATATCATAGCTGCTGTGCTGTATATGCCTGTGACAGTAGTAGAGTTGCCCACCTTCCAGGTAATTTCTCTATTCTGGCTAGTTGAGAGGAAAGTACTAAGATACTACACAGCTGGGCAAGTCACTTAACCCTCCATTGCCTGCCGCATTGAGCCTGCCATGAGTGGGAAAGTGCGGGGTACAAATGTAACAAAAATAAAAATAATACATTTCTTGATTAGCTTTCGAAGGTTGCCCTTTTCCAATCTGACGAAGAAGGGCAACCTTCGAAAGCTAATCAAGAAATGTATTAAGTTATGTCCAATAAAAAAAGGTATCATCTTATTTTCTTTTCCATGTTTTATTTTGTTTGATTTCTATAGATTCTACAAGGAATGTTGCTATTCCACTAGCAACATTCCATGTAGAAGTCGGCCCTTGTGGATCACCAATGTGGCCGCGCAGGCTTCTGCTTCGTACGTGCAGGACGTCAGACTCACAGAAACAGAAGCCTGCGCAGGAATGTTGCTAGTGGAATAGCAACATTCCATGTAGAATCTCCAATAGTATCTATTTTACTGTCATAGTAATGCTTGAATGTTTTCACTTATATACACTGTCAGCTAGCACATTTGCTTATTTCCGATCTGAGGAAGAAGGGCAACCTTCGAAAGCTAATCAAGAAATGTATTAAGTTATGTCCAATAAAAAAGGTATCATCTTATTTTCTTTTCCATGTTTTATTTTGTTTGATTTCTATAGATTCTACATGGAATGTTGCTATTCCACTAGCAACATTCCATGTAGAAGTCGGCCCTTGTAGATCACCAATGTGGCCGCGCAGGCTTCTGCTTCTGTGAGTCTGACGTCCTGCACGTATGTGCAGGACGTCCGACTCACAGAAACAGAAGCCTGCGCAGCCTTCTACATGGAATGTTGCTAGTGGAATAGCAACATTCCATGTAGAATCTCCAATAGTAGCAACATTCCATGTAGAATCTCCAATGGTATCTATTTTACTGTCATAGTAATGCTTGAATGTTTTCACTTATATACACTGTCAGCTAGCACATTTGCTTATTTCCGATCTGACGAAGAAGGGCAACCTTCGAAAGCTAATCAAGAAATGTATTAAGTTATGTCCAATAAAAAAAGGTATCATCTTATTTTCTTTTCCATGTTTTATTTTGTTTGATTTCTATTGATAACCTACTAGCTTTAAAAAAGCCCCGAGGATTTAGTTAGTATTAACAGAATAGCTGGATTTAATTAAAAAAATAAAAAAGTTTTAGCAAGTTCCTAGAAGACAAAACAATAATATTTAGAAGCCAAAGTTGGTCTCACCTCCTGACTTTGTCTTCCCATAACTCTTCACTATGTAACCTATAATCGTAACGCAACAAATTGTACTTCCACCATTCACAATATATTGTAAGCCACACTGAGCCCGCAAAAAGGTGGGAAAATGTGGGATATAAATAAATAAATAAATAAATAAACCTCTAGGCATAGACACGGCTACATCTCCAAGATATCTAGATTGGCCATTGTTACAGACAGGATGCTGGCTTTTAATGGATTATGGGTTTGACTTAGCGCAGCACTGATGCAGATTACACTGGGCATATGTCAACAGGGTTTATGATCAAGTTGAGCAGACCTGATGCTTTTCCTTGAAGATTTAACAAAAGCATTAAAATGTAATATTTTAAAAGCCCTGATTCTTCAAAAAGACCTGGTGGAAGGGAAATAAGAGCACAGACCAGGTTTAAAAAACTCTTTGTAACCTAAAGCAAAAAAGTGTTATATGTGCACTTGATGTGAAACAGGGAAAGTGAGAAGTTTATTCGCAATTAATAAGCATGTAAAAAAAAAAAAAAAATTAAATATGATTGATCCAGCATTTGTGAAGCTACAAATGAGGATCTTAGAACAGAATACTGAAATGTCCCATTTCAAGCAAAAATTGCAAATAAAACACTTGTTTTCACGCATCAAATTGTTCTGAGTTTCCAGTGTTCTCTCCCACCACCCCCCCCCCCCCCCCAAAAAGGTTACACTGGCTATATATGAAACATGAGATCTTGGCACACATCTGCTTCTTGCAAATGGGGAAGGAGAAATGAATTTCCTTGGCTTTTCTGCAGCTTATGTGAAGCCACTGAAGAAACAGGAGAACAAGTTTAACCACTAACCTTTTCTCATCCAGGGAATGCCAAGAGAACAGGAAAGCTCCAAGGTTAATATACTTTTAGAGGCAAGGTACTCAGCATCAAAATATTTTATTAAAAAAGTAATAAAGACCTCAACCAGTAGGAGAGTCTCTGAACACTGGAAAACTATGCTTCTCCCCATTATATGTCTCCATCCTGTCCAGGGCCTGGACTCTTACCTCATCCTATTCATTATGGCAGGAAGGCATTGGGCCGCCCTCGTGCCCCACCGCAGGAGACTGAAAAAGACCCAGGCTACATACTTAGATGAGGCAACTATACAAGACCAGCTACATAGCCCGCAACTAGGCAAGACCAGCTATAGTGCCCGTGAGACGGAGAAATATATTCCGAAGGTGAGTGCTCACATTAATGTCGTTGTTCGAGTTAATTCCTTTAAATTACGCGCCGCTCCCTCTCCACGTAGTCTGTGTGTGCCGGGTGCTGGCTGGTGCCCGGACGCCGAAGAAGCCGTCCGAGCTCAGCCCTGGGGTTTTAAACCCCCCCTTTGATCCTGCCCCTCACAGCGGGGAGTACCTGCGAGGCGGGGTCCTGACCTCTCCCCTTCGCTCGCTCCCGGCTGCTTCGGGCATGAGGGCCCATCGATGCAAGGTGCCATGTTAATGTCGGCTCCGTGCACCGATGGGCACTTCGCCTCGTTTTTATATGTCTCCATCCTGTCCAGGGCCTGGACTCTTTCCTCATCCTATTCATTATGGCAGGAAGGCATTAGGTATTCTAGATCAGCAACAATTAAAATGTACTTTGTTAAACCATTTTTTTTTGTGTTTCATCTAGCCTAGGAAAAACAGGGCTAACAGGGGAGACATGAAGAGAAGGATAAAGAAAAATCCAAGCAATAACATTTTTTTGCAGAGTTTTTTGTTTTTTAGTACTTTTACCTGAACTCAGATTTCTTTGCTTAAGTTGACATTCAAAAATCTTTTCACCTTCAGTTTACAAAAAAAAACATCTGTTTAATTTAACAGAACAGTAGCATCCTCTCTCGCCTTTACCTCATTTGTTCCAACACCAGAAGAAAAGAAAGAAAAAAAAAAGCTACAAATACAGAACAGGGTACAAACAGCCTCTCCCTTTCAAAAAATTACCCACACACAGGCCAAATCAACCACAACAATAGCAGGAGAAATAGAAATTCAACCTTTTAAGTACATGCCTCACACAATGTAAGCATCTCAGAAAAAAAATGTCAAACCCCCTGAGAGAATAAAGGATCAGCATCTTTCCTTATTACAAAACCAACCAACCCTCCCCCCCCCCACCAAACAAACAATTAGACAGTGGCATGGGATGAGGCTGAAAGAGCAAATGCTGAGAAAAAAAAAACAAAGTTAAAAAGGTTCAACCTTAGCCTTGGTGGGGGATGGCAAGAGACAAGAAAATAGATTATGCACTAAGGCCCACTGGTTTGGAGTTTGATGTTTCAAGGTGTTAAACAGTGGCGTTCCTAGGGTGGCTGACACCCTGGGCAGAGCGCCGATGCACCCCCCCCCCCCCGGTGCAGCACGACCCCCCCCCTGGCGAAACGGCGGACCCCCCCCCCCCCCAGGTGCATCTTTACCTGCTAGGGGGGTGCTGTGTGTCTGTCGACTTCGCTCGTTCCCTGCTCCCTCTGCCCCAGAACAGGAAGTAACCCGTTCCGGGGCAGAGGGAGCAGGGAATGAGCATTGCAGACAGACGCGCGGCACCCCCCCCCCCCCCCCACTCAGCGGCGTGCACCCAGGGCGGACCGCCCCACCCCTTGGTACACCACTGGTGTTAAATCTAGCCTTAGGATCCACTTTCCAAAGCAAGCTCTTGACTATCCCTGTAATTTAGAGTTATTTTCCTGATGTTTTTGCCATGGATATAACAAAAACAGCAGACCTCTTCCCCCTACCTAGATGCATCAGGATTATCAACTTCCACATGCCTACAACTTATCCTTTTAGTTTAAGGTTGCACTGGAAAATGTAGCTTTGAATACAAAACATGCCCACTCCCCCAAACAGCACAATCATAGTATTTCTCAAAAGCTTTTAGCTCATGCCAACTCACAATAATACAAGTCTTAAATAAAGCAGCCCACACCATCGGTTTATTGGAAGTGGAGGAAAAAAAAACCACATTAGCTCCGAGTATTGTTAATAAATGGGACCTTGCTACTCACCACCTGCTGTACTGACCATAGCTATCCTTTATCTTGTGCAGTTGCTTGAACAGAATTGTGTTATTTAACTGACATTAAAAGGTGAGAAGCAGCTGCAAAGTGACCATCTCAGAGTTGTGGGGGGGGGGGGGGGGGGGGGGAGAGGCACTAAACAGCACAGACAGGCAGATGATCAAAATCCCTGCGCTGTTCCAAACAGCGGTCTGAAATAGCGCTGGAACCGTGTGGGGCGCTATTAGACCTATGATCAGAGATAATGCATGCAAATTTAAAGCAGCACAATTATCAATGATCAAGGGGCAGAAGTGCGGGAGAATTGTGCTTGAGCATGCGCTCAGCACAATCCTCCCACACTTGTTTTCACAGGTCTGGGTTGTCAAAAGCCCAAACCTGTCAAACACAGGGGCTGGAGGTCCGTGGGACCACCAGGTCCTGACTAACCCTGCCCCAAGCAACGAGGGCTAGAGGTCTGGTGGACCTCCGGTCCCCCCACCCGACAATCCCCCCCCCAGGTTCAGGGAGGGCTGGAGATCCGGTGGGTCTCCAGCCCCCCCAACCCCCAAGCAAATGATCCCTGTTGGTCCAGTGGGTGCTGACCAAGCCCCCCCTCCAACGACAGGTGGGCTGGTGTTCCGCTGGACCGCCGGTCCCCCCTCCCCAACCCAACCCCCCAGCATTGGCAAGGGTCCCTGTGTGATGGTCACGCCATCCGCCCCCCTACCTTATTATTATTATTATTAGCATTTGTGTAGTGCTACCAGACGCACGCAGCGCTGAACACCTGATACCTTGGTTGGAGGAGGGACGCAGCCTGCCTCCCTCCTCTTCCTTCGACACCGAAAAATGGCGGCACTCAGCCCTGCCCATCCTGGGATGCACTGGGCAGGGCTACACACCATATAAAAGAAACTCCCTTATATGGTGTGTAGCCCCGCCCAGTGCATCCCAGAATGCACTGGGCAGGGCATTGCCATTTTGCGGTGATGAAGGAGGGAGGCAGGCTGCGTCCCTCTCCAACCAAGGTAGGGGGGTGCGGGCGGGCAGCGGATGGTGTGACATCACACAAGGACCCTTGCCAATGCTGGGGTTGGGTTGGGGGGGGGGGGGGGGACCGGCAGTCCAGCAGACCTCCAGCTCTGTCGCGGGGGGGGGGGGGGGGGGGGGGGGGGCTTGGTCAGCGCCCACTGGACCACCAGGGACCATTTGCTGGGGGGTTGGGGGGGCTGGAGACCCACCAGATCTCCAGCCCTCCTGAACCTTGGGGGGGGGGTTGCTTCATTGGGGAGAATGGGGGCCTGCCAGCATGCTGGACAGGGCTCACCATTCCTCCCCAATGATCTGCAAACCCTAACGCCAGCTTGGAGCTGGCGTAGGGTTTGTCGCGGCCAGCAGCCCAATCTTTGGCGCGCTGGTCGCTGATCATTGGGGATGAATGCGTTGTGCTGATTAGCATGCATTTGCATGCTACTTGTGCTAAGAGCCCTCGAGCGCATTGTTTCACGCGCTCGAGTGCTCTGATCATGGGCCGGTAGCAAACACTGGCGCTAGTATGGCGCTAACAGCCTCTAGCGCCGGCGTTTGCTTTCGATCATCTGCCTGAGAGTAAAATACATACCCCTCTGCATTCAGGAAAGTGAGTCTACCTGAAGCACTGACTTAGTAACAGCTAAAAATAAAAATTTCAATTTTTTTAAATGCCAAAAACTGTAAAATACCATCACACTGGTAGCAGAATAAAATGATTACGTGGTCAGCAACAGGACAAGTAGTAAAAGGATTTGTCCAGAGCTGCAGCTCTGGCAAGCTCAACACTCCAGGCCTCCAGAAAAATTAGCTCCTTTGAGAGGAGTTTTTGTTAAATAGGCTTTATATAGGTCTATACATTTAGATGGTCTTCAAACGGGAATGGCAGTTGTTACCACTGCCATAAATAGGGCAAAATGGAAAGTCAAGAACAGCAGAACACTGAATTCTAGAAAGAGCCAAGGTGAGACCACATGGTTTTATCAGATCAGACTGATTAAGAGGCTAGCTGTGCACCCGGAGGCAAAAGGTGCAATACAGGTTTTGCTTTCACCCCATTCCTCTGGTTGCCAGCCCCAAACCCTTAAGCTATTTTATCAAAGATAGTGGAAGTCATCGTCCTAGGCAGAGTACCTAAGGTTTAGTTTCAGACTTAAGATACCCTGGATCATATATTTCACCGATATGCACTATGGGAAATCTGCAGTCCAGACCTGTGTACCAGAGACAACAGCTCACACAATGAGCTCACGGATTTCCCCCCCAACAGCTCCCAGTTTCCCCAAAGCCAGCTTTCCTAGTGTCCATGTTGTACAGAGGACAAAATTAGGGAAGGGAGATGACCAGAAATGCAAAAGAAAGAGGTGGACCAAAAAAAAAAAAAGCATTTAATAGAACAGAGTTTAGCTGATCTATGAAAAAAAAATACGGACTTGTTACCTAACAGCAGTTCCAGTCCAGCATTTTAAATCCCGAATGCTTGTGTAGCAAAATGAGGCACATCTGACTGCTGTATGTGGGTGGAGGGGAAGCAGGAACAGTCATCCTGGACTTTCTGTGTAGAAAGCCCAATTTCTAGGCAAGTGGCATCGCTGCCAGCTTTTAAGACTAAAAATCTGTCCTTCTTCAAAAATGGCTCTGATATACCACCTCCCACTCTGTTCACTACTGCTCTCTGTAGCCCAACCATGAAAGAACATAAATAAATAGAATTTGGAGTTTACAGAAGCTACTCAAACAACTCCCCCTTCCAACTTAGAACCCCAGGCCACCGATAGCCATAACGGGGAAACAGCAGCTGAAACCAATTTGTCAATGCCAGCAACTTGTAACGACTTAACTTATAAACTGCTTGCTTACAGCAGTCAAGCGGTCCCCCCTCAGAAATACGGCTAGACAGAGCATAAGCCCATAACCACTGACGGCAGAGTTATCCACCAAGTTACTACAACAACAATAGCAGTAGTATGGTCAAAGGACCCCCCCCCCCCCTCTCTTAATGCTCTGCAATTCCTCAGGCATTACAGCCATTTGCTTCCAGAGGGAGTAGTGCTGAAGAGCATGCCAAACTGGACAACCCCCTCCCCACCACCACCCTTGTGTGGGAGAACTCAGGCAAGAAACGGATGGCTGGCATATTGTGCTACCCAGTCACATGACCGACACGTAACTAGGATGGGGAGAGGAAAGCAGCAAGGTTTCCAGATGCACAAAATAAAAATTTTGGCTTCTGATAGTGTTCTTGCCCCAGTTTGGCTTATTTGCCTTTGTCTGTGCATAGCGTGAGGCTATTGTAGTCTCTCATTGCTCAGAACCAGTTCAGAGCTACAGGAAGCAGTTCAGCCAGCCAAAAAAGGGCTGGCAGATGGGCTTTAGCTGGGCCGGCACTGAACTTGCCCTTCAGAACTATCTTCGTCATCTGAGCCACCTGGCCCCCCACTGGACAGTCCTGTGATTCGGTAGCCCATGTTAAGCAGCATCACTTCCAGGGGGTCTGCGTTCATCCGCCTTTGATTAGCCTGCGACGCCCCTTCCATATCTTCCACCACACGTCCGTTAATGTCTTCACTCTAAAAAGGGGAGACAGAAAAGCTTCAGCTCCTGAAAGGCAAATCCACCAATGTGCTGCAAAACATGGGACCATAAAACAGCATTTCACAAAAAACAAAACAACTTTTCTTACTCCAAAGAGCTCTTTAAAAAGTAGCAAGAGGCCAGCATTTTAACTCACAGGACTTTCATGCATTTACACAATTGTAAATAAAATAATTTGATTTTGTTAGATGGCAGTCTTAATACAAGTCTAATATTGGTTGTTATGCATTAGTTTTAGAATTTATTTGAATCTTTAAAGTATCTGTATGTTTTGTGTTTTTTTTTAATGAGTGTACTTTTGTACACCGTTTGGACTATTTAAAAAAATGAAGTATTATAAAATGTATAAATGCAAAAATCTTTTGCTATAGGGAAGCCACCAAAAGACAGTGAGGATTTTTTTTTTTGTGTACAACTATTGGTCTGCATAAGTCTCTACAAAATCCACAGATTTATGAGGTGCTTTGCAT